>NC_056754.1:48752044-49356399 GCF_018687715.1 Carya illinoinensis | reverse complement strand
TTTATATCTTAAAATTCTTCTACGTGTAGGATAAATACTAATCAATGAGTGGCCTAATACGTAATATATTTAATTAAATATAGTAGAATATGAATTCAAAGTTAGAACTCAATACCTCTTTTCTGATACCACGCAAAATCACTATTTATCTAAAAATTTAAATTAATGACAAGAGATTTCATAATGGCCATCCTTGCAGGCCAGCACAATCTGCTTCTTATTATGCTGGAAATATTAGCAATAAGATCTTACAAATTAAATGCATTCCCAGGTCACTTGCTAAATACTAGTATCAAAAGAGAATAACTATGTTCTCAAAGAGATTTCATAAAAATAAAGTTCACAAATTAATGTGATTATATATATATATGTAATGCATTAGATCTATTTTATATTAAAAAGAACTTTCCAATATGATCATCACAATGTCACGTCATGCAGTTTCCCTAATTTATATTTGTGAAATCTTTTTGTCAACCAAACATTTCTCAAATATCAAAATATTTACACTAAATAGATATAATCTATTTCACTCGAAATTGGAAGGATTCTTGTACCATTTTGGAATAGAAATGAGCATATAAATTGAATTCTAGAGCATTTAATAGCAACCAAAATTCATTCAAACAAGAACAATTGTTACGGGGTTTGTTTTTTGTGTCTATCTCCTATACTTGAAATTCTAAAGTTTGAATATGAAGTTTGACTGATATTTCTCCAGTTAATTATGCCAAAAAATAACCTTCAATTTTTTAGCATCTGGGCCTTGCCAATAACGCCTAGGCTGCGGCGCTAATCCATGACGTGTTTTCATCCTTCAACTTTCCACTTGAACATTCTCAAGCTGCACAACTTTCACGTTACGACGTTTATGGTGCGACACGTCATTACTTACGTACGTGATCGATGACCCTCATATCTCAAAGCGATATACATATATAAATATATATATATATATATACTAGTAAAGCAGCATGTGCGATTCACGTGTGTCCAGTCGATATTTTTTTTAAGTGTAATAATTTAAAAATTTTTCAATTTAGCTATAAATAGACAGAATTTTATCTATATTTTAACAATTTTCTTCCTCTTCATAATAAACATATAAATAACAAAATATTACACTACACAGATATAAACAACAAAATTAGTTATGGATTTGTTTTTCTATCTAGGTGTCATTTGATAGGTAAATGTCAGTTAGAAGTTAATGGGAAATGAGGGATTCTCCATCACTGATCTGAAATTCAGAAGTTGTTTCACTATATGCTTTTGCTCTTCTGAGAACACTAAAGCATATCAATAATTTGTAGAAGCAGATAATAGCACAAATTGATTAGGAAATGTGTTGATTACATATAACATAGCAAATTACTTCATTTTAGTACACTGCAGGTAGAATTCCATGCATATTATGCAGTAGTCATCAGTTCATCTTCAATTATGTTATTACTACAATAAATGGCAAAAGTTCAAAATGTCCTAAAATAAAGAACAGAAGAAATAAGTACATCTCATTCAGTATACTGAAGCAAATGAGGTTATTCATGTGAATCAACCTGTTTAGAAGGAGAGCAGCAACACTGTCATGATTGTTGATATCTTGATCCACTGAAATTTTTCCAAATAACAAGCAAAGATTTTACAAGTGAATTGTAACTAAAAAATTTGTAAAATGACAAGTTTCAATTGAGATTTAGAGACCATTCATGGAGGAGATGAATGAAATTATTAGATCTAAAATATCATCTCTTAAATACAATTAATATTTCAAATTCATATTACGGTTTTATAAGAAATTGTGCATTATTAAAGGAGAAATAAAATGGAACATATAGAAGATCTAACAGAAGATAGAAACACAAATATGAATATTTGTGAAGTATTATTTTATTATCACAAAGTAAAATTACAGAAATTTGAGACTCTTTGCCTCAATCTTTAAACGCTCTTGCTCTTCAAAAATCTGCATGCATTTCCTATCTAAAGGAGTAGCCACTCGAAAAGAAGAGTTAAGAAAAAATTTTAAATCTCTGTTCTCTCGTTTTAGTGCTTCCATCTTCATGTTGGACTCCATAAGAAGCCGCTAAAAGATAAAAATATTCTCGTGGAGTTTGTCAACCCCACCAGTCTTAGATTGTAGTCGTTGAGAATATGCGATAAGAGTTGATGAGTATCGGGTACCGAGACTCACAAGTTCATAGATAATTTCATTATCTAACTTATTAGTCAGATCATTATTGGATTGGATTATAGCACCTACAGAAGAAGCAGAAACAACTGGTGAACGAGGTGCAGAATACCTCATATATTGGTAATGAGAAGATTGATGAGCCATTGCAAAGTAAGAAAGCAGAAAGAGATTACAGAGTAAGAATGCAGACTAAATTTAGAAAAGTGAAGAAGATGAGATGCGAAAGAAGATGAGCTGAATAATTCTTTTATAGAGAAAATTATGACAAAATATCACTCTATTGCTTCATAACATCTTTCGTGAAGCATCTCTCTACAAGAGACAAAAGATGTAGTATCATAGCTGCGGCGCCTGACAGATACAGAAGAGCGATGTAGTATCATAGTTGCGGCGCCTGACAGCTACAGAAGATCTGTAAAAATCTTACAGATCAGAGTTGTTTGGTCTAAAATAGAGGGTCACCGTTTTTGTTGAGAGAGAGAGAGAGAGAGAGAGAGAGAGAGAGAGAGAGAATGGTTAACGGCTTAATTTTGATGAATTCTTTACCAAGTATGTTATTTAGAAGAACACTTAAAGTATATAATTTATGTATTTTTAAAGCAATCGAGAGTTTACCATTGAAACCGAAAATGTTCGACATGGGTACAGCTGAAAAAATCCCGGGAGGTTGAATCCGCACCGTTTTCCATCAGAAAACCCTCCAAACAGAGCAAAAAAGAGAAAACCAAAGAAGACAACGGCCAAAATCTATTCTTACAAAGCTTTATCAACAAAAACGGAAATCCACATGCAAATTCTATGAGATACGGCAAAAAAAAGTAGAGAAAATAAGTAAAAGGAAAGAGAAGTTGAGGAGCGAAATGATAGGAGTCGGGGTGGGTAAATGGAGAACAGTTTTATTTCGTGAGAGGATTGTGGGAGGTTTGTGTACGTGATAATACACATAAGGAAAACCCACATGCAATGTATTTGTGCTGAGAAGTGAATTCTCTCCCACCAAATGAAAATCAGGTGTCCTTAAAGCGGTTTTCGGTTTTGCTTTTTGGTGAATTACAACTTGTTTGGATGCTCGACTAAGTATGTCTTCGACCCGTTAGATCCCTAGATTAACTACTCTACTCCTAACACCATCAACATGATATAACATCATATTTAATACATTAGACTACCCGTTCATTATTAATCAATCATTCAATTACAGTATTGGTATTTCATGTTTTTATTTTTTAAATTCTTTTTTAAATTTTCACGTCACCTGTGATTTTTTTCTTAAATATATCTTGTTTTACAGTTTTAATATTGTGTTTAATCCTAGTCATTAAAATGTCAAGTGAGAAAAATATCTCTCCACACTCAATCTCCACCGTCCATACAAGCAAATGACTAAAAACTCAAGTTTTTGACCAAAAATTCAAGCCTCACCCCCTTACCCGTCGGTCTTATCCAGTTATCCAACAAAGAGACAAATGTTTGTGCTGAGAAATATAAGATTACACTGACTTTTATATAATACAGGGAAATCGGCTGCTGTTCTCAAAAGAAACCAAATGAATTGTAATGATGAGATGAGATGATATGAAACACTTTCACTATCTAAACAAGGCGTAAGTGGAAGAAGATCAGTTTCCACTAATTAATTCGATCTCTTTAAAACAAACAAAAAAAGAAAACCAAAAACATGAATGAATGGAAAAATAGGGAGGGAGTATTTCAGTATCATTTTATTTTTAATGTTCAACATTTCTCCAAAATTCATATATTTTTTTGGGTGAAAATTAAAAAATTACATATATATAAGTTTATCTTTAAATTATTCTTCTCATGCATGTTCAAACAAAGTAGAGATCTTAACTTTTATTTTTTAAAAGATCTATATATTTCTTGTTTTCTATAGGTAGTCTTCTATCAATATTGAAAAATACTTTAGTAATTTGTTTTACAAGTTTCTTGGAATATTAATGACTATTTATTACTTGAGTAATGCTACATACAGTCGTGAAGTACACAAACGACGTATAATCGATTTGAAAAAGAGTAAAGTCCACTATTAAAAATTTAATTTCTTTTCATGTGGATTTCATATTTATTTAATTTTTTTAAAATAATTACACGACGTTTACGTATTCACGATTGCAACTATCATTTCTCTTATTATTTTTATCGATAATGACTCATTAAAAAAATCACAAATCCGCAAAATCACGTGGGCGGCCCTTCAATTAACATTATATGATGATCTTTTGCTATCCATGAAGATTCATAAAAATAAAATAAAATAAAATAAACAAAGCTAGCATGCATGGAAAAGAGCCTGGTTCCACAACATACATAATCAATCACCCACAAAACAAACCTCTCCAACAACCTTCCTTTAGCTTAATCGCATCTTTTATTATTTTAAGTCTTAATTTAATTTTTTTTTAAATTTAAAATAATAATAATATTAAAATATAATCTTTTAAACTTTTATTTAAAATTAAAAATCCTTATCTCACTTTTCAAATCTAACCACGTCTATATTCTATATTTCGCCCTACTTGAACTGTTTAAAAAGCCATAGCTACTACTGCTAGCGGGAAACTTCATAGGAAAAGGAAGAAAGACATCTACAAAGACTTCTTTTATTGTCATTATTGAGCATTTAAATTATTGTTATACGTCGAAAGCTGTTGCCCTACCGGTCATAAACATTGCATTCATTTTTCTCTGTTTTTTTCTACTTTTTTCTTTGGACAAGATATCTCCTGTCTGATCAGTAACTGACTCACTTGGACTTTTGTTTGCTGTTCTACTAACTCACTTGGACTTTTAGGGAAGAAAGACATCTACAAAGACTTCTTTTATTGTCATTATTGAGCATTTAAATTATTGTTGTACGTCGAAACGTTTTAAGTTTACCGGTCATAAACATTGCATTCATTTTTCTCTGTTTTGTTCTACTTTTTTCTTTGGACAAGATATCTCCTGTTTGATCAGTAAATCAAAGGAGAAAAAAAGAGAGATACTTTTAATTTATGGAGGCCCCAAATAACGGGACCAATGTGTTTGTACAGATAATTCATGTATCATCGTACTACTGAAAAATAAAAAATAAAAAACTTTTGATAAAGTCTCAAATCTCATGCTAATCGCGGAGGCCGAGAGAAAAAGTCTTCTCGAAAGAAAGAGATTGGATTGGGGATATGACATGTTGTTAATTAAAGAATGGATTAAGCTTAATCTCTTTCTTTCAAATTATAGTCTCTAAACCTACTAAAGTAGGTTATAAAATAATAATAATAATAATAATAATAATAATAATAATAATAATAATAATAATAATAGAGCTATGTATGAATTAAGAGACGTTGGGTACCATGTCAATAGCAAGCTTTTAAAGGGTCCCTTTTGTCATCATGGTGGGTAACACACGCCAAAAACAATTGAAGAAAAATAGACCTTTGGGTAATATATCTCACATACCCACTACTATCAATGCGATTTCTCCTCCAAAAAATAGTGAAAAAAGAAGAAAAGTCATCTCTTAATGAACGCTTGTACATGAAACTTCCAAGAAAATTTTGAGAGAAAATAATGCACCTTTTTTTTTTTTAATAAAAAGGATCCTCTTAAGATTTCTATTGATATTTTAAAGTCTCAGTGGTAAACATATGGAGCAGCAGGCAGAAGCAGTGGAGTCACCAGCCTTGTTGAGTTTGGTCTGGGAGTAAAGCAACTTCGGGAACCTATGAAGAGCGGCTTCGTCGAGGCCAATAACTTCGATCACCACGGAGCGGGAACTACCAATATCTCCGGTGGTGGTAAGGGAGACGTTGCCGTTGGAAGTTTCAGAGCCTGAATACTTGCGGGTGCAGTAGTAAGAAGCCACGACCATCGTTATGATAACAGCGACGATGACAAGGGAGAATCCGAAGCTATAAGCAAAAGCGACATACCATGTTTTGATCTGTAGGATCATAATAAGAATCCATGGAGCTGGTCGGGTCCATCCTTTTAGCTAGCCTGAATATTATTGCTAGAAAGAAATTATACGTACTGATGTTTAAGGTGTGGAGCTCTTGATGATGAAGCTAGCTAGCAAGAACTTACATAAATATATATATTTTTTAATCAAGCCTCACCCCCTTACCCGTCGGTCTTATCCAGTTATCCAACAGAGAGACAAAACTTTTTCTCCATCTTCCATCTTCCGTTGATCTCTCACCACCACTGCAACACCAACACCAACAACAATGGGTGAGGAGGAGTTGAAAAGCAAAAAGACATGGAGTAGAAATTACCACGATCTTCAAGCCAATCGGAGTAATATTTTCCTTCTTCTGCAAACAAAAATCACAGATCATCAAATTCATAAACAAAATAATACATAAATTCAAAAACGGAGAGAGAGAGAGAGAGAGTGGTTCAGCAAGATGAAGAGAAATCGAGAGTCGCGAGATGGAGAGAGAGAATAGAGGATGGGTCGAGAAAACTTGGGAGGAATACGAAGCTGAGAATGAAAGATTTAAAAAAAAAATGAAGAGAGAGAGAGAGAGAGAGAGAGAGAGAGAGAGAGAGAGAGAGAGAGAGAGAGGGGTTTGTGAGAAAGGGGTGGAAGCTGAAAAAGAAGTAAAAGATCATAAACATAAAAAAGACTAAAATATCTGTCGGCAAAATAGAAATAAAAACAAACTGCCCGTAATTTTGGAATAAAGTTAAGGGCAAAATTGGAAATAAAAATATTAGATGAAAAAACTGTAGCTTAAGCTATTGGCACTTATTAATATAAGATATATAAATGATATTTACAATTCTATGACGTAAATCTTGTATACTTTAAAAAAATAGATAAATATTAAATTTATATGAAAAAATTAATTTTTTAATAATAAATTTCATTATTTTTCAAAATAAATTCACAAAATTTATATACTATAAAATTATATCTAATATTACTCATATATATATATATATATACACACACTTACTATGATACATGGACGTGGAATGTTACGTCTAGTTGTTGAAACGAATTGAATTGAAACTATATAAATAGTAATATTTTATCGATTATATTAAAATGAGTTTAATTATTTTTCAAATTGAAATATATAAAATAGATTGAGAATAATTAAATTTTTTATAAAAATAATAATAAATTTTGTCAATAATTAAATTGATATAAATTCAATTTTATTTAACAACTAAGCACAACTTTGTAGATTTACACTCTCAAAAAATAGGGTGACATGTACTGAATTCACAACGAGAGCCTATCAGTCTACAAGTTATCTCTCTCTCTCTCTCTCTCTCTCTCTCTCTCTCTCTCTCTCTCTCTCTCTCTCTCTCTCTCTCTCCTCAAGCTCTCCTCAAGAGCCCATCAGTCTACAAATGTTCTGGAAATAAATAAATATATATATATATATATAAAACATGCAAAAACTATTAAAAGCATCGAAATGTCTAAAAGAAAGATCTTTCTTTTTACTAAGATCTTTGTTTCACTGTGGTAGTAATTAGTTTATATATTACTAAGAGTTGGTTTTTTTGGAGGTTTGCAAACATCATACATTAATGTGCATAGGTGGAAGGCATGGGGATGGTATGTATTTTGTTAAAGCCACTTGCTTTGATGATGGGGTGATTATCTCCCCAGTTTAGACTATCATTTTGTAGAATTGTCTAAACTGAATATAGAATGTGGAGACTAATATGCTATATTATGTTTCTTATTATTGTAAATATTTTTGAGAAATACTATCTTACGAGTTGAGATAGAAGCTGTGATTGTATTCATATATATATCATTGTTACAACTGATGTCTATCTATGGAAAGACTATAAAAGGAAAAGATTTCTATACAAAAATATACAGTTAGACAAACTTAAATACACATGATTTACTCCTATGATCATGCACTACTTGACAAGAGAGGTTTGCTGAGAATATGGCTCAGTATTGCTGTGATCGTGTGCTGATATCTATGATTGATGCACGGCTGGGATTTTATTGATTGCATTCCTTATATTCCCCCTCAAACTTGGCTGTGGTAGAAAGCAAAGGCCAAGTTTGGTACGTAGCTGCTTGAACTGAGTCTTGAGTAATGGTTTTGTGAACAAGTCAGCAAGCTGAGCAAGTGAGGTGACAAATTTGGTTTCTAAGGATCCAAGTGCCACTCTTTCCCTTACATAGTGATAATCAAGTTCTATGTGCTTTGTTCGAGCATGTAGAACTGGATTGACAGTCATAAATAAGGCACTCATGTTGTCACAATGGAGAATAGGTGTTTTGAAGAGAGGCACCCCAAGGTCTCGAAGTAGTGTGGAAATCCAAGTTAATTCTGCTGCTGTGGAAGCCATGGCCCTATATTCAGCCTCTGCACTGGACCTTGCAACTGTTGGTTGCTTTTTAGCACTCCAAGAGATGCAATTGCTACCAAGGAAAGTGCAATAGCCTGAGATGGATCTCCTTGTGGTGGGGCAACCAGCCCAATCAGCATCTGAGAAACCATATAGATCAAGGCTGCTGTCTGAGGTGATGCGGAGACCAAGTTCAACTGTGCCTTGCAAGTACCTAAGGATCCTTTTGACAAGCTGGAAATTAGCCACAGTAGGAGCTTGTAGGAATTGACAGACATAGTTCACACTAAATGATAAGTCTGGTCTGGTGAAGGTGAGGTACTGCAGTCCACCAACAAGACTCCTATAGAATGTGGGATCAGGAAATAATTGGTCTGAAGCTGAAATATGTTGGCCTGTTGTTGGCATAGGTGTTGCTAAAGGCTTGCATTCATGCATGTTGGCTTGAGTGAGCAAGTCCATGATATACCTATGCTGATTTAGGAAGAGATCAATACCAACCTTGTAAACTTCAATCCCTAAGAAATGATGTAGAAAACCCAGATCTTTGTTAGAGAATTGAGTGCTCAGTTGAGATATTAGCCACTGAATTCTCTGTGGATTATCTCCTGTGACCACCATATCATCCACATAGAGGAGAAGGATAAGAACTCCATGGTTTGAGTGACAAATAAAAAGGCTTGGGTCTGCTGAACTTGAGAAGAAACCAAGCTGCAAAAGAAAGTCACTCAACCTGTCAAACCAAGCTCTAGGAGCTTGTTTGAGACCATACAAGGCACGGTTGAGCTTGCACACATGCTATGGATACTGTGGATCTTCAAAACCAGGTGGTTGTTGCATGTAAATAGGTGTGTTAAGAAAACCATGTAAAAAGGCATTTTTAACATCTAGTTGGTGAAGTTCCTAGTGTTTAAAAGTGGCAAGAGTTAGGACAGTTCTAATACTTGCAGGTTTAACAACTGGTGAAAAAGTTTCTGAGAAATCCACTCCATCTACTTGACTGAACCCTTTGGCAACTAGTCTTGCTTTAAGTCTCTCAAGAGTACTGTCAGCCTTGAGCTTAGCTTTATAGACCCACTTACAGCCTATTATGTTCATACCATCAGGTTTTGGAACCAAAGTCCAAGTATTGTTTTTGGCAAGAGCATCGAGTTCCTCCTCCATTGCAGCAAACCAACCAGGATGTTTCAATGCAGATTTGATAGACTTTGGTTCTGTAGGTATAGGAACAAGGTGATGAAGGTTTGCATAACGAGGGTTAGGCTTATGGATGCCACATCTAGCCCTGGTTTGCATAGGGTGTGGAGTTGGAGTAGGCTGGGCAGCAGGCTGAACAGAGTCATTTGAGGATGGATGAGGCAAGTAATTTGTTTGTGGGAAGGTAGTGGGAGTAACAGGAGAGGGTGAAGAATTATTTCCAAGTTGATTTAAGGATAAAGAAGGGGTAGCATAAGCAGAGGGCAGGAGTTGCATTGCAGAATCCTGAGAGTGCTTTGCAGACTCCTCCCACTCTATAAAAGTGGAAATTTCCCCCTCAATTGTAGGTGATTCATAGAGCATGGTGGGTTTAGAGTAAGGTAAAACTGACTCATCAAAAACCACATGTCTTGAGGTATAAATTCGACCAGTGGGTGGATAAAGGCATTTATAGCCTTTGTGTTTGTTGCTATAGCCAATAAAGACACAAGGCAAGGACTTTGGTTCAAGTTTGTTAGATCTATACTCTCCAAGATAGGGAAAACATCTGGACCCAAGAATTCTGAGCATGCTATAATTAGGATTTTTGGCATAAAGTCTAAAGAATGGTGAGTCCATATTAAGCACAGGAGTAGGCAATCTATTTAGCAAAAAAACTGCAGTAGAAAAACAGTCTAACCAGAACCTTGGTGGCAGTTTTGCATGAAACATCATGGTTAGCCCGAGATTGGTGATACTCCTATGCTTCCTTTCTGCTTTCCCATTCTGTTCAGGGGTTTTGGGACAAGCAGATTGATGAATAATGCCATTGTTCTGAAGATATGCAAGTAACTTTGTATCATTAAACTCCCCTCCTTCATCAGTTTGAAAAATGCGAATTTTGGCATCAAATTGACACTTAACAAACATATGAAACTGAAGAAATGTTGAGTGCAGATCAGATTTGTGCTTGAGCGGAATCAACCAAGTAAAGTTTGTAGCTTCATCAACAAAAATGGCATAAAATTTATACTTTTCTCTTGAAAGAGTAGGAGCTGGTCCCCATAAATCACAATGAACTTTATCAAAAGGAACAGTAACAGTGTGATTTCTGGAAATAAAAGGCAACTTGCATGATTTTCCCATTTGACAACTTGTACAAATTTGTGATGAAGTTTGTTTTGACTCAAGAGTAATGAACTTTTTATTACAAAGAAAGTCTAAAATTCTTAAGTTGGGATGCCCAAGCCTTTGATGCCATTGCTCCTTATTGGTTGATTGAAATCTAGAGGAGTAGAAACTCTCTTTATTTTGATGACTTGAAGGAGAATCAAAAATGTATAGACCCCTCTGATTCTTGCCTGTTGCTACTGTCTTCTGAGTTACCCTGTCCTTTAGCACAAAACCAGTTCCATCAAACTCAAATTGTAGAGGATAAGCAGTAGTTAACTTGCTAACAGATAATAAGTTCTTCTTGATTTCAAGAACTACTAACACATTATTTAACAGAAGCTGAGAATTAGAAGAGCCAACCATGGCCTGACCAACATGAGTGATTGGTAAAACTTTTCCATTTCCTACCATTATTCCATCATGGCCTTGGTATGGAGTGAGGGAATGAAGAATACCTTCATTTGCTGTCATGTGATCAGTAGCCCCAGTGTCAGGATGCCAGGAAGTATTCTCATGAGGTTCCTCCAGTTTTATAGCTGCAAAACTTTGAGGGAGACTATCATGGGTAAAAGAATGATTAAACCTTTCAAAGCACTTCAAGGCAGTGTGATTTCTTTTGTTACAGATCTGACATGTAATTTCTTGTCTGTTTGCAGATCTATGATTAGATGAGGAAGCACGATGGTTGTTGCTGTAATTCTGAGTTTGTGGGGTATTTGATTTTGAGCCAGTAGAGGACCCTTGAACAAAACCTCTGCCTTTTGAAGTGAAAGAACCAGACGTGGCAGTGAGTTTCTTGTTCTTAGATTGCTTTTGTCCATAAAAAACCATAGAAGAATTGTTAACATCAAGTTTGTACCTGCCTGTGTAACTCTCCAACAGAGTTACAACTTCTGAGTAGGCAGGTACTGGAGGCCTGAGCATAGTGGCAGTAAAGACTTCAAATTCTCTACCAAGCCCATTAAGCAGCCACCATGACTTCTTATGTTCGGCTACAGGCTTGCCAATAGCAGCAAGTTCATCACAAACAGTTTTGAACTTTCTCAAATATTCACTTAAGGAGTCAGATCCTTTGGTGATGGATGTAAGTCTTTGCTTAAGAGCAAGACTTCTATCAGAGGAAACATGTGCAAAAGCATGAACTAGAGCATGCCAAACTTCTGAGGCAGTGTGCAGGCCAACAACAATGCCTAACACTTCCTCAGATAAGGTGGCTGTAAGCCAACCTTTAACCAATCGATCAGACCTGTGCCATTTTGAATACAATGGGTTAGGCTGAGATGGGTTACCTTCTAGACATTGAGGTGGAGGTTCAATCTCACCTGTTATGAACCCTTGAAGGTCATAACTTTCTAAGATGTTCAGCATTTGAGTTTTCCAAAGCAAAAAATTGCTAGAAGTCAGTTTAAGAAAAACATAATTGGACACATTTTGGGAGACAGGATAAGGGTAGGGATCAGAGGAAGTTGAAATATGAGAAGATTTAGAATTCTCCATGAAAAAAAAAAAATTCACACAGCTCTATTTCAACCCGTACAGGCTCTTGATACCATGTAAATATTTTTGAGAAATACTATCTCACGAGTTGAGATAGAAGCTATGATTGTATTCATATATATATCACTGTTACAACTTATGTCTATCTATGGAAAGACTATAAAAGGAAAAGATTTCTATACAAAAATATACAATTAGACAAACTTAAATACACATGATTTACTCCTATGATCATGCACTACTTGACAAGAGAGGTTTGCTGAGAATATGGCTCAGTATTGCTGTGATCGTGTGCTGATATCTCTAATTGATGCACAGCTCGGATTTTATTGATTGCATTCCTTATAATTATATGCAGGTTCAGGGCAGCATTTGAGGAGTAAAGAACACAAGGTAAGTTCCACCATAACTCATGTTTTCAAATTTAACAACCAGATTATATTAATGATTTTTAATGATCAAAACACATGTTTGCTTATTGTTAGTGTTAATTATGGAAATCCGTTTGGTCCTCATTTTAAATAGGTGGGTAAAACAAGTAGTAGTGGTTGGTTGTGCATAGTAGTCTATTTGAATTAAAAAGGTTGGATTCAAAACTTTATGTGCATATTAGATATTTGGCAAAGATTTTAGTGTAGAATAATTCTAGTGTTGGAAATAAGGGTATGAAGATAATTTGTGAAGTGTGTGGATTTTGTATAGTGAATGTAACGAATCTGGAGTGGAGTTAGTGTATGTATTATATAAGTATGTATTATATAAAAAAACATTCTCTTATCAAAAACTATATAAATAAAAACATTCTTAAGTGGGTTATTCTTGGACAAGTCTGGATGAGTGTTGAATGGTACAATCCAGATTTTTAACCACCCTCCACTGTTGTCTCTACAATTTGTGTGGGCTGTTATATATAAATTTTGTATATATTGGGGGATCTTTGCATGAAGATGCTAGTAAGTATAAGGGTGTATCAAATTTGATCCAATATTTTGGAAAAACTAGGACCACAATAGTTGAAGAACTAACCACGAATTTCTAAAGCTGATACACTTTTAAATCTGCACTCACATATTTTCAAAATATATGTATATATGTACATATATATTATTAAGAAATGAGTTGCAGATTCAATGATAGAATCTTCATTATCAATGACCACGAGTAGTTTGGACTAAGTTAGCATGTGCAATAAATGTGAGGCTTAATTAGTCATTGGTGGGACATTTTCATTACATCCAGGTCCATGTTTCCTTCTAGCATCATGTGTTTTGGGCAGATTTAATATGGGAATATTTATTATTGAATTAATTGTGTTTGTGTCCTAGTACTATACAAACTGGCGGTCAAACCTACAAGATTAATGTATGACTTTTGCTTTTCCAGATATATATGAATGAAGACGCTATGTGGTTTCAAACATTGAGGAGATAAATTGGACCTTGTCTTAGCAGCGTGGATTTCTTCAAAATTGTGTCTAGTGCTGTATCTTTGTATACACGTAGTTACTGGCAAAATATGTTCTAGAGTGTTGCAATATATTTTCCATAACATATATTATGAAAAATACATGAGTATGCATGTAGGATTCCCTATTGTACTTCCCATTTCTATCATGATATATTTCCTTGTATATGGTTGACTTGGAACACATTGGAATGAAGTTAAGAGTTGAAAAATTCATAGTAACTAATGGTCCATTATGTTATATGGATTTTGTTATATGTATTATTTCCATTATTTGAAGTTATTTATGAAAATGGGATGTTCATTGGTGGATGAGGTAAAAATGAGATGCCTCAAATAGTGATGGTATTAATTCATGGGGAAAGATGTATTGTTCAAAGCCTTTATCTAATGACAGCTTTTGTGAGAAAAGTCTTTTATGCACGAGATGGACTTATGAAAATATAGGTTTCTACAAGAAGGAACATTAGATTTACATACAGGTGGTCTTCGTGGAAAAAGGTGGGGACACCTACAACAAACTTTTTCCTTATAAAACCATGGCGTGGGAAATGACTTTTACCCACGAGCTATGGTTGTGGACATACACATTTTTACAAGGAGAAACATAAGTTTTACCTACTAGTACCTCTCATGGAGATGTGCAATACTGACGATTTTTGGTCGTGGCAAAAAGCGCATTGAAATTGAAAATCCCACCAACAATCTTCAAAGAAATTCCAACACCCACAAATCGATTTCGTGGAAAATAGTACTGAATCTTACGAGTGTTCACAAAGATGCAGGATTATTTGCCACGAGTAACAAAGGTTTGCCCGCGAAAGTTCTCGTGGGAAAAGCTTACTTTTACCCACAAGTTTAAACTGTCGTGGGGAAAAAAACTTATCCCACCAATTTTATTCCATGAACGACCCACGACACGAGTTGGTGGGAACAAAGTATTTCCCATGGATACCATGCTAGAAGAAGGTGTGTCAACAACCTATGTTCGGCCAATCTCCAATATCACCAGAAACTTCCACCTTGCAAATTTACCACACCACTTGTTTTTCGGAAGGCTGTATAAAAGGGATTTTGAGACTCATGGGTCTGTGGCCAGTAACAAAGAAAATGAAAAAAAATAACTTTTATCGATTGTAGTTGAGTCTATGATAAGAACAATAGAAATAGGAGGTGTCTCCCTCCTATTGGAGGGTGTAAAGTATACTTTCACACGGGAATATGGAAAGGAAAATGATACATGGTCTTTCAAAGTTAAGTAATGTTATATACTATACTCTCATCTTATTTTCATCCTACTAAGTAAGATGCGGCACATTCATACCATTAGATGATAAAGAAGCATACAATAAATGATCATTCCGTAGCAATAAATGTACCACATCATATTTAATAGGATGAAAATGGACTGATAGTATAATGTATAGAATTTTTCCTTCAAAGTTATCGTACATTCTAGGCTGTCCCCTAGCATTATCCGAAAAAGTGTATCGAATACTATTTTTTTGTAAACATTTATGTGTTTTTTTGTTAGTATTTACACAAAAAGGAGAGTGTAGAGCATTAAATAGAAAAATGAAATCAGAAACAACAGGATGATCACAGTACAGTAATTATACAAAAAGAGTAAAAATATATATAGTAAAGAAAATATTTTGTACACATATGACATATGCATGCATGTATTGCACAAAATTTGCACAAAATCAATTAAAAAAAAAAAAGAATTTCAACATTCATGTCGTGGGGATCTTTACCTTATCCGACAATAGTACTAGGTCACAAGCACTTTGAAATCATCTTGAAGAACAATTGAAAATATTAAAAAGCATATCAAAGGAGACATAATTAAATAAAGCTCTTAACTAGACATTTATTTTGCACCAACCAAAATTAATAAAGCTCTCAAGTCTTAATAATGTAACCGCCACCTTTTCACCATAAGGGAGAGTACATTACATTATTAATTGGTGGGATACCACATGAATACAAGGAGATCGAGAAATTCTTCTTCTTCTTTTTCTTTGTAGCCCAAAATTTTTTTATTTTTCCTTTTTTTTTGTTTTACAATAATCCGCATGACCAAGTACGACATCGTCTAGTCTATGCAATTGACATGAAAACAAAAAAAGGTGCTGCTAGGAGTACCCAAAATGATGCCCCCCAATGTATCGACAGGTGTTAGTTTTTTTATGGAAAAAACACCTATATGTATGTATAAGGAAAATGTTAGTAAGTCGCTTGAGTTTACTCATTCATTTTGACCGTTTATTTATTTTAATTTTTTTAAATTAATGATTAAGTGACTTTTAATATATTGGTGTATTTTTTATTTTTTAAAAATATTTAAATATGTTAAAAAATATATCAATAGAAAAATAAGAAAAAAATAAAAAGAAACTTTTGTGCTAGGCGACACACCCAGAAGTCATTGCTGGGCAGTAGGCTAGCATCACTCATATGTATATTGGGGGCACAATTTTCGGTCCATTATTCAAACAAAAATGAAGAAAGTTGGTAAAAAAAATAATTTATGTTTTAATAGTTATTATTTGATACTGAATGACCCAACCCCATCATCAGAAACGTTTCAACCTAAACTAAGCCGACCTAGACCATTCAAAACAAGTCGGGTTGGACCCCTTTTTATATAATAATAATAATAATAATAATAATAATAATAATAATAATAACAATAATAATAATAATAAATCAGTAGCATTGAGAACCCATAAAAGTGAGACGATAAAATACGAGGAGAACTTTGCAACAAAATTGAGCCCATTTCCAATAGTCTACAAGAGGTTGTGCATTCTCCACTCTTCCACGAAGCTTTGAAGTCGTGAACTTTGCAACAAAATTGAGCCCATTTCCAATAAAAGAAGACAAGGTTAAGTGAGGAATAGTGAAGTCAAGTGCTGCAAAATCTAGTTCCAGAGCATTTTCATCATTTGCCTTGCAATGAAAAACACGGTTATGATACAAACTTTGAGCCACAATTTGAGATACAATATTGGTTAAGTTAGAAAAAACATATGTTATATAGATCAACAAGATCATGGGCACGAATAACAAACTCTTTGCATTTGGTTTTGCAAATTCAATCCAAAATTTAGCTTGTAGCATTATGATTTATGAAGAGAAGAATAAATCTCAACCAATTTGTTTAAAATATTTTTGTTAGCATAGAATTCAGCTAGTGCTTATATCAAGCAAGCAATTAGAACCAGAAGAAGAAAAATGACTTACATTCTTTATCATAGATCATTTCTTTAAGCTTTAAAAAGTCTGGCACAGTGATGGCCTAAACGGATAAATTTTGAAAATCCAAGATTTGGTCTTATGACAAAGGCAACATGCGGTGGTATGACAACAGCTTCTTCAAATGTATGGTATATCATTGTATCAACATCAATAAAATCCAAGAACAGAGTCAAAGATGTTCGAAGCAGAGTCAAAGTCCAATAACAAAGCTCGAACCCATCAAAAACTTGGAATGACCATGATCTAGTCAACCTGTGACTCGCATACGAAAGCCGAGGAAACGAAAACTATGTTGGAAAGGGACGTTGTTCTCTTCCAAAACCCCAGCCCTAGTGTTTCCCTCCTCCCCTCTCCACCCTCCTCATTTCCCTCAATATTTTCCTTCGAAACAAACAACTTTTCCTTTCCGTCTTTGCCCTCTCCACCCTCCCCCTCTCTTTCCACCATTTCTCCCTCTCCCTCTACGTCCAGCTCATCAAATTCCATGTCTACCACCTCAAGGCTATCGCCTTTCTCTCCTCCACCCGCTTTGAGTCCTGACACATCTGGAAGGAATTATGCACCAAAAATCACCACCATCCTCATCTATGGCATCTCGCTCTTGTACTATCGTTCTTTGGTTTGCTCTGTAGATCTAAAACCAAGTCATACGGAAGGGGAACAAAGCATGAATGGCAAGGAGAAGGAGGCAAGGGCTAGGGTTTGATGTAGAAGTGAAAGAGAAGCTTAAAAATGAGTTTTAATAGTCGGGTTCTAAATGAAGGCTCGACATTCATCGGGTCCGATGGTGTCAAAACCGACTTCAGATGTCAACCTAAATTTATCGAGTTAGGTTCAACAGGATTGTATGGATTGATTGGCCCACTGGGCTTCTTGCACAGGCCTACCACCAAGGTGGTAGCCCAGTTGGCAAAGGTTAGGGGATCGTTCTTCTCTCCCTTGCCCAAGGTCACAGGTTCGAAATGACTTGCCCTAGTAAAACTTGTGAACCAATGTCTTGAGGGCTTTTGCACGTTGGCACCTTAGTGGGTTTGAGGTGAATGGCTACTCCACAGGAAATTAGTAGCTATGTCTCAAACCAAACATGTCGTCAAAGGCAAGGGGATCGTTCTTCCCTCCCTTGCCTATAGTCACAAGTTCGTAATGACTTGCCCTAGTAAAACTAGTGAACCAAAAGTCTTGAGGGCTTTTGCATGCTAGCACCTTAGTGTGGTTGGGGTGACAAGCTACTCCAACGATACTTCGTAGCTATGGCTCAAACCGAATATACCGCATCAAATAGAGCTCTTAGAGTCACATCCAGAGGGGAAAGTTACACTTGCTGCCCCTCCCCACTCTTTTGAGGAAAAAAAAATATAATAGAAGTACAGAAAGCGATTTTGTTGATTTATGTTTAGTGTATTGTTTAAATCGTCACTTATCACCACGTATGTATTTTCCTTTTATGTTAGGATGTTTGTTACTTGTTGATTTAGTCTTCCTACCATGTTTGTAGCAATTATTAAATGTGGACTATGTTATTGCTTTCAGTTTTTTATTTCAATTCTCTGTAAGGCTATTTAACAGCCAAGTTTGTTATTGAAATCTTGTTTGTATGACTGGTTGGACTAGAGACCAAACTTCTCGATTGGTTAGGACAGAATCACTATCATCTTTTAACTCTGTATCTCTTTCCCTTGAACCATCTTCTGACGCTCTTAGCACTATGGTTGAAAATAAGAATCATGATAAGAAAATGGTAAATCAGAGCAAAACACTTAGGGATTATTTACAACCTGTCAAAACTAGCACACTATCATGCATAATCCAACCTTTGAATGCAAACAACTTTAATTTCAAACCTGGAATGATCCAATTGATCCCACATTTTCATGGTATGGAATCCAAGAACCCTTATCTTCATATCAAAGAGTTTGAAGAGGTTTGTTCTACATTCATGGATCAAACCTACACTGAGGAGATTATTAGATTAAGTTGTTTCTATTATCCTTGAAAGATAAAACAAAAACACAGTTAAATTCAATGAGGCCAAGATCTATTGAAACATAGCAAGAAATGCAAGTTGAATTTTTGAAAAAGTTTTTTTTAGACATAAACTTCAAAGGCGACCACTAACTATATCGACACCAAAATGGGGGCTATTTACTAAGAAAGTGTGGACTGAATTAAGAGTAAAATTATTGGCTGTTTTGGAAGCTCAAGTACGAATAAAACTGAAAATAAATGTGAATCTATATTTCTAAAATTGCCAAGAACTAAGAGATTTAAAGGAAATGTGTAGAAATTGAATTGAACTTGCAAGAAATAATAAAACAAACACTTGAGATGCAATTTTCACCCATTTCTGATTTAAAGTTAGATTTACCTCTAATTTCATCTTCTCTCAACCATTTTCTCACTCCAAGAGATTATGATCAGATAATAAAACAATAAGCACAATTTTCAATAAAATCAAAGAGCTTGACAGATTGTATAACAAATGTAAAAGTGAAAGAAAGCCATTCAAGTCTATTTACTTGTTCAAGCATCAATTGTGCATTTACGTTTACAAAAGATCTAAACCAAGAACAAAGAACTTCAATCCTTTCTAAATGTAAAATAAAATATAATGTAAAAGTTAATCATCAAAATCTCATAACATTGAAGAAAATCCAACCCAAAACAGTCATGGGTTACTCCTTGAATCCCAAGCTAGAAATCTAGCCTTTCATCTCTAGATTAAAAAAATGCCCCAAAAAGATAAACTCTAACATCCCTATTGCTGATCAAAAAATATAAAGGAAGAATAATGCAAAAACCAGGTCCCCTTACAAATTTCAAAAATTCCATTTTTATATTTCTCCCTAAGTTGTTTTTCCCTTTTCTCTTAGTCCAGCACTATGCTCCTACATGTTTATGTTGCATTCCAAGAGCCGCTGAAAGGCCATGTTCGTACTTCCGTAGGTGCAAGTGAGCCCATAGCTTGAGGCATGGTGCCCTGCCTCTCTCTGCCAATTGATTCCAGTCAGCAACCCACGTGTGATCCTTTGCTTGTGAAGCCATGATCGTGCCACTACAGAGTATCTTGTCTCTTCCTTTTCCTTTACTTCCCAAAAATGCCCCATTTGTTGTAAAATCCCTCTACTCAAAAGAAATGTTGGCAGCTCATATGTTCTTTTTTAATAGTGCCCTGCAACATATAAGTAAGACATGAGAGGAGTGAAATTGGGTTATTAATTCTGATGTGGAATAGTTGCATTATAAATATTTTTAAGTGCAAAAATATCAAAATTAATCAATTGGCTCAAGTATCATAATCTATTGAATAATTAAGTGATTAACTCATACTTTGTTAAACAATTTATTCACTTTAGCAACTTAATCACGCTGTTTTAACACATTATCAATGATTAAGATGATTTCCTCCATTCTATCTATGCAACCTCTTCAATCTATATTTCCTTACAATTGGTATCAGAGCCCCATCACAAGGGCCTGATTATTTAGAAGTAGCAGTCTTCTACGAGTGGTTTTAGTTGAAGGATGACGACAAAAGCTTCATTTGTACAACTAGTAGTTCCAACGTTTGATGGCTACTATGATCACTGGGCAATGCTCATGGAAAATTTCCTGCGATCAAATGAGTATTGGGGCCTAGTGGAGAATGGCGTTCCTGCAGCAGCAAAATGTGTTGTTCTCACTGATGCACAGAAGAAGCACTTTGAAGATCAACGATTGAAAGATTTGAAAGCTAAGAACTATCAATTTCAGGCATTAAATCGTTCTATTCTGGAGACAATTCTCAACAAGAAATCTTCATAGGATATCTGGGACTCCATGAAGCAGAAATATCAAGTCACAACGTGAGTGAAACGTGGAAACTTGCAAGCTCTTAGAAAGAAATTCAAAGTGCTTCACATGAAGACTGGAGAAACTATGAATGAATATTTTGCTCACACTCTTACCATAGCTAAAAGATGAAAGAAAATAGAGAAGATAAGGGAAGTACTGTTGTTGTTGAAAAGATTTTCAGATCCATGACTCCAAAATTTGATTATGTTGTATGTTCTGTTGAGGAGTCTAAAGATATTGATACTTTAACTACTAATGAGTTGCAAAGCAGTCTAATTGTACATGAACAACGCATGAGTTCACATGTTGAAGAAGAGCAGGCTTTGAAGATCACTCATGGAGATTCCTTAGGAGGAAGTGGTCGTGGTCGTGGAAACTACAGAGGAAGAGAAAGAGGATGCAACAATAGGTCTTTTGATAAGACCACAGTGGAGTGTTACAACTGTCACAAGCTAGGACACTTTGCATGGGAATGTCCAAACAAAAACACAGAAGCAAATTATGTAAAGAATCAGGAAGAAATGTTGCTGATGGCATATGTGGATACCAACAAAGACAGTCGAGAAGACATGTGGTTTCTTGATTCTAGTTGTAGTAATCACATGTGTAGCAATAAAGAATATTTCTCAGACTTTGATGGTATTTTCCGAGACTCTGTGAAGCTTGGCAACAACACAAGCATGGCTGTGTTGGGAAAGGGCAATGTCAGGTTGCAAGTAAATGGTCTAATACAGATCATTACATGTGTGTTTTATGTACCTGAATTAAAGAATAATTTGCTAAGTATTGGACAATTGCAAGAAAAGGGACTTATTGTTTTGTTTCAGAATGGCAAATGTAAAGTGTTTCATTCTCATAAAGGTTTGATTATGGATACAAAAATGACTTCCAAGAAAATGTTTGTTCTACATGCTATATCCCAACGTATAGTATCCACTTGTTTTAAAACAATAATTGAAGACATTGAACAGTTTTGGCACTGTTGATATGGACACTTGAGTTTTAAAGGGTTAAAGAATCTTCAACAAAGAAATATTGTGAATGGCTTGCCAAATTTTCAACCTCCCTCAAAGATGTGCAAAGATTATTTAGCAAGGACACAACACAGGAGCTCATTTTCTAAGAAGACCACCTGGCGAGCTGTAGAAATTCTTCAATTGGTGCATGCAGACATTTGTGGACCAATTAAGCATGTCTCTAACAGCAAGAGAAAGGTAACTGCTCACTTTCATTGATGATTTTAGTAGAAAAACATGGGTTTATTTTTTGGTGAAAAAATTAGAAGCTTTTGGCTTTTCTAAAAGTTTTAAGACTCATGTTAAGAAAGAAACAAAATGTTTTCTGAGAAGTCTATGCACTGATTGAGGAGGTAAGTTTAGATCCCTAGGAATTTGTCAACTTTTGTGATAAAAATGGTATACGGCGACAGTTAATAGCTGCATATACGTCACAATAGAATGGAGTTGCGGAACGAAAGAATAGAACAATTATGAACATGGTTTGAAGTATGCTTTCAGTAAAGAAAATTCCAAAGCCTTTTTGGCCTGAAGTAGTTAACTGGACTGTACATGTTTTGAATTGAAGTCCCACTTTTGCAGTGCCAAACAAAACTCTAGAATAAGCTAGGAGTAAAATGAAGCCTTCAATTGATTGTTTTCGAGTCTTTTGATGTATTTATCATGTCCATGTGCTTGATAATAAAAGAACTAAACTCGATTATAAGAGTTTCAGTTGTGTTTTATTGGGAGTTAGTGAAGAATCAAAGACTTATAGATTGTATGATCCTATTTCACAAAAGATCATAATTAGTAAGGATGTTGTATTCAAGTAAAACAATAACTGGGATTGGGATAAGAAATATGAGAAAGTCATTGTATGTGATTTAGAATGGGGTGATTGTGAAGAAGAAGTAACTGAGAATGAGGAAAGAAGTAAAACTTATTTTGATCTTGATAAAGAAGACAATGCAGCAAACAGTACATTTGATGTTATTGTTGAAGCTACTGGGATAGGTTCTTTAATTCAGAACACAGACAGCCTTCAAAACTCGAGTGCAACCAGAAATTGAAGAGCACCTATTTGGATGAGAAATTATGAAACAGGAGAGGGACTTTCTGATGAAGAAAACGAAGTGGAACTTGCCATGTTTACAACTGCTGATCCTATTCATTTTGAAGAAACTATAAAAAGTGAAAAATGGAGAACAACCATCGATGTGGAAATTGAAGCAATAAACAAAAATGGGCCTTGGAAATTAACAGAATTACCTAAAGGAGGAAAGACAATTGGAGTAAAGTGGGTGTATAAGACTAAGTTGAATGAAAATGGAAAGTAGAAAAGCACAAAGCTTGGCTTGTAGCATGGGGTTATGCACAGCAATATGGAGTAGACTATACTAAAGTTTTTTCACCTATGGCACGAATGGAGACAATTCGTTTGGAAGTAGCACTTGCAGCTCAAAGAGGGTGGTCCATTTATCAACTATATGTGAAATCTACCTTTTTACATGGTGAATTGAATGAAGAAGTTTTTGTAGAACAGCCTTATGGTTATGTACAAAAGGGAAGTGAAGAAAAAGTTAGCTAAGAAATGCATTTTATGGACTTAAACAAGCATCCCGCGCATGGTACAGTAATATAGAAGCTTATTTCATGAAAGAAGTGTTTGAGAAATGTGATTATGAGCACACTCTGCTCATCAAGATTAACAAGGAAGGTAAAGTATTGATCGTGAGCTTGTATGTGGTTGATCTAATCTTTACTGGAAATTATTAATCAATGTTTGAAGAATTTAAACATTCAATGAAGCATGAGTTTGATATGACTGATCTTGGTAAGATGAGGTATTTTCTTGGTCTTGAGGTGCTACAAAAATCTGATGGTATCTTTATTAGTCAAAAGAAATATGCCTTGGAGGTACTGCATAGATTTGGAATGGATAAGAGCAACTATATTTTCAATCCTATTGTTCCTAGTTGTAAATTTGTGAAAGATGAAGAAGGAGTTAAAGTAGATAAAACTTACTATAAGCAGATTATAGGGAGTCTCATGTATCTCACTGCTACACGACCATACCTAATGATTATAGTAATTATAATTAGTAGGTATATGGAGAATCCTACTTAATTACACTTGCAAGTAGCAAAAAGAGTGATGCAATATCTGAAAGGAACTTTTGATTTTGGGATTTTCGATAGGAATGAAGATGATGATGAACTTATTGTTTATACTGACAGTGATTATGCTAGAGATTTCCAAGATCAAAAGAGCACTTCAGGTTATGTTTTTTCATTGAGTTTAGTGGCAATTTCTTGGTCATAAAAAATAAAAAATAACCTGTAGTGAGTTTATCCACCACAGAGGCAGAATTCATTGCTGCAATCTCATGTGCATGTCAGGCAGTGTGGTTAAAAAGGGTGTTAAGAAAAGTAGATCAAAATCAAGGCAAAACATGTATTATTCAGTGTGATGGCAACTCAGCAATCAAGCTCTCAAAGAATCCAGTGATGCATGGTCGAAGCAAACACATTGATGTGTATTTTCATTTTCTTCGAGATCTTACAAAGGATGGAACTGTGAAATTGGTACACTGTAATACACAAAATAAGTTGGTTGACATAATGACAAAGCCACTCAAGCAAAACACTTTTGTCAAGCTGCGAGAACACTTGGAAATCTGTTCTGAGACTGATGTAATCTGAAGCTTGCAGCATTCAGTTTAAGGGAGGAAATGTTGATTTATGTTTAGTGTATTGTTTATGTGGTCAGTTATTACCACGTATGTATTTTCCTTTTATGTTGAGATGTTTGTTACTTGTTGATTTAGTCTTCCTATCACGTTTGTAGCCGTTATTAAACATGAGGACTATCTTATTGCTTTCAGTTTTTTATTTCAGTTTTCTATAAGGCTATTTAAGAGCCAAGTTTGTTATTGAAATGATTAAGACTATTTCCTCCATTATATCTATGCAACCTCTTCAATCTATTTTTCTTTAAAATATGGATTGATCTACTATCACAGCCAAATGGTGCAGGAACTCATGCCAATTAGGGTTGAGCAACCGGGTACCGGACCGAGTATCCGGGTATACCCGGCCCGGAACCCGGATTCCAAATCCGAGCCGGACTCCGGCCCGGATATACCCGAGTTATGACCCGGGCTGGAACCCGGATTGATCCGGGTTTTTACAACCCGGAAATCCGGGTTCCGACCTCTACCCGGGTTGTAATCCAAAATGCTAAATAATGCAGATCCGAAATGCTAAATAATGCAGAACATTCTGTCTACATTTCTCGTAGTTCAGCAGAGGCTCTAAGATTGTAATCCAAAATGTTATGTACCCTATTTGGCATATCACAAACATCAAACATTATAGAAATAAAAGAAAAAATGAGTGAAAAAAGTGCAAACTTTTCTGTCGGCACCAGAAAAATGAGTGCTACAAATTACAAGAAATTCAAGAACAACAAAACTACTCCAAAAAAAGAGAGAGAACAGACCATCCCCAAAAATTACATAATTGGATTCATACCCAATTAGAATACAAGCCTAGTGGTATAAACATTTTTCTAATTATATTAATGAGGAGAAAAAAAAACAAATAGTTATGTTGGAAAATTTTGATTCCACCAAAAGTCAGTCAATGCAAAATAGTTTACCACTTTGGAATGTGAAAATTTGCAGGCGTTTTCGTGGTTTTTCTTCCTTCCAAAGCACGGCGGCACAGAGCTAAAGCCTTAAAAGTCCAAAAAATTGTTGAATAAGTCCATCGAAGAAGGAGATGAAGAAATCAAAGGAGCTGAAAACAACCCCGAAGGACTCGCCGTGAACCCATTATGCCAAAACGGACTCAGATCGTGGAACGGAGGAAAGCTGTGCGGTTCATTTCCTGGAGAGAAGAAACCATCGAGAATTGGAGCCAAAGTAGCCGGCGCAGGAGATGATATCCCCGGATGAGCTTGACCCAGTTCTACTACTCCCTCTCCTTCCACCATACCCATAACCGCGGCAGTGTTGCCGGCCCTGTCTCTCTCTCTATCCGACGGGCTGGTTTTCTCGATGGAGGTGATCCTCGCAGCGGGAGAGAGGTCTCCGGCGCCGGACGAAGATATAGATGAAGAAGACGGGCCGGTGAGGCGCTGGACGATGGACATGAAGTCTGAGACGGTGGCGTGGATGACGGCGATGGGATGATTTGTAGGGTTTCGGGAAGATTGTTTGAGAGAGAGAGAGAGAGAGAGAGAGAGAGAGAGAGAGAGAGTCAGATTTTGGGGGGGGGGGGGGGGGGGGGGGAACGTGATGCCGAAGGGTATAAGTTATACCCTTATACCGTATAACCCAGTGTTTTGCTGGGTATTTTTAAAAAACCCGGGTACCGGATTTAAAACCCGGGTACCGGGTTTTAAATCCGGTACCCGGCCCGGAGGCACCCGGGTTTTAAATCCGGTACCCGGCCCGGAGGCACCCGGGTTTTAGAAACCGGACACCGGCCCGGGTGTTTTCCGGGCCAGTGCCCGTAACCGGAACCCGGTTATCCGGGTTCCGCACCGGGCCGGAAAAAAATCCGGCCCGGTTGCCCAGCCCTAATGCCAATTTTATATTTTCGTAATTGTAATAGGAAACAAAATCTCGACTAATTTCAATAAAGAATTTCCCAAGAGTGTTTCTGCCATAATTTAAGGAGAATTTCTTCTAATTCAATAAATCTAAGAGTATGAATACCAAATTTCAAACTCTGAGAATCTTGAATTAACATGCCACTGCCACCGCCACTCTGCTCAGTCACCATAGATTCCTCGGCTGAACCATCACGGTTCGCGGAGCTCTTATGGAACGCTAGAGGGGTCTAAGACTCTAACCCAAGTTACAAATCCAGAGCCCCAACCCACCACCGTCTAGATCTGTACCTAGTGTCCAAATCTCAGATAAGCTGTAAGCAGACAAGTTGGTCGCCGAGAACGAAGATTTCTTCATCAGTGGAGGATCCATTTCCATAGACCCGAACTCATCCAACTTGCCATGACCCGTATGAAGATTCAGCACTTGGTCTAGAATCCAAATTGAGGTTATAGCCTTCCAACACCACAGAGAGCGACGGAAACTGAGGTAGTGGAAGCAAATGGATGAATTTTTTGTGGGACTAATTTAAAACGACGAAATGAGGAAAGGTATAAAACACGTCGTTTTGTATCTTCTTTCTAAAAAAAATTAAACCAGGTCCTAGGTTTAAACCCAGAATCCGGGTACCGTATTTGTACCATAACCAGGTTTACTCGGGTATAGAAACCTAGTTATCAGCCATAAAGTATGGCCATCTAACTCGTAATCCTTTATTTAGTCGACATTTGATCTTATCTTATTGGGTTCTATATATGCATGTCTGTATTGATGGTTAATCCCATGATTTACTCCACTAGCTATTGTCTCCAAGTATCAATATCGGTCCAACAAAATAATGGTGTGGTTGGTCTTCTTCTGGGTATTTCACCGCTCTTCCAAAATTTTCCTTAGTTCAGCTCTTTCATCCTTACTTACGTCTCATTTGGTTACATAAATAAGATAAAAATTAAAAAAAAAATTAAATTATTTATTATATTTTATATAAAAATTTAAAAAAATTATAATTTAAACAATGTAGTTGGTTTTTATTATTGGGCTAGTTCAATTCGTCTCCCTCTTTTTGTTTAGGCCTTCGATTAGACGGAGTGGTAAACAAAACTCATGTCAATATCTTAGAATTTAACATGAGAAGATTGGGATTGGGCATGCCGCAAGATTTTCTCGAGCATCTTGTTGGGCTTCAGCACAATTAATTATGCCTGGAACCATTTATTAAGAAAAGAAAAGAAATGGGGGAAACCAAAACCAAATCCTAATAAACCCAATAAAAATTAATAAATCTTAGCAAACGTAATAAGCCGAAAAAAATCTTTATCATAAAAATTCGGAGAAATTCTAAAAAATAAAGAAGAAAAAAATCATTTTACCAAATTGAGAGGCCGTACACTGAAAACATGACATCTGCAACATAGCAGTGCTACATCCACGCACGATCCTGACAAGAACAAAAAAGGTTTTTATATTTTTTTTATTTTTTCATTCATTTTTTTAATATTTTTAATTTTTTTTTAAAATCACAACGTTACTAAAAAAATACTCTTTAATCACTAAGTACAAAAAAAATTTTAAAAAAAAATGTCAGGATCCAATCAAGACCCAACTACTCATGTCAGTGACTAGCATTTTTGTCGACAATATTAACACACATCTAGATCGATCTATGTTAAGGTGTTGACATGGTAACTTGCAAAGGTTTTAGCTGTCATATATGATTGATCCAACAAACAGCCACCAGACCTCTTCATGTGCTTTAATAAATTCAAATCTGAAGATGATTAACGTTTGTAATGTTCTTCCGACTATGTATATAATAAGCTTATATATTCATGTCAGGTTTGTATGAACTTAGAAGGCAAGAAATTAGCTGCTCCATGATCTGTTGGCAAATGATACATCATCAGGTCACTTCTTATTTGGCTCTATTTGATGCTTTTTTCTCTATGGCAGATGAGCCAAGCTGTGACAAATTTAAGGGTAGGTTATTGCACCAGATTTTTGCTTGCATATCACTCTTTCGACACCAATTTCATGGGTTTTCCTTAACCAGTTCATTGGAAACTCACAACTCACAAGGCAGCTAGGCATCTTGTTGAAGCAACGTACTCATTGGACTTGATTATTCAAGTCTAATGACAAATAAATCTGTGCAGTTGAACCTACTTTGATAAGCATATGCTGGAGAGAGAGAGAGAGAGAGAGAGAGAGAGAGAGATTAAGGAAAAAAAACTATGCAAGCTAGCTTGTTTATTGACACACCAAATACATCGTTGATGTAGAAGTCTGCTCGATCTTGCATGGGCAGCAAATATATTTATGTGAGATCTGCCAGCAAAATTAGGAGCAAATTAAAAGCGCATGATGCTCTCACATTTGCTTGTTTGCAATATACATTCAATCTGCTTGGCTCTTTTCAGTGTGACTAATCATTTCCTAAACTCTAGCTTTCCAGTGGTGTCAAAGAAGTTCATGATAACGATGACAAGAGTAACTCTATCATCTATGTCTCTTGTCTCCCTCTCGCATCCAAAGGCTGGATGTGAATGCCACACTTCACATATTCATTGATTCTGTAGGGCCATCTTTATCTAACCAAACAAAAAATGCATTATAATTATTGAAAATCGGACCATCCTTTCTGGACAACCTTCCCTCTATGATCAAGGTTTATAATTAATCATTAACATCTCTCAGTCGTTTATCATGCACACTCTGTCAAATCTATATTATAAAATAAAATAAAATAAATCCTCAAAAAATTAATTCGCGTGTGCGCGCGCACACAAGATGTGGAGACTTGAAAGTCTCAACCCAAAGAGAAAATAAAAGATAAAAGTGGTTAGACCAAGGTGCAAAATTAAAGTTATGGGTCAGCCCGGATGTGGTCCTGTATGTAGATGATTATTGATGGGATACTTAACACGCACCACCCACATTGAATAGTCTTTTATCACTTTTCTTTTCTTGACGAGGTTGGGCCACATCTAATACAATAAATTATATATTATACTTGATGTGAAATTAATAATTTGGATATTTGATTTTTCAATCCAAAACTCAAGTTACAATTTGGATGTCCCGTTTACGCGTTACACTCAATTAAAATTAACTCAGTTCAGTCTAATTTAAACTAAATCTAACATCAAAATACTCAACTATCAAATTATTAAACACATTTCAACTCAAAACCTCTTTACACGTGGAACCCATAACTTTATTCAACTTAACACCTCTTTAAACGAGGAACCCACAACTTTTTTCAGCTTCATATAAAATATATCTAAATTCATCTTAATATCTAAATACATCTAAACTCATCTTAGGTAGGCCCAACCTGATCTCAACTCAATACTATTTCAACTCATTTCAACATTTTAACTCACTACTATTTAATTAATCTTAACTTAACTCAACATCTAAACGGAACTAAGTGTAGTCACCTTTTTACTTTTCAATGATATGGAATAACCAAGTTGGTTTTCTTTGTCTTATTCTTTTTTTTTTTTTTTCCTTAGGAAGACAATTCAATCATTCTAGGCCTTAGAAAAATATACAAATTTTATTAAAAAAATTATATACGAGAGTGACTTATTGTGACAATTTAAATTTATTTATAATTTAACATATTATATCAAGTTATATTAATTTATAAATTTGTTTACAGTGCAAGTATTTTACAAAATAATTAGAACAAAAAAGTTAAAACCGGGACAAGAAATGGGCATATTTTACCCCGGAATGCATTAGGTCAAAGTAAAGTTTTGAATTATATTCTAGTAATTATTCCGGTTAAAGTACTGGAATGGAATATTTTGATATCCGTATATTTTAATGTACCATATTAAGATAGACATTATATAAATAAATTATATATAATAACTATATTTCAAAATAAAACCAATACAAATCTTAAAACATACATATCTAATAAACTTAATAATACTTCCCAATATTCAATACAAGTCTAAAACCATGAAGAAAATTTTAAAATCAATCACGCACACCAAGTAAGTCAATGAATAAATGAATCACGCAAGCTGGTATTAATTACTTATAGAAAGAAAATTAAATTTGAAAAAGATGTTATGCAACTGCTTGCCTTGGTCATCAAAGCAACTATAGTTATTTCATTTAATATATAGGGATTATGATGGGCCAAAGGTTAGGAATGACGAACGTAACTCGATTTCAACCAATCAATTAGTCTACATTGCGGTTTACTTTTCTCTTTCAATTATCTCTAAACTTGATAGGAATTTAAGATATTTACAAAAAAAACCAGCTAAATCAATTTTACACCGAAATCTAAATTCTGATCAGAATGTTAGAATCTGGCTGAAATGGGTTAGAACAAGCCGAAATGATTGAATTTTATCCGGAATGAAATAGAATACTCCATCATTTCGGCCACTATTTTAGAATGAAAAATTTTGATCATTTTAATCAGAAAGGAACGATTTTTAAAATTTTAAACAGCTTTGTGAAGAGAATGAAAAAATAATAAATATAAAAAAAAATAACGAAACGAGTCAATTTTTTTGTCTGACCCGAAGCATCGCTATTTGCTTGACATTCCACTTTCGGACCTTCGGTGCAACGAAAAACAAAAAAAAAAACTCGACATACATTTACATGTAAATAGGGGCAACTCCGTCATTTAAGAGTCAAGTTATCTCCACGTGGCGCTCTCATGACGCAATGATTAAATAGGGTGCAAAATGCTAGCGGAGGTGGACCCATTTTTACTTTGGAACCTTTTGGGTTCCCGTCTCTGACAAGGAGTAGACAGAGAATACGGATGTCATCCGTTGGGTTTTAAATATATTGAATTGATACGTATGAATTTTAAGATTCGAAGAATTATCACACCGATATTTCTGACTTTATCGATTTTGATTCGGTCTGATTTAATTTTTTATGTATTATAATATATAATAATAATATATTATAATATTTTATAATATATATTGTAATTATATTATAAACTATAATAATATTATAATAAATAATAATATAATAATTATATAGAAAGATCAGTTTTATTAATAGAAGATATTATATCTCTATATGTAAAATTAATAAAATCAATAGTACCATCTGATTTTACTAAAGATTCTCGTACCTTTTGGGCGAAGTAATATGGAAGTCCGGCTATGAACTTTTCCTTCCAGTATGGTTGTTGGCAATCATCTCTGATCATAACTTTAGTTAGAAAGACATCTTTATACCATCTAAACTATAATAATATTATAATAAATAATAATATAATAATAATATAACTATTAATACAACAGACTATAATAATATAAAATTTTAAAATTAATATTATATTAATTAGTAATTTATCATATATATAAAATTATTTTATATATAATTATATATAATATAAAAAATATTTTATACTACATAAAAAATTTAAAATATATGCATATATAAAAACCGGTTCGATTGGATATTATAAAAGAGAAAATTAGAAATAAATTAAATTAAAAAAATAAAATCGATACCAAATTGAATTAAATTAAATACCGAACTGAACCCATCAATCCGATCCAAAACTTTTTTATTCAAATATTTGTTTTCATAATAAACTCAGTATTAAATATAGTATAGTCTGTATATCTTCAAATTATTAAAAAAATTTTACTCAAAAAATTATTAAATATAAAAGGCCACACGAATCCGCAGGATGTGACGAAATAATATGGAAAATATGATTTGGAACAAAACCAAGTACCAACATGGATATATTAGCTCTTGACAAAATGATTTTTTTAAAAAAACAAATACACAGAAAGATTGCCATTTTTGTTTTATTTATTTATTTATTTATTTTGCAACTTATAATTAGGACCTTCAATGTGTTCAACACTTTTCAAAATTCCAATAAAAAGTATATCTAAAAAAGTCTTTCAATCCAAATGTAAGCGCTCTTAATAAAATCGAAAAATGATATTTATAATTGTGAATATGTAAATATCGTGTAATTATTTTGAAAAAATGAATAAAATTTAATTTTTTAATAATAAACTCTACTCTTTTTCAAAATTACTGCACGACGTTTATGCACTACACAACTATACGTAACATTATTCAACAAAATCCCATCAATAATTATTGCACTTGTGAACTTATTTTGATTGTAAGATATTCTTGAAAGTTATATATTTCATTCTGGTTCTTAAATTAAACACTTGAGTAATTTCAATAATAATGAAAAATAAATATTTATAAAGAGATAATTTTTAAGAGAGATAAAGGTGCTCTTGGTAGACGACCGTCCACAACCTTAACCCTTTTACAGTGAAGGTGAGATCAGAAAATGAATAAAATAGGTGGTAGTCCAGGTTGGTAAGGAATTGACTCTTGAGCCAGGGGGGTGAAGGGGATGACATCCTTATAATGATTCTAACATAGTTCATATTGTCGATGTTATTGAATTTAAAGGTAGAGAAATGTTAAGTCAACAAAAGATAATTACAAAAAATAAATATATAAATAAAAGAAAAGTGGTATATTTGCAGTCATATTGCAGGTATATTTGTTAAAAAAAATATATAAAATAAATATAAAATTCACTTAAAAATATTAATTTTTTAATAATAAATATTATTCTATTCTAAAAAAATAAATATTATTTATATAATTTATAATTATATCAACATTATTATATATTTATAATTTTACATATAAGATCAATTATTATTGTCACGTCACATGTGCATAGAAAAAGTGCTTCTGAGGTAGCTTTAATTCAAAGCCCAATATTCATCTAAAAAAAACCGTTGACTCTTAGAAAATAAATACTAACAAAAATAAAAATGAATGGATAAAGAAAGGAATGTCATGTCCCAAAGATAAAACATTTTTTGGCATAAATTTCGATGCTTCACGAGCTTTTATAGTAATCAAAGACAAGGGCAGGGTCCTCGGGGGATCAAACGACCGACAACACCATCGCTGGGTCAGAAACAGTATCAGATAGGAACAAGGGCCGGCCAGCGTTTCCACCTCACTCTGCTGGGTAATTCCCATATCACATCATTTCATGCCTTCGGTTTATTTTACCCCACGTGGCTCACATAGTCCCACCACCACAATCAGTCATAAAATGATATTTATAATGGGATAATGCGTAAGTGTTGTGAAATTTATTTTTTTAAGTTGACATACTTTACGATTATATCTATTATTATTTTATAAATAATTCTATTCACAAGTTTTATATTATATAATTTAATAAATAAATTTTAACATTTAAATCTTATAAATTAAATTATAAATAGTATATATTATAAAATCATTCAATTTAAATATAAGATATTCTTTAGGTATGAAATTAATGTTTATACAAATAATTTTAATTAGATAATACGTAAAAATAGAATGAAAATATTATATTATTTGGATGTAGAAAAGTTTCTATCTAGTATGACGTATTTGATGGTTTATCATTCCCAACTATTCTATTAATAAAAAGTCTTTAAATACTAAAAAGAATCTGTGACCAAAACTGCAGCACTGGTTAGACTTGCATGGGGGAGGCGTCAATATGTATGCATCTGACGTGGAAAGAGACCGACATTTCTCAGCGAAAACCAACTACTATTTAAATTGACAGTTTGGATGGTGTTTTACATAGATGATTTTAAATAAAAATTAAAAATAAAATAAAATAATATTTTTTCAAATATAATTATTATTTTAAAATATAAAAAATTAAATTATTTATTATATTTTATATAAAAATTAAAATTAATAATGATAATGAGATAGAATATGAATCTCTTTCACTATCAGAACAACGTTTTAGTCGTTAGGCGTTTGGGCATATCCCACGCAACAATTGGATTTTGTTTAGGTGTTTTTTCTTCATTTTCCCATTTGTCTGCTGCTGGTTTCCAACTTTAATAACAACAAAATAAAATTAAAATTGACAAAAGAAAAACCCGACTAATTCCCATCAAATCAGTACATGGAACAAAGTCCAAACTTCCCCCTCATAATAAACAATTCAACGTCCCTCCACCTGTAAAAATCATTCAAATTAAAATATTTTTAAAAAATAAAAATAAAAATAAACTCAAAAAATAAAAATAAAAGTAAAAACACATATGGAACCACCCAAACGCCCCAATCACTGTGCACATTCTTTTTATGAGACCCACCCACGTTGTCTCTTGTTGCTTTTTACCCTTTCCAAGAATTCCTTAAGGTGTGACCACTCTTGGTGGGGTCCTTGACTCCGTTGGAGGCGTCTGACCCTCCGATCCTTTTGACGGATCATCCGACGACTGTCGTAGCCCATCATCCGTCTCTCCCCGATTCATATCCTCCATCATTCGTACCACCTCTAGCATCGCCGGTCTCCGATCCGGTACCGTCGAAACGCACTCCATAGCTATTTGCAGCAACTGCACCATCTCCTCCTCGATGTTGTGGTACCTCATCAGTTCAACGTCGAACACCTCCGCTGTCCATTCTTCACGGACGACCGACTGTACCCACCGGGGAAGATCGATGCCCTCCTCCCCCAACGACGCCTGGTTCGGGGCTTTACCCGTCAACAGCTCCAACAGTAGCACCCCGAAACTGTACACGTCGGACTTGAAGGTCACCTTCCGGGTTTTCACCACCTCTGGCGCACGATAACCGGCGACGCGGTTGGGCGGGGTCGAGGTGCCGAACAGTGGGTTGAGTCCGAAGTCCGACACGGCCGCGTCTTGGTCCGGTCGGAGGAGGATGTTGGAGGACTTAATGTTGCCGTGGACAACCTTTCCCGACACGTGTAGGTGGGCAAGACCTCTTGCGGCGCCCAATGCTATTTTCATTCTGTTGTCCCAGTCCAGTGGCGTACGGCCCGACCCTCTACTCCCTGCAAGAAAGATGCCCGGAAGATCAGGTCACTTGGTCGTCCATAATGTCATTTTGCCCCAAAAAAAAAAGAAGAAATACAACACTATTTCTCAATAAACCATCGGGTGCCGATAAGAAGATGACCAAATTGTTGGATCTCTGTGCATTACAACTCAGGAGAAACTCAGCATGGGGTTGGTTATACTAATTAAATAAATTTTTTGTTCATGGATTAAGCTTTTAAAAGTTCTTTGAAAAGAAGCAAAAGTTCACCACAGAACTAGGGAAAAAGCAAAAGGGTGCAGAAATGATGTCGGTGACTCCATGGAAAATCATGAGAGCGTGTTGTGTTGCATATGGTGGTGGCAGAAACGTAGCAATGACACTTGGAATGTTTGCACTGTAGCAGGAATCAATTAGGGTATCTACAGATGCCTAGACTCAGAAACCTCTCATTTCTATAATGAGAAGCCTCCTCCGCAAAATGCTGCAGAGATTCGACCAAACACAGATGAATGTTGGTCCTGTTTCAAACATTGAATTTCCACTAACATATAACACAATAGTTTTATTCAGACGAAAAATCCCTTTCTTCTGGGCATGCATTTGTATTTGAAAAATAACAAGAATATAGTAGTAAAATTTACATTAGCATTACTGCAAAAAATTCTTAAACCTTGACTCATACGACAAATTGGCCCAAAAAGAAATATTTTTATCAGGAAAAGTGGTTGAAATTATACCGTGAAGAAGCGCAGACAAGCTCCCGGCAGTCATGAAATCATAGACAAGCAATTTCTCGTCCTTGGAATAGTAAAACGCTCTGAGAGGAAGCACATTCTCATGCTTGATCTTCCCAAGCACCTCCATTTGCATCTCGAACTCTCTCTTCGTGACCGCCACATCTTTGAGCCTCTTCACCACCACCGTAGTTCCTTCCTCCAACACCGCCTTGTACGAGGTCCCCGCGCTTCCTTTCCCCAAAACTTCGGCCGAGGCCCTCAGCAGGGCCTCCAAGTCAAAGCTATAAACCCCACCTTCAAAGAACACCAGCTTTTTCCTCTCCGCCTCGGTAGACCCACCCGTGATGTCGTCCTTCGAAGACGATGTCCCAGCCTCTGTCACCACTGAACGCGTCGTAACTGGCGGCTTTGGCGTTTTATCTGCCTGCTGACGCTTTCGTTTCTTGAGACAGAGCAAGAGGAATATCAGTAGAAGGAAGGCTACCACCACCGAACCAAGTACGATTAACACTATAGCGGCTGTGGAGAGCTTCTTGGACTTTTTACGGACCGGGTTCTGGCTTGGGTTTTCCGGTGGAGATGGAGCTGGGGATGGAAAGAATGAGCATGGCCTTAGTGGTGCCCCACAGAGATCCAAGTTTCCGGCGAATGCTGATGGAGGGAATTTCGCTAACGTTTCCGGGATCGAACCGTTGAGTCGGTTGTAAGAGACGTCAAATTTATCCAATTTCGCTGTAATGCTCGGCAATGTACTCGAGAAACTGTTGTTTTCCAAAAGAAGAGCAGTCAAGCGGGTGAGGTCGTTGATCGAGTACGGGATTGGACCCGTGAAGTTGTTGGATGAGAGATCGAGACGAATCAATCGAGATAAGCGGGTCAAGCTGGGTGGGAACCGGCCGGAGAGATTGTTGTTTTGAAGGTAAAGGCTGCGGAGGAGTGTTAGATTAGAGAAATCGGAGGGGATCTCACCGGAGAGGCGGTTTGAGCGAAGACTCAGGATTCGAAGCCCACTCAGCCTACCGAGTGTGTTCGGCGGAATCGGGCCGACAAGACCGACACCGGGAAGCCGGAGACTGTATACATAGGTATGGTTCCCGTCACACTCTACTCCGACCCAGTCGCACGCTGACCTGGCCGAGTTCCATTGCACGCGGTTCTCGTGTGGGGTCTGGTTAAGGAAAGCAAGGAGGGCTTGTTTGTCCTGGGTCGGCTCCGAGTTGACTCTTCCGCTGAAAGTGAGTAGAAGCGACATTAACCAAATTACCAGAGACCCAAACTCAAAAACAGCAGCCATTGGGTAATTCTTGAGCCAAGCAACAAAAGAATGAAAACAATGGATTTAGCTCTTGTTTCTGTTTCACTTTCATACGTCGGTGCCGAATGGTGGTCGGTAATGGCGGTTTTGGGCAAACCCAAAAGCGGTTTTCCGACGAAGAGCCATCCGAGAGAGAGAGAGAGTAGAGAGTGATTCAGAGACTACAGTGTGGGAGAAATTCGTGGATTAAAAAGAGCGAGATGAAAGTGAACCAGAGGGGGAGAGAGAGAGAGTATCAGGAATCACGAGGCACAAAGAGAAAAGGTGAAAAATAAAGCTGATAAGAGAGAGGAAGGAAACAGGAGCCGCAGAGTGTGTTGTGTCTGGCTGAAAGTCCTGGAAACGTTTTTTTATTTTATTTATTTATTTATTTAATGTTTCCATAAATTCTTAACCAGCGTATTGTACACGCTCCCAACGCGCCACTTTAGCTCTTGTCATATTGTCACAACCTCAAGGAAGATTGTTTCGGGACCACACCTTGACGTGACTCTTAGAGAATCAAAACACTTACATGAATAATCTACTTGCATGTCTTAACTCAGACCATGACATGCAGCGAGCTACCATGAAGGCTACTGGTCATGCGCAGATTATGTGTGCAACCTTGTGCGTGCCCTTGAGCGTACACATGCGCACATGCATACGTGCCCAGCACCACTTAGCGAGACTAATGACATGTCTTCAAAGACACGCCATCCATCACACAGGTCTAGCCCGTGCCTTGCAAGCGAGGCTAGTGGCATGTCACAGCTCTAGCCCATACCTTACAGCCCCATGGCCCAAACCGTCAACTTAAGCCATGTAGAACCACCACTCAAGCCACTTGACTAGGCATTACAGCAACAACACGGCATCACCTTATGCCCATCATCAAACCTAAGTTTGGCACCATGCCATGCCCACCATCAGCAGGCCATGCACAGCATCATGTTGTGCCCACTATCACACCAACGCATGGCACCATGCCATATCATGCAGCGAGCCATAGACCGGACCATGACTAGCCTAGCCATGAGTCATGCACCACCATAGCCCACCATGGGCCTTGCATGCCATGGTCACCATGGGCAATTTATCTATTTTATTATTTTTATTTATTTTATTTAATTATTTGTTTAATTATTATTTCATTTGCTTTATTTATTCATTTTAATTTGCTAGGAACCTTTTGGGGGTTTCCATTTTGTAAACTCTATAAATAGGACCCTTAGACATTTCATTAGGATCTTTTGTCATTTTGTAACATTGAGTGGTAGGCCATAGGGTTGGAGATTTATCATTTTCGATGCTCTTGCACTTGGGCTCTTTTGGGGTGCAATTCATGAATTTCCAAGGAGAAGGATCACATTTTGCAATTCGTAAATAGGTGTGATTCTACTTATCATTTAATATATTTAAGGTTTCCATTCAATTCTTTGTGCAATTCGTGAATTAAAGATTGTTTGGTTCCTTTATTCTTTTTCATTTCTTCTCTCTGTGTTTTGTTGGAGTTTTGTTGATTGATTGGAGTGAAGAAGCCAAATCCTTCATTGGGATTTTTGATTTGTGTGGTGGATTGTAAGATCTCTTGTATTCATGTGTTTTCTCACATGTTCATAACATTTCCTCATTTCCTTGAAGTTTCTTGAAAATTCTCATCTCTCAAACACGTATTTCGGCCAGCCTATCATTTTGCCTATCACGCCACCTTCAATTGCCATAAGCCACAAAACTCTAGCCCCATATCAAGCCCTACATGCTACCTCCCTATTCCCATAACCAAACAAGCCACAAAAACCCTAGATCTCACATTGAGAAATTCGGCCATAGCCTCATTGGCTTGGCCGAAACCCTATATCCTACTTTCTTTCATTTCCAGTTTCCCTCCATAAGTTAATTAGTCAATAGCCCTTGATTGACTCACTCAAATTTCATTTTTTCACCAAAACACATCAACCTTATTCATTCCATTCAATTTTGGCCAGCCCTTGTCCATCTAAATCTCAAGATCTCAATTCTTACTTTTTAGGAATTACATAATTCCTAACTTATAGGAGATCTAATTGCCACCTAAGTCCTAGTCACCTTCCACTCTTGCCTTAGCCAAAACCTACACTAAACCCTAGCCAAGATTGCCCATCATCCAACCATAGCACACAAGTGGCGCCTAGCATCCTAAGAGTCACGTAGCCGTGCACCATCATCACCTAACCCAAATACTATTCATACTTCCCACCATTGAACCCTAGCCTCATCTCACCCAAGCTCCCTTTAGGCTACACGTGATTTACACCAAGCAAATAAGTTCTATCGGTCACTTGAGGAGTGACAAGGAAAGGATTGGACCCTTAGTGTTTGGAGGCTTGATCGAGGTCCTCAACACATACGTCACTGTAGATGCATCGATTTTTCTATCTTTATAAGATTGATTAATTAGATACGAATTTTTAACACAAAATTAATGCACTGTAATTAAACATTCTGATATTTAATTAAACATTTCAAAATATGATCTGAATCGCATACAATTCAATTAGGTTTAATACAATCTGAACTGCACATTATACATTCAAAATTAATTATTTTTATTATAACTTGTGAATTTCATCTTAATCTAACTAAAAATTAACTAATTCAAATTAAAGAATACAAATCTCTTATTTAGAAAACTATATAAAAATCGACTCCACACAACATGAATCCGTCTCTATACAATTTGAAAAATAATTTGTGCAGAATTAATGCTATACCCAGGCCCAACACCAAGTTTGTATTCTTAAAATTTTTGGGATTATACGTATGAAAAGCCATTTGAGATTAACAAGTAATTTTTAGAAAAACTGTGGGCCCAAAATTTTTTTTGGTGGATATCGAATTTTTATTGGACTTGCTAATTGAGTTAAAATCATTAAATATTTTTAGATTAAGTAGAATATTTTTATGGTCCGAGAAATTTGTGGAACAAGTTGAATTATTTTAGAGGTTGAATCAAGGCTCAAAACTCAAAAAAAAACCTCAAACCTTGCACACCCAAAACCCAAGCCGTGAGAATCAAGAATCAGACCCCATGGCATGCACGTTTTCCTTCTCCTAGGGTTTTCAACAACAGCTATATATACGAGTTACCACACATTAGATAAAACAGCCGTCTCTTCTTCTAGAATAGGGTTGCTAGAAATCTTCATTGAAGTCTCCCTTCCATGCACATTGCTGCACTGTGAATAGCCAAGACTAGAACCTTTTCATGGCCACCGCCACCTATCAGGCGGCACTTTTTCTTTTTCTTTTTTCATTTTATTTTTCTCACATTCCAGCGTCCAGCACGGGACCATCGTGCAACAGCCGCGCTGCCCTTTCCCCCTTCCCCACGATGAAGCTTCAGCATCAAGGCGTTGTCATTGGAAACTTACACGTCCTCTCCATCACAGAAGCCCAACCCGAGTACGTCCATCGCACGAAACCTACCTGTCTAGAACAAAACCACCGTGTGATAGCCCATTGCCCAGCCAACGTGAAATCGGTAGCCACTTGCATAGAGAACCAAAGGCATCTCTATTTTTACTCCTCAAAACAAACCACCTACTTCTTTATCGTGAGCCACTACAAACCACCATCAACAAGAGCCAAACACTTTGGAAACCCAACAGAAACCATTGCTAAAAGTTTCCTATCACCCCTAGATCGTCACACACCTTCTTGCTGTCTCACGATGAGCTCTCTCTCTCTCTCTCTCTCTCTCTCTCTCTCTCTCTCTCTCTCTCTCTCTCTCTCTCTCTCTCTCTCTCTCTCTCTCTCTCTCTCTCTCTCTCTCTCTCTCTGTACATATTAAGTTGGAGACGTGTCTTACATGGCTTAGTTTTAATTTAGTATAAATGTTAGCCATGCACTTTAATTTATATAAATATTTTTGAGTTTAAATAGTTGGAGAAATTAAGTGAAAATAGATGAATTTGAAAAATGGTAATATTTTAGGGTTACGAAAAGTTTAAATTTTTATGGAAAAAATAGGTTATTTTAGCATTTCTTGTTTAAGTATTGAAATACGTATCTAATTGAAAATTTACGGAAGTTATGCGACAATCTTATAGGTGACAAGTAATATTCGTTCGGCACAATTGTAGGAAAAATTCTGATAAGCTAAAAAGTCTAAGTAAGTGGAGGTTCCTATGCTAAACTTTGCATAAAATCATAAATTGGGATTGATTTTAGAAAAATATGCATGTTTTGTTATGAAAAGAAATTTAAACCAATTCCAATATTTTGTTCTACATTACTCATGAAGTTTATATAAAAGATAAAGTATTTTTATCATGACTAGTGTAGACATGAAATATTTTTGACATTTTATTTTTGAACTGTACAAAAATAGTGAATATAAAAATTTGTGCATAATTATGTGAAGATGCTCTGAATCTGTTTTAATTATGAAGAGGATATGATTATATTCAATATTCTGTTTTAATAAGATGTGGCATCTAAAAGCTTTTTACATGACATTCTGATTCTGTATATGGTTCTGTTTCTACTCTGCTCTAACCTTACCGGAGTGTAAAACTATGGCCTCTATTTGAGTTAATTCCAACTTTTCCGTTTTCGATGCACTTATTTTGAAAATAAAGTGGTTTTCTGCATGGTCTTTCTTATATGCACACTCGAAATTTTGAAAATAATAAGAGAAAGATTCCACATTCTGTTTTTGTTCGGTTGGCTGTCGGAGCTTGCACTACGGGGGTTAAACATGGAATTTTGTTATGATGTGATGTTTTAGTTATGCTATGTCAAAGAAATTTTAAATAAGAATATTTCTGAACTTTTACTCTGATATTTTTTATAACATATTCTGATTTTGCATTTTGAATATAAAAATATTATGTTCTGCATTTGAACTTTTTAAATGCTTATATTTACATACTAATATATGTTTATGGAGTTGTTGATACCTCACTCTTTGTCTCTACAATATTTTTCAGATTATTTGATGGTTCAGCTAGAAATCAAGAGTAGGAAGTGTTAGCAAGGTTTGATGATTGTAGAGGAATAAATGTCAAAGGATACAAATATTTATTGGAAAGTCTTATTTAGTATATTTTTTATTTTTTATTATTTTGGTATTTTGAGTTTTGGATATTTTTGAGTTTTTGTGAAAATTTTAATTTATTTTATTGAAGTATTTCTTTGGTGTCCCTATGAAGGAACATAGATATTTGTATTGAACAAATAAGTTAATATTTTTTTGGAGTCTCTGGATTATATATCATTGTGTTATTAGAAATGATTTTGGGTAATAAGAGTTAACTTTTGAACCTTTGGGACGGAGGTGTTAAGATTAAGTAAATATATTTCTTTAAAAATTTTATATTTAAAAAGAATTATTTTTTAAAACAATATATATTTCTTTTATAACAGATCCCACAATTTTTTAAAATAATTACACAAAATTTATTAGTCTTAGGCTTATATGTATAGTATTACTCATACTAATTTATGAACCCAATGGTTCAAAACATACCCTATATAACCCAAAGAGTGGTATTACACCCAGCGAAGGTTTAGTCCGCGGATGGGTCTCGATAAGGTTATTTGGTTTTTTTTTAATAATTTTTTATTCATTTTTTATACTCTTATACATTAAAAAAAAAGAATTACAACATCATTCAAAAATATTTTTTTAATTATTAAATAAAATAAAATAAAAAATCATTGAGACCCATGTTTGACCCATTTATCGATACAAGTAGCATTATTCGTAACCCAAATGAGAAGGGAGTTCCTCCATGCATGCTTCATATAAGCGTGTGGTAACGTTTATAAAGAAGAATTTGTGACATAGGCATAGGTATAGGCAATTTTATTTTTAAAAATTTTTAAAATTATTAAAATATTTTTTTTAAAATGATGTTTTTTCTCATTTAACAAATAGCCTGCACATAAAGTTTCCAAGTGGAGACTACAAATAAAATTTCTTAAAAGAAAAAGAAGGGTCCAAAGCCAAAATGCGGTTCTTGGGTATCTTTGGGATGTATATTATAAAGGTTTAAGCGTCTGTCTTTGAGTAGGTGAATACACGTTGTTGTTTCAAGTTTTTTTTTTTTTTTTCCTTTTTTTTTTTTTTTTTTTATCTATCATGGGTAACATATTCATCAACTTATATTGCCTCCAAGTATTTTTATTTTTGGATGCAAACTTTTTCTTAATGCAATCTCAATTGATGTAGCAATATAAGGGTGTGGAATTCCCTTAGTTTCCAAATGTGTCTGCTGCTCAACCTCATCAAAGATAGAATTTCTGGGTCATTTGTTTGAAAATGAGAAATTAGCTACTCAAGTATAGGCCTGTGCAAATTTTCGAGATTTTCGACTCCGTTCCGAATTCCGCTCCGAATTCGACTCCGACGGAGTCGGAGTTCTCGGAATTCGGAGTCGGAGTCGGAGTTACTCCGACTCTCATAGTCGGAGTCGGAGTTGGAGTCCGGAGGCCTTGTTGACTCCGAACTCCGACTCCGAACTCCGACTATTTATACCTTATATATTATATATTGTATTATCAATATTACGTAGTCAAGTAGCTCAATGGTTGAGGCTCGGTTTTGTTTCTCCGGATCCTGTGTTCGAATCCCCTCATGCACCATTACACATTTTGCAACTATTTTTTTTAGGAAAACCTTAAACGACGCCGTTTTTAATAGAATATAAGTTCATCTCCAACCGGCTAACCCTACACAGTTCTGCTCCTCTCTTCCCAGTTCCCCCTCCAGCGCCTCTCCCTCCAGCTCCTCGACCCATTTCCAAACAGGTGGAAGTAACAAGGGGAAACCCCAGACGAGTCTGGGGTCTCTCCATTGCTGAAGTTGTTGTTTCCTATAATGGATTACACAGAGAGCAGAGGAGAAACAGGGGAAACCCTAGATATACAAACGCCAGAACCTCATATTTCTACCAAGAATCAGGAAGTTTCCGATGATGACGAGTCTTCCCCGAGAGGTGTACTGGAAATCCCTGTTTTGGGTGCCACGGACTCGGACCACACAGGGAGCAGCAGTTTCAGCTCGTGTATCTCTCCCACGCAGAAACCGGCGCCTACTCCTCAGCCCCGAGAGAGCCACGGTGGGTCGCAGTGGAAGTCCGTGATCGAGACCTTTAAGAGGAAATCCGTGATGAGGTTCTCCATCATTCCCTTGCTGAATGTGAGCCACGAGTTTTCTGCTAAGAATCTGAGCAGACGAGTTCTCCATCATTTCCTCGAATATGACTGTGAAGGGAGGTGTTGCCGCAGACGAATATGCCGATCGCCTGGTTAAACGACACGGGGAGGTAGCGGAGGGAGGTGCTGGAGTGGATGTGCTGGAGCGGGACTAGCTCGAGGAAGGTCGGATGTGGGCATTCCGACTCCGTCGAACTCCGACATCTCAACTCCGATTCCGAGAACTCCGATGGGAGTCGAACTCCGATTCCAATCGGAGTCGGAATCGGAGGTGGTTTTGACATCCGACTCAAGTCGGAGTCGGAGGTCGGATGTGGGCATTCCGACTCCGTCGGAGTCGGAGCCCACCCCTACTCAAGTATGGGAACATTTTGCACTTAATTCAAATATGCTTGTCGAATTAATGACATTGAAACAAGGTTTGTGATATTGTTTACAGATTAGATTTATTGATCATGTTATATAAATTTGAGTCTGACTCTACATAATTGGTTCACTGCTTCAATCAAGCTTCCTCACCACCTTGGAAGGTTTTAGAGATTTGGTATGGCATAATTGCTTTTGGTCGGTCTTTATCTTTCTCATTGCAGCACGTATACAGGGAAGGTAATTCAATTGTGGACCATATAGCGAAAGTGGGTGCTAAAGGTTCGTCTGAAACTCTTTTCTTGGCTTCATTTTTGCCTAGATTAGCATGGGGTGAATTGAAATTGGATCTAACTGATTTGCTTAAATTTAGATATAGATTGTAGTTGCTACCAGTTTCCATGTTCTTTACTTTTAGATGGTGGTTACTTCAGTACTTTACATTTTGGTGTCTTGTTATGTAGCTAGTATAGATTTTCTTCTACTGTTTTGATGCATTGGTTACTGTAGTTTACATTTTAATTTTGTATTGATAGTTAATATATTTTTAGTTTGTTTAAGACTTCGTTTGGGATTTTTGTAGCCCCCGAGTTTTCGTTTAGTATATTATATTCTTCCGTTAAAAGTGAGGATTATTAATAAAATTCGAGGTACTCTCTCTCTTTCTAAAAAAATATTAATCAACTTGTCACTTTTTGAGTTGTCAATTTATTTTTTTAATTTATTTTTAAATTTAAATTTAATAAATTTTAATATATTAATAATGACACGTAGAAAAATATTTTTTTTTTAAATACAGTACTCATTCTTTAAAAATTTAACCAAGTTGGTACTGGGTAGGTCATTGTCGAACAAAAAAATATTAGTAAAATCATTAAAAAAAAAATGGAGTCTTCTCATGATCTAAGCAATGACATGCGGGTAACCCAAGAACATGAAGTACGCTGTTTACCGTACTTGGAACAAAACATCCACCCTCAAGAAGACCCATTCAAACAGGGTTCTGCAGGCCTCCTTCATTTAGTGCCACTTTACTGATGTTTTCTACGCATTTCTTTTTAATTTTTTGAGTTTGGTTATGGAGAATGATTATAGTACTTTATATTAAAATTTTCAAAAAAGGGTAATGACATGTAAAATTATTTTTCATATTTTAAATTATAATTATTTCTATAAAATGTTACGTTTATAAAGTTTTTTTTTTTTTTTATAAAAATAACTCTATTTTAAAAATGTTTATTAAAATTGTTGTGTGGGTATCATTTTTTCTTTAAAAATAGAAGGAATCTGACGAAGTTAAATTGCATGTTTAGACACAGTCGAGAAGTTGTCGATTAATTTAATTTTAGAATTTAATATAAATGGACACTATGTGATTTGTTTTAAAGTTAAATATAAAGCCAAGAGGTGGATGTAATTATAGTTAGAAGGATGTTTAAATCCAAAATAGATCAAAACCTCACGACTCAGATTGAATTGACAAGAAAGAAAGAAGCTTTCAAGTTTGGCATCACTCACCGTGGCATTTAGTGCGCATCAACTCTCTTATTTAGGCAAAATGGACAGGATAAAAAGGAAATCAACCCCAAACAGCTTCAAACGTGTGTAAAAGACAAATTATTTTTACTGTTCATCACAATCTTCACAGTCTCCATAATAGGCGTTGTTCAATCCAGTGTGGTAAATAATAAAAAACAAATTTATCCTTTGCATCCACAGCCCTTGAAATGCTCCTCATACACTTGAGATTAGAATAATTCTGTTTACAGTTTTCGGACCATCCGCACACACTCTACGTGGTTGAAACACATCATTTTATTAGATGAGAAAACACATCATTTCATTATGTGGGAAAGGCTCCATCGAAACCTTGCTTGAAAGATGATTAAGACCGATGTCCATTTCCTTCCTTAGCACGAGACCCATTTGAGCCCTAGAGTCCATCTCCCTTGTGTCCCCTTCATCAGCTTGAGATTGTTGTCGTCTTTGTCAGCACGAGACCGTCGTACCTTTTCTCAGCTTGAAGAGATCTCTAGTACCCCTTACAACTTCCCCAAAAAACACAAATAAAAAAGTTAATTTTTCGGAAGGGATTTACGTCGCATCAATCTAGAACTATTTTTTTTTTTCAGATGAATTAAAATCATTTCTAAATATATTAAGGAAGCTCATGTTATTCACATCTAAGCAAACTTGAAATGTATTCTAGCAAAAGAGGAAAAACATTGAAAAGAGAGGAGAAGTTAATCAAACCTTCACTAAGTTGTCCACCAAATCATGGTGAGAGTAATAATTTTTCACATGGTCGGCAGCCAATGGTGGTAGTGGAGGAGAAACTCAAGTTGATGCGGGCGAGTGGAGCTCGAAGTAGATGAATTTCGAGAATACTTGAAATGAACACGACAATAAAAGAGTGGTCGAAGTCGATGCATGAGAAAGCTAACGGTGGTGGAAGATACGACCATTACTATTCTACGTGACAAATTTTGAAGAGAGGGCGAGGAGGGGAAAATTTTTAAGTTGATTTCAAAAAGGAAATCTTACATTTGGATAGAAGATAGAATTGGGAGAATTATTCTAATTCAAATAGATTTTAAGGATAATAATGCCCAAAACTATGCAAGCAGATTTCGAATGAAAATTGTACGTAGATAGATTCGTTAGGTTAATCATTTAAAAGAAAAATAATAATACTAAATATAAACTTAACATGTAGAAATCTTCTACTGTTTATTTATAAAAGAAATAAAACTAATCATTATAATTTATTTTTTTTCATGTGTATTCTAACTTTTTCATAGGACCCACACGAGATTGCATGCCCTGAGCCTGAATTGGGATTGCAGGCAGCATGCCCTAAACCAGCAAATCACAAACCAGCAAAGTGATTTTGCCACCGCACAAGACCAACAAACAGTCCCCTCCCTCGTATGACTTTATGAAATTAAACTTGTAGACAGGAGATTGGTACCTATCATGGAGGACCGCGCTTTCCTTGAAGCAGTATGTCGAGATCATTTTCTTGTAATCCAAACATGCTTGGACCTAGAAAATAACCAATCACCCCGATAGACCCAATAGACCTCACAGTCCACGTGGAAAAAGCAGCACTGAGGCCATTCCAAAAGAAAGAGATCCAGTCATATGGATAGATCTGACACATTCATGCAGTTGTGTTGAAATTTTATAGGCATTTTAAAACCAAAATCAATTCAACTATAATCACAACACTCTTGAAGATAAAAAATATATATATACTAACACTCAAAGTTGGGTAAATAATGAAACTCAATTCTCGTTTAGTGCTACATGGTCGCATGTTGATTATAAAACTTTGTTGGGCTCTTTGTGTGGAATCTACTTCTATTTTATGGTCATTCAATTTAATTATTCGATTTGATAAAAATTCGTTGTGTTTTTTTAATGAATTTTTGATTATGCATAAGGCATGGAATGCATGCTTGAACCAATAATCCCAAGCTTAAATGACCATACCGAACTCCTAATTACTAATTTTTTAGTTTAGCTCTTGAACCGGTCCGATCCTACTCCTACTTAGCGGTTTACACGCTAATTACTCTAATTGGGGTTTCATTACACACACATACATATATATATATATATATTATATTTTTGTATGGCTGCACATTGTAATACGGCTATATGGTGTATTTGACTTTTAAAATAATAAAATTCTCTACATCTTTATAGGCATAAACACATTATCTAATCATGTAAAATTTTATATTCGTGTGTGATTTATTTCCTTTTACACTTTACTTTTTTTTTTGTTTTCATATCGTTCCCAACAAATACCATAATATTAATAATCAAAAACAATATTATAAACCATATTTTATATATTATTTGTATCTCACTGTATAAAATATTGTACTTTTTATCACTCTAGAATTATCCTTTATATTTTCAAAAAGAAAATTAAAGTCAATAACTATGCCACCTCATTGCTGTAAAGTAAGAGTAAAACGAGATTGTAGTTTGTACAACGTGATAATTAATTTCCTTTAGATGACAATTAATATGAGAGATGTCATTATTCAGTCCAGATGTCGGTCCAGTTTTAGGTGGAAATTTGCGGTGTGCAATTTGACATGTCAAACCCATCTTTAAGTCGAAAAGTCTGCAAATTGCCACGTTATGCTAGCAAGTGGCACGAATGACTAGACCTCAAAAATATCAATTATTTGTAGAAAGGTCGACCAACCTTCCATCCTCACTTTGAATTGGAATTAGAGTAATGTTATTTAAAATTGTAAAGCGTATGAGTACATCATGCATTATATTGAATAATACTATATATTATTTTAAAGTATACAAATTTTACGTCTTTATATTGAATAAAAGTAAAATTTATTATTAAAAAAAATTATATAAGTTTCATTTTATCTAATCTTCTAAAGAAGAATATGCCAAATTTATATACTTTAAAGTTTCAAATATCATTTTTCAATTTTATTTTATACGACAAAAGATATCCGGAAGAGTGAAGACCCCTTTCTTACAAACGTTGAAGATAAGCTTTGACGAAGAACAATGATATTCCTTTTTTTTTTTCGCTGTAAATGGTCCCCTGCACAATCATTCAGCAGGGCAGGCACACAAAAACACCATTGGTTTCCAACAGACAATGTTGATTATTATTGTCTAATTTATTGGATGTCTTCGAGAAGAAGCTTGTTAAAATAATGTTGGGTTTTTGTTAGTTCATGTTTTTAGTACTCTTTAACATCAAATAAATTTGATATTGCCTGGTTGTTGGTGGTGTTTCAGTCTCAGTAACTTCTAACCCCAAAAAAAACAGAAAGAAGAAAAGAAACTTTATGGATTATAGGAGTGGCAGTAGAATATAAGGTTGGCTTTCAAACGGGACAAGAGGCTCGAGCTGGAGTCGTGACTTTCAAGGGAAGAAAAGAATGACTGAACATGAAGAGAATAGTGTGCAATGAGTTGTACTAAGGGACTCTTTTTCATCTCCAAAATATTTTGCCCACTTTTGTTTTTTTTCCACTCAAAATATCATTCTTTTTGCAATTTTGTTTTGCTTTAAATCTGCCTCATTGAACAAAAATATTTCTTTTTCCTTTTCTTTTTGTTTTAGCTGCCATAGATGTCAAGATAATTTGTAGTTGCTTATAATTACAAGTCCATAAAGAGACTAATTAAGCATATTATGAGGAGGGTTATCCCTGAACTCTGGCCCGACCCACGGAGGCCAGAAAAACCCAGAACTCAAAAGAAGGGGACAGACTGAACCAGGTTGGCCTAAGAAGCCCAATAGGAAGGTTGAACTTGCCGATTGGAAATCAACTGATACTTTTACCAGTCGACAAGTCTCTATAGGCAAGGATAAGAGCAATCTTTGCCCCGAAGTCCCGACGCCTGAGCACGTCCAGGAGTGGGAGCACCTGATCAAGGGCACGCCGCATTAAATAGAACATGGAGACAAGTATGCCTCGACCACACCACAATCAATGTTCTTTAGGGGAAAGCACTCTACGACATGCTTCCTGGAGTGCCAGTGGTTGCCATGACCATGCCCATATTGTTGCTTGGTAGGGTGTTGATAGCAAGGCCTGAATCAGTTATGGACTAACAACCCATGATCTTTCTCATTGACGAGGTTAGAGACAGGTATAAATATGTCCTCTCTCATTTTTTTTTTTTTGGGGGGTCTCTTCTCTTATTCTCCTTCTTCTACTCACTTACATTTTATTTTTTATAACCCACATCGAAAACCATATGCTGACTTTAGCATTGAAGGTGTCCCTCACCACTTCAAAATTCTCATTTCTTCATAGTTGCAAGTTATCAGATTGAGTTTCCGTGAAGTTGCTCGGGCTATGAAATACAACATCACACATATGAAAGAAGGAGATATTATTCTTGCGGTACTGAATAACTTTGATAACAACAAAGTGACTGCCTTTTGTGAAGAGAGTACCGTCGTTAAGAGGGGAAAAAATCGATCATATTCTCCTCCTTCCTTTTCTTCTTCTCAGTGGTGATATGTACTGACAATAGAATTAACAAGAGAGTTAAGGTGGTCCAGAAACCACAGGTACATATGTCGAAAGTCTTGTAGCAATAAAAGGAGCCACGCATTGACCACATGCAAGCAGGAGGTCTCTAATCAAAGCACCCCCGCAACTACAGGAGTTCCTTCTGTCACGGTGCTGAACACACGTATTCCAATCTAACATTGTCATCATTTTGTAGCTAGCTCAATTAAGAGCCCTATTTTTCGGGTTAAATCTGAAATAAATTTAGGTGGGAGTTGTCCATACTCCGTTTACTAGTTACATCAAAGTTTAACAAATGTACAAACAGGGAGCATTAATTGACTGTTTCAATCTTTTCAACAAAGAGAAAATGCAGGAAAGTGGAAGTAAATTGTTTGTAATTATTATCCAGTCATGATCTTCTCTTTGGGGTACATGAACAAATTCTAGAGGGATTGCATCTACAAAAACGTCCAAATTACAAATCTGTCACTTCTAATCTCACTCAGCCACGTGACAAAACAGAAATGGCCCATCAAAATCACTTACCTCTGCCCCCCACAGAGGCTGAAGCAGGTTTTATATATGCTTTAAATGGAGGTCCAGATTGCCACAAAATTATTGCCAAGGAAAGCCAAGCCACTATCCTCATTAGGTCCACAACAAAGGGATCCCACCCTCTTTGTTCTCTTCATGTGCTAGTCCCCAGAAAAGGCCAAACAACATTGAGCTGTTCCATAGAAATGGTCATTGTTGCTGCAGTATAAGCATGCACGCGTCCTAGCTCTTATTTTTACAGTTGTAAGTACAGACATCTCTGTAAATACTGGTTTACATTCCATACCAAGCATTTCACGACGGAGAATGCAACAGAGAAGCTTTCATTAATATGGATGGATAAAGAAATGCTCACTAATTATTCTGGGATATTCATGTTTCATGTGTCTTATCTTTCTCTCATTCTAGAACTATAGAAGACATTTTCAGGAAGTTTTCAGCTTGGGAAAACTCTTATGCTTAAATTAAAATACTTAAACGTCCACTAACAATGATCTACAATTGCATGAACTATGAAATATTCTGCCCTCCCTCCACCATCCACTTTGGTTTAAATTTTCCAACATGAATAATGTTTGAAATTGCCCTTGATTCTCGATATGCTGGTATGTAAACTCTCAATATACAGTCCTTGGCTCATTAGTCTTGGGATGCTCTTCAAGGGAAAATGAAAGGGAAGAAGGACTCTGAAAAATCTTCAACACTAGGACGAAAACCTTTTCGAAATTCCAACCAAAGTAAACATACAGATTACAGCGGCACAACATTAAAAACTCCTTTAAGCATGTAGCCAGTTCCCTGAGTTGTCAACTTTGTTGAAAATTTTGAGGAGAAGAGGTCCTACGCTTGATAGCTGGAGAACACTAAACGATGAAAAAAGGAAGGCAGCTACGGAATTACACACATGAAAAATGACAGAGACGGGGAACAATCAACAAAAAAGCCACACCAATTAAGCCATACTTTTCTTAAAACTAAAAGCGATCGATTGATTGGGTTTCCCTTTATGAAACCCACTCAGAAATCGACGATCAGGACCACCTTTCTCGATTGCCACTGGTTTTCTTTTAAAACAATTAAAAAATGTGGCAAAATCACACCAGGAAACATCAGCTCGTTTGCCCACTGGTACTAGGCCGTGAGAAAACATAAATGCTAGCTAACGTGGGTCAAGATTAACACAGGCCCATTGGGTTCCATTCACCGTCGGGACTCGGAATAGAGCTATTTTTGCTTCAAAGGTATTAATTAAAAGAATAATACTATACATCATTCCATCGTTTTATTTTTATTTTATTATATAAGATATATTATACTTATAATTATTAAATAATAAAAAATTATTCAATGATATTAAATATTTTATATTTTATATAGTGAGATAGTAGTACGGTGTATAAAATTTTTCTTAATTAAATACTAAAATCGAATGCTTTATATTTTTACTTTTCAAAAAACTCTACTTTCTAAATTTCTAAATTTATAAATAATAAAAGCACAATATGAATAATTTTACTTATCATCTTAATTCTCATTATCCTCTCATCATCTCATGATTGATATTAGATGATAAATTTATAAGTAAAATATAATAAATAATCTTATCATGAGATCATGAAATGATGAGAGAATGATGAAAAATAGATTAAAAATAAATTTTTTCAATACTTTATATGGGGAGGGATGGGTACAACTCACTTACAGGGACCCTTTCCCCAGCTACATATATGTGGTCAGCTACATATCTATGGTAAAACATTTGTATTAGTAGGAGTGGTAGCCTCACCCCTTAGACAGTTAGGGCTTGTTGAAAAAAGTATTCATCCCAAAATTTTCATGTCATATATTTTTTAAATATTATTAAAATATAAATACTTTCAAACTAATCTTTATAAATTTGTTTAACATTACAACTTTTTCAAACTTTTAGACAAAAAATAAAAAATAATTCAATTTTTTCAAATTCTCAAACAAAAATAATATTAAAATAATATTAAAATAATATTTTAATTTTATAATATTTTTTATTCAACTTTTTCTCTCTTATTTCCCAAAATTCTATAAAAAATTACTCAAATTATCTTAGTACTATTCATAAACTATTTTACTATTATTCATAAATTATTTTACTACTATTCACAAAATTCTCATCTCATTTCACTCCCTAAGCTTGTCTTTAGACGGGTGACTGGCTTGGGAATGAGTTGGCTCTCAGGCCCGTCCCCCATGGTCAAGTGCCACCGTCTGTCCAGATGCCAGAGGACGAATTGGTGCCACCATTGTCCAACCACCCTGTCCAACACCATATATATATATATATATATTATAAATCCAAACAAATTTACATATCTTACAGATTTTGTAAATCTTACAAACTTATAGATCTTACCAAAACAAAGTTAAAAATTAGAAATATTTCACAAATCCAACAAAAAATTAGAACAAACTTACAAAATTATAGATCAAACTAAACAAATAAACAAAACCAAGTAGTAATCGATGAAACGCACAAATATGTGCACAGACCCATGGGCCACGATTGCAACCATGGATCATATAGATCTGTGGGCAGCTCTATATAGCCCATGGTCGCGATCATGGATTATTAAACTTATAGGCCCATCACGTCATCAATATAATTGCAACCTCTAGCATGGGTCTCTAACAAAATATGATCCACGACAATAAAGAGCTATACATAACTTGTAGCTGCTAACCATGACCCATAATAACAAAGAAAGGTTCTCTACCAGCTTAAAGGAGGAGGAGGAGGAGAAAAAGAAGGGAAGAGAGAGAGAGAGAGAGAGAGAGAGAGAGAGAGAGAGAGAGAGAGAGAGAGAGAGAGAGAGAGAGAGAGAGGATGGTGGTTTCTGGCACTAAGTCGTGAAAGCCCAAAATGAAGGAAGAGAATTGAAGGGAGAAAAGAAGGGGGGAAAGGGAGGACAATTATTGGAAAATGGGAAGAAGAGAAATGAGAGGGAGAAAAAAATGGCATTTATAGTTAAGTGTTTTTTTTTTTTTTTTTTTGAAATAATGCCTCAGTGCTTTTCATTCATCTTCTCTTCTTACAACTTTGTCATTCTTTAAACATCCCTCTATACAAACCGGGACCTCCTCAATCCATACAGTTTCTTCCTCTATAGTTAGAGCTTTCTTTGCTAAAGTATGTGCTACTGTGTTCTTTTTCCTGGATACAAATTGTATACTCCACTCAGGGTTATTCCTAAAGTAAACTCTAATGTCTTCAACAATAGGGCCGAACAATGGCAAGTCTTCCTCAGCTTCCTGCACAGCCTTCACCACTACTTTTGCATCACCTTCGAAGATTGCTTTCCGAATATTCAAAGCTATACAAAGCTCCACTGCCTTCCTTAGTGCTACACATTCTGCCACAGCTGCATCCATCACATTTTCTCTCTTATCACACACTGCAACCAAGGCCTCCCCATGTTCATCTCGGATCATGATCCCTATCCCCATTTTGTTCTGTTTAATCTCTGTAGATGCATCCCAGTTCACCTTAACATAGTCTGGAACAGGTTTTTCCCACTGCAAACTTCCTGTCAAACCAGATTGGACTGCTACCTGCTTAGAATTATTACCCTGTAAGTCTTGGAACTCTTGTAGGGCTGCCCTCGTGGATATAATCTCTTTTCTTGGGCAGGCTTTTCTTCCCTCGAATAGCCAATCATTTCTCCTCAACCATACTTTTCTAAACAACACAGCCACTTCCTCCAAAAGGTTCTTTGGCACTCTATCCATAAGCTTTCCCCACATGCTCAAGAAATCCTTCTCGGTTCTATCCCATTTCTTTACCCCACTTTCATCCTGTCCCCATATATCATTTGCTGCAGGGCACTCCCACAGCACATGCATTATGGACTCCACTTCTGCCCCACAGATAGGACACCCCATATCCTCTATCACCCTCCTTTTATACAGGTTTTCTTTTGTTGGTAGCAGGTTACTAGCAGCTTTCCAGAGAAACAGTTTTGTAGCATTTGGTACCTCAAGATCCCATATGCTCCTCCACCTCTCATCTGTCTTCTTCTCAGTGGAACCTTCACCTTTGTTTCTCTCTTTTATCTCAAGGTCCAGGAAATAAGCACTACGAACTGAGAAAACACCTCTTTTGGAAGGGCCCCATATCAACTTATCCTTTATGTTGCCTCTGCTTAGAGGGATACTTAGAATGAGCTCGACTTCATCTTCTATAAAGAGGCTTCGAATTTTTGCTTCATCCCATTCCCCTTCCTGAGTGTTAATAAGTTCATCTACTTTAGAGTCTTTCATCATCTGGTTTTCTGGGGATTGGACAGCATAAGATATTGGTTTTGGTAACCATTTTGACCCCCATATTTTAATGTCCTTCCCATCCCCCACTCTCCATCTCAAACCTTCTTTCAACAGCTTCCTGGCATACCAGATACTCCTCCATACTAAGGAGGGTTGAGCTCCCAATTTTGCCTCCAAGAAGCTTCTGTTTTTGAAGTATTTCTCTCTATACATCACTGCAGCCAAGGAGGATGGGTATTTGATCAACCTCCATCCTTGTTTAGCAAGGAGGGCTGTATTAAAGCTCTCTATGTCTCTGAACCCCATTCCCCCATTCCTTTTCTGCACACTCAAGCCTTCCCACTTCCTCCACACAATTCCCTTCCCTTCCTTCTGCTTCCCCCACCAGAATTTTGAGAACATCACATTGATATCCTTGCATAGTCTGTTGGGTAACTTGAATACTCCCATAGTGTAGGTAGGGATTGCTTGGAGAACAGCCTTGATTAACACTTCTTTTCCAGCCTGTGATAAAAAGGTATTCTTCCAATTAAGCATTTTCTTCCAAATCCTCTCTTTTATGCTTCTAAAAGTATTAAATTTTGACCTCCCCACCATAGCAGGGAGACCCAAATACTTCTCATATGTTCCACAAACATAGGATTGGCCAGCTTCTTGAATAGCCTGCTTATCAGCATACTTGGTGTTGCTACTGAAGAAGACAGAAGTTTTTTCTTTATTGAGGAATTGCCCTGATGCTCTCTCATAAACCTGCAGAACTTCTTGAATCTTCCTCCACTCCTCAATCTTTGCTCTTCCAAATAAAATGCAATCATCCGCAAAGAGCAGATGATTTATGCTAGTTCCCCTTCGAGCAACTTGGACCCCTTTTGTGAAAGCACTCTTCTCATAGTAGTCAAGAAGGCTACTTAACCCTTCAGCACACACAAGGAACAGATATGGTGATAGGGGGTCACCTTGTCTCAACCCCCTTTGAGGCCAGAATTTACAACCAGGCACCCCATTTATTAAAACTGAATAAGAAACAGTTTTAACACATTTCATCACTAACTCCACCCATTTTTCACAAAAGCCCAGTTTTACCATCACTGCCTCCAAGAAACCCCATTCCACTCGATCATATGCCTTCGACATGTCTAATTTTAAAGCCATACTCCCCACTTTGCCCTTCTTCCTCTTTCTCATAGAGTGCAACAACTCGTATGCCACCATGATGTTGTCATTTATTAATCTACCAGGCAAGAAGGCACTTTGAGTAGGTGATATTATCTCAGCTAAGACATGCTTAAATCTGTTGGAAATGGCTTTAGAAACAATTTTGTACATAACGTTGCATAAACTTATAGGCCTATACTCGGTTACTGTCCTGGGTGAGTTTGTTTTTGGGATCAGAACTATGTTGGTGTAATTGAGGTTTGGATCTATAGAATTACCATTTAGGACTTCCAGCGCAGCTCTGCAAACTTCACTTGACACAATGCCCCAGTGATTTTGATAAAAACAAGGCCCAAAACCATCAGGTCCTGGGGCCTTTAAAGGGGCCATTTGCTTCACTGCTTCTGTCACTTCCATCGCTATAAACTTCTTCTTCAGCCTGTCATTCATCTCATTGGTGACTCTGTCACTCATGCCTAGCAAGCATTTGTCAATCTCCTCTACTCCAGGCTGAGAGGATTGGAATAAAGTCTCAAAATAGTTTCTGAAAACTCCCTCCACCTCCTTGTGTCCTTTCACCATTCTGCAATTCTCATCCTCCACTTTTTTTATGTAGTTTCTTCTCCTTCTTTGATTTGCACACGCATGGAAATACTTTGTATTTCTATCCCCATGCTTGTACCAATTCCTTTTTGCTCGTTGCTTCCACCTGAGGTCTTCTTTTTCTAGCAGTACATTCATCTTTGAGGTTACCTTCCTGAGTTCCTCCACATTGCTGCTGCATTCTTCAGCTTGTAAGGCTTTTAGTTGTTTTGTTTTTTCTTCCATTTCTTTCCTCTCCCTCTGTCTCATGTGTTTGCTCCAGCTTTGCAGGGCTCTTCTGCTCTGATTCAGAAGGTGTATGATGCTCTTAGGCTCCCCCTCCTTCCCCCTCCAAATTTCACTCAGGAGCCCCCCACAGTCCTCATCTAAAGCCCAGCTGGCCTCATATTTAAACCCCATTCTCTTCTGAGGCTCATTCTCATAGATCTGTGTGTTTAGGTGTACTAAGATAGGCTTGTGGTCAAAGGTTCTTGCCACCATAATCTCCACCCACACCTCAGAGAATAGATCTCTCCATTGAGGGTTTGCTATTGCTCTATCTAGCCTTTCCTTTGTGAAGGTATCATCAGTATGGGAATTGCTCCAAGTATACTTATCCCCCCTCCATCCCAAATCATGAAGGTTGCCCTCCCTCAGAACTTCTCTAAACAATTCCATTTGACTCTCGGGTCTGGCCTTCCCACCCCATTTCTCATCATTTGTGAGAATCTCATTGAAATCACCAACTATAAGCCACCTCTCATTCCCTCTCGGTTTCATGGCTTTTAACATCAACCAAGCCTCTTTTCTTCTAGCTGTTTCAGGTGGACCATAGAAGCAGGTTAGAAACCATCTAGTCCCTCCATCACCTCCCACCCAAGCATTTATATGTCTTTGTGAAAAGTTTATGATTTCTACATCAACATTTGAGTCCCATAACAACATTAAACCTCCCCCTTTCCCAACAGCTTCCACAACAAAACAGCCTTCGCATGCCAACCTTCTCTTTATTCTTTCACTTTTCTGTTTTCTGATCTTAGTTTCCATGATGAAAACTAATTGGGGTTTATTTCTCTCTGCCATAGAGCAGAGGTCTTGAACTGTCCGAGGGTTCCCCAACCCTCGGCAGTTCCAACTTAACAATTTCATGGTGATTGGTGGGGCTGTCCCACAGCCTCCACCATTTCCTTAGTAACTTCCCCTTTTATTGCACCCTTTCCTCTCTTGTGGCTTCTATACCCCATCTCACTTTCCACCTCCCCCACCCCTCTCTTTTTTTGAATTTTCTCTGCCATACCAGCCCCTACTGGTTTAAGTTTTGCCCTTGCTCTCCTCTTCCATACTCCTTTCTTTTTACGTAGATCCCCCTCACCCACGGTTCCTTCTTCCTCAATTAAATTCACTACATTTCCAGCCCCTTTTTCATATTGGACAGATACCTCCTGCAACAGGCTAAAACTCTCTTCAATTGTTCCTTCTATAGCAACCAGCCCCATCTCCCTATTTTTGCTCGTATCACTCAGGTCCCTTCCCACCTCCCTCACCATAGAGCTTTCTGTTGAACTCAAGGTTTCAAGTTTCATGTGATTATAAATCTACACATGGATTTTGATGATAACAAATGAATTCAAAGAATAAAGAAGTCTCAAGCTCAAGTTGTCTACACAATGGAGTCAAGCACATCAAGGAAACAAGCATGAGCAAGAAGGGAACAAGTTCACATTAAAATTATAGAGTAATGTTGTAAATCTCTTCAAAATTCGAAATTAGGATTAATGCTCAAAATTAATATTTTATCATAAAGCATTAAAATACATTTTCCACATGTGCATGAATATTTTTGAAAATTAAATTTGAAAATTTTGAAAGATGATTGATTGTCATCTTTTGCATGTGCATGCCTTGATTAAAGGATTGAACTTTGAAAATATTAAAGATGATTGATTGTCATCTTTCACATGTGCATGTTTTATTTGAATATTTTCAAAAGTGATTGATGCTTTTTTAGACTTATACAAAAAGTAAAAGATTAGGTTTGAATTTTTTGAAAATGAAAGTGTGCTCATTTTGTCATATGCCAAAAGTAAAAGATTAGGTTTGATTTTTTTTGAAAAAGTGAATGATGTTGTCTTTGACAATTGAGAAAGAAGAGCCTTTTATTTGAATTCTTTGAAAAAGTGAATGATGTTATCTTTGACAATTGAAAAAGAAGAACCTTTTATTTGAATTTTTTGAAAAAGTGAATGATGTTGTCTTTGACATGTGAATCTTTTTAAATTTGAATATGAAGTCTCATATGCCTATAAATAGATCATTTGAGAGCTTCACATTCACAACACCAAGAGCATACAACATTCATTCAAAGCTTTCATTCTCTCTTCTCTAAACATTGAGCCTTAATCCTTGTTCATTTTGAGAGATATAGCTTGCGCTGTATTGTTCTTATTTCACTCGTTGAGGAGTGTTTTCTGATAACCTACCCACTATCAGCTTTTGTATCAGAAAAAGGGTGTGTATAACCCCTGTGTGTGTAGAAAGTATTCTACACGGGGAATAGTTGAATCACCACATGTAAGGTGATTGCAAGTGTAGAGGGTGTTCTACACGGATCCTTTGTAGCGGTGTTGTTCAAAGGTGTAATAGGTTTCTATTTCCACCTGAAGGAGGTTGAATAGTGAATTTGGGAATCCTCAAGGGGTAGCTTGAGGCGAGGACGTAGGCAGTGGGGCCGAACCTCGTTAACATACTGAGTTTGCTTCTCTCTTACCCTTACTCTTTATATTTATTGTTATTTCATACTTTGTTTATATTTTATATTATATATTTGATTTATAATTGTTATTTTTTTTAATACAACTCAATTCACCCCCCCTCTTGTGTTAGTCATCTGGGCAACAATTGGTATCAGAGCTAAGAGCTCTATTATAAGATTAACTATCTTTTGAGTTAAGATCTTATGGCTAACATTGCAGCTTCATTTGGTGAAGGTCAATCTAGTAGTCGGCTTCCACTCTTTTGTGGAGATAATTACTCATTCTGGAAAGTTAGAATGAGAATATTTCTTCAAGCTCAAGGTAGAGAAATATGGAAATGTATTGTAAATGGACCTTATATTCCAACAAAAGTGGTTGGTGGAGTAAAGGTCAAAAAGGAAGAAGAAGAGTTTGATCGTGAAGACGATAGACTTTATACTTTAAATTTAACTGCTATGAATTTATTATATAATGCTCTTAATGGAAATGAGTTTAATAGAATAATGAATTGCGCTACGGCAAAGGAAATTTGGGATAACTTGGAAGTAACTTATGAAGGAACTTCGCAAGTCAAGGAATCAAAAATTTATATTCTTACTCATGAATATGAAATGTTTAAGATGAATGATGATGAATCTATTTCTAGTATGCACACTCGTTTTACTAACATCATAAACAGCTTGACAGCTCTTGGCAAAGTTTATTCCAAGGTGGAGATAGTAAGAAAAATTCTCAACTCTTTACCAAAACGTTGGGAATCAAAAGTTACAGCGATTCTTGAAGCTAGAGACCTCAAGAAGCTCGAAGTCAATGAACTCATCGGGTCACTTATCACCCATGAGTACACATTGAAAAGAGGAGAAGAAGAAGGAAAGCCAAAGAAGAGCTTAGCACTTAAAGCTGTTCCTCATGAAAGTGAAAGTGATGAAGATGAGGAAAATGACGATAAAGATGAAGAAGTTGCGATGATAACAAGAAGAATTCAGAGGTTCTTGAAGAAAAATAGAACTCCTCCGAGGAAATCTTTCAAAAAGTTTTCCAAGAAAGATTCAGGTAAAAACGACACTTTAATTTGTTATAAATGCAATAAACCTGGTCATATCAAGCCAGATTGTCCTCTGCTAAAGAAAGATCGAAACAAGGGCAAGAAAGCAATGAAAGCTACATGGGATGATGATTCAAGTAGCTCAGATAGTGAAGCAAGCAATGACGAATCAGCAAATCTTTGTCTTATGGCTAAAGATGACATTGAGGTAACAAATCTTGATAATATTGAAAATCCTTCATATGAAGAATTGCAAAATGTTTTAGAAGAGATTTATGAGGAATTTGAAAAATTGGGTATCAAGTATACTGCTTTGAAAAAGAAAAATTCTTCTTTAACAAACGAAATTGAAATTTTAAGAAAAGAAAGTATCATTTTGAAAGATGAAAATCTTGAATTGAATAAGAAGAAAACCAATTTAGAAAATATTGTTGAAAACTTTACGAATGGAAAAAGAAATTTTGAAAAACTTCTTGGTAGTCAAAGATGTGTTTTTGACAAGGCAGGTTTGGGATATATGCCAAAACAAAAATACAAACCTTATAAAAATTTCTTTGATAATCATTCTACCTCAAAGACTAATATTCAAAATTCTTTTCATAAAAATAATTTTGTCAAAAAAGGATATTATTATAATCATTCAAGTTTTTCATATATGTCACATGCTATTTGTAATTTTTGTAATAGAAATGGTCATAATTATCATACTTGTCCTATTAGAAGAAATCATACAATGACTATTAGGGCCATATGGGTACCTAAAAATCTTGTTTCTTCTAATACTAATAAATAAAGGACCCAAAGAACTTGGGTACCAAGAAAAATCATTTTAATTGTTTTTATAGGTATGCATGAAGTCATCCACAAGCAAAAATAAGTGGTTTTTAGATAGTGGATGTTCAAGACACATGACGGGAGACAAGACTAAGTTCTTTGATCTTAGATCTAAAGAAGAAGGACACGTGACATTTGGAGACAACTCGAAAGGGAAGATCGTGGGAATAGGTAAAATTGGTAATGAATCTTCTCTCATAATTGAAGATGTTCTACTTGTTGAATGTTTAAAACATAATCTTTTGAGCATAAGTCAATTATGTGATAAAGGATTTACAGTTACTTTTAAAATGGATAAATGCATTATTTTGAATGATCATGATTGTAATATTTGTTTTATTGCTTTTAGAAACAATAATATTTATACAATTGATTTTGAAGAAATTACCTCACAAGATGCTATTTGCTTGTCAGCTCAAAATGAAACTAGTTGGTTATGGCATAGAAGATTAGGTCATGCCAACATGGAACTTATTTCCAAACTTTCAAAAAATGATCTTGTGAGAGGTTTACCAAAAACATATTTTCTTAAAGACAAAATTTGTGATGCATGTCAATTTGGTAAACAAACAAAAACTTCTTTTAAAACTAAGAAACATATTTCCACTACTAGACCATTGCAACTGATACACATGGATCTTTTTGGACCAAATAGAGTTGCAAGTCTAGGAGGAAAATATTATGCATTTGTTATTGTTGATGATTTCTCTAGATATACTTGGGTCATCTTTCTTGCTCATAAAGATGAGGCACATAATGCCTTTACCAAGTTATGCAAGAGAATTCAAAATGAAAAGGGCTATACTATTTCAAGTATCCGAAGTGATAGGGGAAAAGAGTTTGTTAATAAAAATATTGAAACATTTTGTGATGAAAACGGTTTTATTCATAATTTTTCTGCTCCTCGAACTCCTCAACAAAATGGGGTAGTAGAGAGGAAAAATAGATCTCTTCAAGAGATGGCAAGAACAATGCTCAATGAGAACAACTTGCCTAGTTATTTTTGGGCCGAAGCGGTAAGTACTGCATGTTATGTTATAAATAAAGTTATGTTAAGGTCTAAATTAGATAAAACCCCCTATGAGCTTTGGAATGAGAAAAAGCCCAACATTGGTTACTTTCATGTATTTGGATGCAAATGTTTTATTTTGAATGACAGAGATAATTTAGGCAAGTTTGATGCAAAATCTGATGAAGGTATTTTTCTCGGGTATTCTACTAATAGTAAAGCTTATAGAGTATTCAACAAAAAGACTTTAACTGTACAAGAATCTATGCATGTAGTATTTGATGAATCTAATTCTCCACTCTCCAAGAAATCTATTGATGAAGAAACAGAAGGTATAAATAACACAGAAAGTCTCAATCTCAACAAAGAGAAAGCAATAGAGGAAGTTCAACATGGAGCCATCAGGAAAGATCATCAAAATTTAATACAAGATGCAACCAAACAGTGGAAATTTGTGAAAGATCATCCAGTGGAACAAATTTTGGGAGAACCTTCACAAGGTGTAAGTACTCGATCATCTCTTAGAAATATTTGTAATCATACTGCTTTTCTATCTCAAATTGAACCCAAAAATATTGATGACGCACTTCTTGATGAATCTTGGATTCTAGCTATGCAAGAAGAGTTGAATCAATTTGAAAGAAATGATGTTTGGACACTTGTTCCTAGACCCAAAAATTATACTATTATTGGAACAAAATGGGTTTTTAGAAACAAGAAAGATGAGTCTGGAGTCATTACTAGAAATAAGGCTCGACTTGTAGCCCAAGGTTTTAATCAAGAAGAAGGAATCGATTATGATGAGACATATGCACCTGTCGCAAGATTAGAAGCTATTCGAATGCTACTTGCATATGCTTGTTATAAAGATTTCAAACTTTTTCAAATGGATGTTAAAAGTGCTTTCTTAAATGGTTTTATAAATGAAGAGGTATATGTTGAGCAACCTCCAGGTTTTGAAAATCATAATTCCCCAAATCATGTTTTCAAACTCACAAAAGCACTATATGGACTTAAACAAGCTCCTAGAGCTTGGTACGAGAGACTCAGTGGTTTCTTGATTGAAAAAGGTTTTTCAAGAGGAAAAATCGACACAACTCTTTTCATTAAATATGAAAATGATGATATTCTTTTGATTCAGATTTATGTTGATGATATAATATTCGGTGCTACTAATGAAAATATGTGTCAAGTTTTTGCTAAGACTATGCAGGAAGAATTTGAGATGAGCATGATGGGTGAACTTACATTCTTTCTCGGATTGCAAATTAAGCAAGCAAAAAGTGGGACATTCATCAATCAATCAAAATATATTAAGGAATTACTGAAGAAGTTTGGGATGGAAAATGCTAAGGAAATTGGAACACCAATGAGCCCATCAACTAAACTTGATAAAGATGAATCCGGTAAACCAGTTGACTCGAAGATATATCGAGGTATGATTGGTAGCTTATTATATTTAACAGCCAGTAGACCAGATATTATGTTTAGTGTGTGCTTATGTGCACGTTTTCAATCATCTCCAAAAGAATCACATTTAATTGCAGTTAAGCGCATTCTTAGATATCTTAGTGGTACAATTAACCTAGGGTTATGGTACCCTAAGCACACATCTTTCGATCTAATCAGCTACACAGATGCAGATTATGCTGGCTGTAAAATAGATCGAAAAAGTACTAGTGGAGCATGCCATTTCTTAGGTCATGCATTAGTTTCCTGGTTTAGTAAAAAACAAAATTCTGTTGCACTATCTACTGCTGAGGCAGAATATGTTGCTGCGGGTAGTTGTTGTGCTCAAGTTCTCTACATGAAGCAACAACTTGAAGATTTTAAACTCATGTATAATCACATTCCAATCAAATGTGATAATACAAGTGCTATAAATCTTTCAAAGAACCCAATACAACATTCTAGAACTAAGCATATTGAAATAAGGTATCATTTTCTTCGAGATCATGTGCAAAAAGGTGATATAATGTTAGAGTTCACAAACACACACGATCAGTTAGCAGATATTTTCACAAAACCTTTACCAGAAGACAGATTATATATGATCAGAAGAGAAATAGGTATGATGCATGCTATGAATATCTCTTAAAAGATAGACCAGAGTCAATAAAAATAGAGATAGATTTTTTTTTAATACTTTTACATAAATTTGAGATTCTTAGCCTCATGTTTGAGACGCTCATTCTCTTCATACAATATCATGTCATTCTTATTCATGGGAACCGGCAAGCGGAATGAAGAATCTAATAAAGATTTCAACTGTTTATTCTTCTGCCGAATGATTCCTTCCCTTGTGTGAGACTCTTGAACAATTTGTTGAAGTACAACAATTTGTTCTTTGAGCTTTTCAACTTCGTGATTTTTGGCTTGTAGCCGCTGAGAAAAAGCCACAATAGAGGAAGAGTAGCGAGTCCCAAGACTCACCAAGTCATAAATAGCATCAGAATCTGACTTATTAGTCAGATTATTATTTTCTTGCTGCAACATGGCACCAATGGTAGCTGCAGAAAGAACAGGAGGTTGAGATGCAGAATGCCTCATGGATGGATCTAGAGAAATGTTAGAAGAATGAGCCATTGAGAAAAGAATAGAAGGCTTAAAACGAGAATGCTGAAGGAATGCAGATGAGTTATAGAGATGAGATGAAAACTTGATGCGGATTAGATGAACTTCAGGACTAATTTTATAGAGATAGCATAAAGAATAAGACAAACTATTTTCTCTTCAAATCTTATTTAGTCAAAAGAAATACAAGATATGCTGGACACACATTGTCAAAAGTTTTCTTACTAAGCCAGCGAGATTAACAGTAGATTGTCCCTATTTTTCTAGTAAACGATGAACCTCTGCTGTTATCTGCCGATGTTGACCTTGTATCTGAACCCTTTCTCGTTCCAGCTCTTCTATTCGTGGTTGCAGATCATGAGCATACCAATCTGTAAATTTTTTCAACTCTTGGTTTTCTTGCTTTAGCCTTTTATTCTCACTATCCTTATTAGCAAGCTTCTGTCGTAACTCAGATATTTGCATGTTAAGATGATCAATCTCACTCACCCTCGCCATTAACCTTCGAGACATGATCGTAACAGAGGCAGCATATTGATTACTGAGCATTCTTGATTCTGCAATAATCTCAGAATCAGCCTTACTAGAAAAACGGTTCACTGCTCCTATCATGGTATTGACGGCCTCAGGAGAGAAGATTGATGATTGATGCGTCAAGGGTTCCTGATTCAAGTCTGGAACATTAGTGGAAGAGAATTGCTCAGCCATTCTATCGTTGTGGAAAAACAGAACTCAGGTCAAGAAGTGATTATTTTTTTTGGCATCCGATAGATGAAAATGATCATTTTTTTATAGAAACTCGGAGCCTTCAATCCCGTTTGTCAACAACATCAGGCGATTGTTTAAATCTTTAGCCGTATTAAATTCATAGAGTTAGGCCTCGAGGCTTTGCAGCACTTGTCGGGTCACGGACGGCTCCATTTTTCAACTATCTACAGTGACTATTAAACGCATCGTTTTCTTCAGTCCATTTACTTGTTGCGGATCCTTTTTAATGATGCCAAAAGGGGGAGAAGTGTTAGACTAGAACATTAACATTGTTTAAATTGCTAAACTTGTTATATATGCTTGGAATTATATTTATACTTTTGCTTGAAAAACTAACGCATATTTTCAGGGGGAGCTTAAGTATTAATATAGGTTTCAAGTTCTATCAAATATTTGTCATCATCAAAAAGGGGGAGATTGTTGAACTCAAGGTTTCAAGTTTCATGTGATTATAAATCTACACATGGATTTTGATGATAACAAATGAATTCAAAGAATAAAGAAGTCTCAAGCTCAAGTTGTCTACACAATGGAGTCAAGCACATCAAGGAAACAAGCATGAGCAAGAAGGGAACAAGTTCACATTAAAATTATAGAGTAATGTTGTAAATCTCTTCAAAATTCGAAATTAGGATTAATGCTCAAAATTAATATTTTATCATAAAGCATTAAAATACATTTTCCACATGTGCATGAATATTTTTGAAAATTAAATTTGAAAATTTTGAAAGATGATTGATTGTCATCTTTTGCATGTGCATGCCTTGATTAAAGGATTGAACTTTGAAAATATTAAAGATGATTGATTGTCATCTTTCACATGTGCATGTTTTATTTGAATATTTTCAAAAGTGATTGATGCTTTTTTAGACTTATACAAAAAGTAAAAGATTAGGTTTGGATTTTTTGAAAATGAAAGTGTGCTCATTTTGTCATATGCCAAAAGTAAAAGATTAGGTTTGATTTTTTTTGAAAAAGTGAATGATGTTGTCTTTGACAATTGAGAAAGAAGAACCTTTTATTTGAATTCTTTGAAAAAGTGAATGATGTTATCTTTGACAATTGAAAAAGAAGAACCTTTTATTTGAATTTTTTGAAAAAGTGAATGATGTTGTCTTTGACATGTGAATCTTTTTAAATTTGAATATGAAGTCTCATATGCCTATAAATAGATCATTTGAGAGCTTCACATTCACAACACCAAGAGCATACAACATTCATTCAAAGCTTTCATTCTCTCTTCTCTAAACATTGAGCCTTAATCCTTGTTCATTTTGAGAGATATAGCTTGCGCTGTATTGTTCTTATTTCACTCGTTGAGGAGTGTTTTCTGATAACCTACCCACTATCAGCTTTTGTATCAGAAAAAGGGTGTGTATAACCCTTGTGTGTGTAGAAAGTATTCTACACGGGGAATAGTTGAATCACCACGTGTAAGGTGATTGCAAGTGTAGAGGGTGTTCTACACGGATCCTTTGTAGCGGTGTTGTTCAAAGGTGTAATAGGTTTCTATTTCCACCTGAAGGAGGTTGAATAGTGAATTTGGGAATCCTCAAGGGGTAGCTTGAGGCGAGGACGTAGGCAGTGGGGCCGAACCTCGTTAACATACTGAGTTTGCTTCTCTCTTACCCTTACTCTTTATATTTATTGTTATTTCATACTTTGTTTATATTTTATATTATATATTTGATTTATAATTGTTATTTTTTTTAATACAACTCAATTCACCCCCCCTCTTGTGTTAGTCATCTGGGCAACACTTTCTTTCACTCCTCCCTCACTACTCTGTATATTCCCACTCTCCCCTTTACCATCCTCTGATTCCCCCCTTCCCTTACTACCCTCTCTACCCTCTTCCTCAGTTTCACCTCCACTTTCCTTCTCCTTTCTCCACCAACTCCCCTCCTCCTCTCTTCTGTGCATAGTACTGAAACTTCTCAGTCTTTGTGCCTGCACAGCCCTTAACCATTGCCCATATTGGTTTTCTGTTCCTCCAACCTCCCCTCCTCCTTTGCACCCTTCCTTCTCGTGTTCAATACAACCACAGGTGAAACAGATTCTAGGCATTTTCTCATAGCTGAATGGAATCCAAATTTTCTGCCCTCTTACTATCAAAGTTCTGCCCCTAGCCATCGGTTGGGTGATATCCATATGTATTTGGACACGCAGATAACATCCCCATCCTCTTGCACATCCACCTTCTCCACCTTACCCACTGAGCTCCCTATTTGTTCTCCCCGCTTTTCTGTCATACACGATAGGGGCATGTTGTGGAATCTCACCCAGAAACTTTCTGAGTTGAAATCCACCTGCTTCAAAGGTGTATCTCCAACATACTCCTTCAAAACTAGGAGTTGGTTATCAAATAACCAGGGTCTACCCGCCCACACCCTCATCTTATCATCAACATTGTCAAAAACTAAGGTGAAGATATTCGGACTAACCTCTGTAAATTGTGCTCTCTTGCTAATCCTCCACACCTTTGCAAGAGTAGTTTCCAGAACTTCCTTGCTTATCAGTCTAGGCGAGCAAAACTTCCCCAGTAGAGTTCTTTGTTCCTTGAGTAACAGCTCCCTCGGCATTTCATCATCAATCTCGATGGCAGCTTTCTCCTCATCTAACAATCGCATCTCCTTCCATTTTTCAGCTAGGTCCTCCATCACTTTCCACACGAGAGAATGCTTCTTCCACTGTCGATACAAAGCGTCCCCCTCTCCGCCGTGAACAGCCTTGTTCGTACTGTCCCCTAACCGCTGTACCCCTCCAGAGCCTACTCAGCAAACGCCTGACACCACCTCCTGATTCCCCTGCAGCCGTTATAACCGTCTCACGTACCTCACTCACTCACTCCCTCCACTTCTTTTCCCGAGAGAAAACAAAGGAGACTAGGACTACTCCCAGTTATGTTCGTATCTCTATCTTTATTTTAAACCTTCCTTAAGTGTTTTTTAATATATAGGATAGTATGATTTATAATATATTTAACCCTATAATAAAATAACGTCTTTTCGAACGTACCTAAAATGATGTCATTTCATTATAAACATAATTATATATAATGGGTCGGGCTAGGTTGGGCCTAGCCTAGGCCCTATCCCCCAACTCTTTATAATGTGAGAGCAAATGCCCCTGTATGCCAGTGGCGAGGGCAGAGGGTGGCGGGCTAGATGCGGGGCCTATGTATTAGACCTCATAAATATTTACTACACAACATATTTAAAAAGAGTAATACTAAATACATGATGTACAAGTTCATGCACTTATTTTAGAAAAAAATGAAATTCACCATAAAAAGTATATTTTTTATGTGAATTCTATATTTAATTATTTTCTAATAAGAATATCTGGGACTTGAATATTTTAATATTGTACAAATTATTTTCCATTTGAAGAAAAAATAACTAACCTTTTAACAAATCTTTTAAATGGTATTAAATATAATTTTAAGTGTGCAAGCCCCACACACTCCATTTGAAAAAAAGTGAGATTTATTACTAAAAAAATAATTTTCATATAGTTTTCAAATTTACTCACATTTTTCAACGAAAATGCTCGAGACTTGTGTACCTTAAAATTGCCAATATAATTTCATTTTCAATGTGTTAAATGTTAATGACATATTTTAAGTGTTGGATTCTAATTTATCTTCTTATTACAACAAGTTTTATTAAACTTTAAGAGACTGTTTGGATAGTTAGATGAAATAAGATGATTTTAGATTAAAATTAAAAATTAAAAATTAAATAAAATATTTATTATCATATTATTTTTTAATATTATTATTATTTTAAAATTTAAAAAAATTGAATTGAGATTTAAAAAGTTGAATTATTTATTATATTTTATGTGAAAATTTAAGAAAATTATAATTGTGAGATGAGATTACATGATATCTCTAAACTTCCTCTAAATCGACAACAGTCATTGCTCATGTCCTTTAACGTGACAAACTTATTTGAATTTTGCTACCATACATATCATTTTCTGCTAGAATTAGAAAGCTACGTTTCATGAGATAATGGGAACTTCATTTATAGGCCACGAACACTGGAAAGTTAACAAAAACGACAACTATGGGCCTACAGGCTATGGCCATGAAATCTGCAATAATGCAATTTTGTTTGGGAAAATGTTACGCATCATTTTAAATTATATATTTTAATATTATTTTTTTATTTTATTCTTATTAACTAGTTGAGTTGTTTATTTATTATTTAGATATTACATATTTGTTATTAAAAAATTAAGATAAATATGATATATACAGTGTGAGAGTAATAAGTAGAATTAATGTTTCGTTTTTGCAGAACATCTGGATAACCCGAACCTTCGCGTGTGTGTTTTGGTCCGTCGGTTTCCACGACCGCCACAGATATCCCCTTGCCATTCTTGGACTAAACCCCGATGTCCATTGTGAAAAGTGCAACACTGAAACCTTCACTCGTCCCTTCTCACATCAAAGCCCTGTACCCATTTGATCCCTCTTTTTAATTGAGCCAGGTGTTTTCTTGCTTGCTTCAATGGCGTCCATGTCTAGATTGGTTCTCAAGGACTGTAAGTTTCGGACACACGACGTTTTGTACAAACCAAGCTCTTCTCTTCCTGCTAGGAAGCTTCAATCGTATCTGGGTATGTTTCATTTTTGCTTGTTTAGGATTGTTTGCTTCTGGGGTACTGTTTATTTGATTGTATGGCACGTGTTCTAATGTGTTGAATTTTTTTGTTTCGAAATTTGGTATTTTGGGGAGTACGCAAATAACCTACCTTGGTCTTTTCCTTTATTGTTTATTGTGACATTTAGTTGCTATGAGCAACGAATTCCGAATTCTTCTTCGGGGTTTCTTTCTTTCCCCTACTGATTTGAGATTTTAGATGTAAGAGGGGAGTTTCCTGAAGCTAAGAATGGAAGAAGTTTGTCAGTTCTTAACAAGCCATGGAGTCCAGTAGTTACAATCCCTTCTTCAGTCATTCAAACTTCAAGGTATCTATTAAGATCAATTGAGTGCCTTTGTGTGTTTTGCGCTTAAGTTATATTGCTGTTTACTTAAAGAAAGTGATCATAATGTCATAATTTAAATTTATGACCAATATGAAAATGCCAGAGAAGAACCAATAATTAGTCGATTTGGGAATCAAATTCTTATAATCGTATTCATCCAAAACAAATTAAGCATACGTTTGTATATTGATATATGTTAGTCTTCCTGGAGGAAATGATCATAGGAGGGCATCTTCCGTTCTCTACAAGCTTGCTGGTGCATATACCCATCTGTACACTTGTAGTATATTGTTAAGAATAATTTGTTGGCTCATTTATTTAGGAACTCTCAATTTTTATGCAAGGCTGCAACAAATTTATCTGGAGATGGCCCCAGTAAAACACCCGATGGAATGAGTCAGTATGAGAGAATAATTGAAACTTTGACGACTCTTTTTCCGGTTTGGGTATGTGTTACATTCTGTAAGGACAACCTGGCCAATCTCCGTTTCAATGTTTTTAAGTGGCATACTTATCTTATTGTAATTGCGTTTAAGATTCTTTCTTGAGGAGTACATTCAAAATCTAAACCTATTTATATGACAGGTCATATTGGGCACCGTTGTTGGCATCTACAAGCCGGCTGCTGTAATATTGTGCCCTTTTTCTTTTGCGTTGTTGGATGTCAAGTTAGCTGTTGATTAACCAATTGAATTTTGGATCTTCTTACAGGTAACATGGTTGGAGACCGACCTTTTCACTCTTGGCCTAGGTTTCCTCATGCTTTCAATGGGATTGACACTAACATTCGAGGATTTCAGACGCTGTTTGCAGAATCCATGGACTGTTGAGAATTAAATAATTACTTTGTTAATTTGATATATATTTTTTCTTACCTGGTTTAAATAATCAAGTTTTATTGATGCAGGTTGGTGTAGGATTTCTTGCTCAATACTTGATTAAACCCATGTTGGGCTTCGTCATTGCATTGGTACTTCTTCAAAATTATCAGAACTTGACATCTATATGCTTGTTAAGTTCTATTTGTTTTTAACCTCTCTCATGAGCAGAATCGATATTGAGTTCCTTTTTTGCTAAATAAGAACCTAATAGAGAAAAAGAGAAAAAAAAGAAGGGGGGGGGGGGGGGGGGGTTGGAGGGGTGTGGGATCACCTAATTTATCTTTCAGAGTGGAACTGATTTTGAATTTTGTAATCCGGAAAAGAAAACTCTATTGTATAATGTGTGACAATAACTGTGGGAGAAATTATCACTGTTAACATTTAAACTCTATGATTTCCAGACTCTGAAACTGTCTGCACCTCTTGCAACTGGTCTTATTTTGGTCTCATGCTGCCCTGGAGGTCAGGCATCAAATGTTGCAACTTACATATCAAAAGGAAATGTGGCACTTTCTGTTCTAATGACAACGTAAGCTGAACTTCTTCAAATAATTTTCTCCCCCTGAGAGGGTTGACAAGTTTTTGCTGCTCTTGAATTCTTTTTTTGGTTATGGATGTGCACATTCAGAACACTGGCCACAATATTGAACTGATAAATATATGCACTGTAAAGTTTCCAACATAGTTCTCTAGTTCTCAATAATTTGGTTGTTATATGAGTATTATAATGTTAAATAATTAACTGTTAAGATATAAATTAAACTATAAATTTGATAATTAAACTCACCTCTTCCCATCAACTTAAGCTTTTGGGACAATTTGTAATGTAACACTAACAGCAGTTACTTGGATGAATGGGTTTAAGTTCTTGTGTCATCTAGGAAAAGTAATTATGACTTCTTCCATAATTCTTACATAAAGGAGCATGTTTTTCCAATTCATTTTGTTTCATATTAGTTGAGTATGAGTACTTTAACTTCATAATCATTCTGGACTTCTGTAGATGTTCAACTATTGGAGCTATTGTTATGACACCACTCCTCACTAAGCTTCTTGCTGGTCAGCTTGTTCCAGTTGATGCTGTGGTAAGTTTTTATGTAACTGGTAAACAACTCAATATCTAATCCTTGGATTTGCTGATGTATAAGTGAGGTTGTTGAAAATAAATAAAAAACTGAGGATCTTGAAGAAATAAATATGCTTTATTTCGCCAGTTAGGGCACCTGTTCAGATTGCAAACTGCTGCTAGCACTGTGAGAAACCACCTTTTGGTCTACAATTCCAATATCCTCAGTGCATAACGGTTTGTTGGACCCTTTAGGAGTCCATACATATTCCAGGCTGATTAAAGGGCCATTCATCACATTTGGTAAATGATCTTGAAATTATAAGAGAGAGCTACAATTTGCCCACATGTGGTGCGAGGTAAATTACAATGTTGCCCTTTGTCAACCTGAGCTCCATGCATTCGACTGTTGAAGTTTTTTGTCAACTATGCTAGTGGAAATCATGTGCTTTGAGAAAATATGATGGCACTTTACAGATTTATGGCTTAGGAAAGTAATCCCCCCAAAATCATTTTTATTATTTGATTGGCACCAGGTGTCCAAGAAAACAGTCCTGACTAATCCCGTGGGTGCACAGGCCCTAGGCAAAGAGTTTCCTGCAAGTGCACCTTGGGTAATTCGAGGGGAAATTCTCCCAATCCGATAGCTCATAGAAATTGTTTGCATCCAAAGCTCTTACCACTCGAGCCAACCCCTAGGGGTTTTCCCCAAAATCATATGTTTATAATTGTTGGTTCATAGTAGTGTGCAATAACAAAGTATAACAGACAAAAAGGGCATAAACCTTAGTGGGTAAACTGCCACCTTGAAACCAAAGGTCGACCGAATGAATATATATACATATTTATATATATTGGAACTCTTGAAAAATATATGTTAGATAAGAATACAGACTGAATTGATCCCATTCTACAAAAGGGTAATGTGTAATATTTTGTATAAAAAATATAGCATGTGTCATCCTATTCAGTTTAAGCTGAATTTTAGAAAGATATTCAGGCCATGTTTAATACTTGTGAGAAGGTCTAAGTTTTCTCCATATAACTCACATGCAGAAATTTACCTGTGATTTTGGTGTTCCTACCATCTTTGCAGGGTCTGGCGATCAGCACTTTTCAGGTTGTTTTAGTGCCAACAATTGTTGGAGGTAACTGAAAGGGGTTTAAATTTATGTCCATTGTACTTATTGAAGATTTCTGTCCAGTGGATTTAGTTGCATAGAAAATTAATTTCTCTGCTACAATTCAAAGTTTATCTCAAGGGTCAATGCACCATGGACATACATGATTTAGTTTTTGCTTTCTGTGGCAGTGCTGGCAAATGAATTATTCCCCAAATTCACTTCGAAAATAGTGACTGTGACACCTTTGATTGGAGTTATTCTCACCACACTTCTCTGTGCAAGCCCAGTAAGTTCATGTGCGAGGGTAGTGCTAGGATGGGTGAACTCCTAGGAAGTCCTCATGTTGCACCCCTCCTTTTTTATTTTATTTTATTTTAAAAGCCCAGTAAGTTCTGAAAAAATAAAGCTGTATTTAATTGATCATTTTTACAGCTTCAGTATTTCATTTCAGTATTCTGGTGATAGTTGTTTCATGGATGGAACTTACTTTGATTTTTTTATGATTTTTAAGATTGGACTAGTTTCAGATGTATTGAAAACTCAAGGAGCGCAACTAATACTTCCAGTGGCTGTCCTACATGGTGCTGCATTTGCACTTGGTTATTGGCTTTCAAGAGTATCATTTGGTGAATCCACTTCTCGTACTATTTCTATAGAATGCGGGATGCAGGTATTATACGTATTCTTCATGATTATTTCTTTACCAACAATGCTTATGACCTTTAAAATATTTACAATGATAATCTGTATGAATCCACCCTTGACCATGCATACTCTTCCACCATCGGCCCCACTCCCCAAAAAAATCCTCTCAGTGTCTAGATAAAATAAGTTACACAATTTTGGATATAAAAAGGGTAACTAATTAGAAGGAATCTTTTGATTGATGATGTTTGGCATGTTTTGGCTGGCTGGAATCTGGGACCTGCTACTAAAATGATTTTGAACTATAGATATACATATGCTGAATCTGAAGGTTCTCTCTGTGCCCAATGCAGGTTAAATTGATCAGTTATACATTATATATAAATACTAAATTGTTTCTTCTTGAATAACCTTAGACGATAAAGACCAAGACAATAATTATTGAAGAGCCTTAGATTTAGAGCCCCATTTTTTTGGCAATAATCAAAAGCCCCATTTTTGGGCAATAATCGTGCACCATTATGCTGTCAGTGGGCGATCCTTCTATATATTTTTGTGTGGAGAGAGAGAGAGAGAGAGAGAGAGAGAGAGAGAGAGAGAGAGAGAGAGAGAGAGAGAGAGAGAGAGAGAGCATGTAGGGGGTGGCGGTGGCAAAAACCTTCAATTAAAAGACTAACATGGCTTTACCCTGAAGTTGCTAAAGTATTTCTTCTTGCAGCTGAAGATAGTAGTTTAATGGTGAAATTGATAGATTAAAGTGAGTAGAAAAATATTTCCACATCGCCACTACAATCATATCACACCATTTTACAACTCTTGTGTTGTATAACTGACCATCTAATTTATGTGCTTGGTACTTTTATTTATTCTTTCAAGTTTATCTGCAGAGCTCTGCACTGGGGTTTTTGCTCGCGCAGAAGCATTTTACAAATCCCCTTGTTGCTGTCCCTTCTGCTGTCAGCGTTGTTTGCATGGCTGTAGGAGTCTTTCTTGCACTTGCTCAAACTTACTGTTTTCATTTTCTCCAAGCACGCGTATTCCGTTTTCTTTTTCTTCTTGGAAATTTACTAGTCCCAATCTTATTGATGCACGCTAACTCCCCTGCAGCTTGGTGGGAGTGCTCTTGCAGTCTTTTGGAGGAACAAGCCGATACCTGTTGACGACAAGGATGACTTCAAGGAATGAAAATTCTGTCTCGGGCTTTGTTCTTGAAAAAATCTATTTGCAAGCCTCTCTTTTTTTTTCACACATCTAACACAACACTGAAGTGGATCCCACAATGATAAAAAGTATTGGTATTTTAACTTTTTTATAACTATAGTGGATCCCACAAGTGATGTGCTGATACATCGGGCTTGCAAATAACATAACCTTTTGTTCTTTATGGGTATTGTTTCTCGCTAAATTAAGCCAGTTCGAAGGATTTATTTTTGTGGTCCTCTTAGTTCTTCTCAGGTTCTTTGGAATTCTGTGAAGACATCAATGGAAAATTAAGGGGATGCGAATGTTTGGGTTTCAGGTATTTGTTTCTGCAGAGCATTAAAACAGGAATTTAGAAACTGAACTTTTTGTTTCATTTTGAAAATAACAGATATTTTTAATTCTCTGAGAGACCCATTACTCTTCAAAACTTCCTGTCTTGTTTGTAATTTCATTTGCCAGCTTTACAATTGGTTCCATCTTCATTTTCGTTTGAAAGATGCAGATCGGCAGAGGCCGAATGCTCTTCCCCTCTTGTATGATAGCAAATTTGAATGGAATATTTTTGCAGCAATCATGTTTCCTCAGCAATTTTCAGGTTTTCAGCAATGTTGTGCCTACCTTTGTCCAACAGTGTAGAAGGTGTTTGAGTTACAAAATTGCAGGGAATCATGGTCCAATCTGATGTGTTACTTACTCAAAAAGTTCTGATGTATGTCAGAATTGGATCTCCTCCCGTTCCTGGGAATAACATGACTGACTTGGGCAGCAATCCAATGATTCCAATCCCATGTTTACAACTTTACCATCCCAATTTATGATTTGCATAGTCTTTTTGTCCATATGAGATAGAATGATTTGATTCCAGGTACAGAAGAAAAATATTAAACCATGAACTTTAATATCCAATCTTTTCCTATTTTAAGGCCTTAAATAATTAAATATATATATTTTTATCTTTTGATGAGGATAATCTTGTCATTTCATATCTTAAAAATTTGCATTATTTATCTATTTACTGAACAGTCATTTATTCATAATTCGGTGTAGAGAGTTAGGGAACACACCATCTACCTCATTGATGTGTCATGTTTGATTTGCAAAATTCAAGTCTCTGAATTTTTCTTATAAATTTATCTTGCCACATCAGCAGTGTATTTCTCTTTCTTTATTTGAAAATGCAATGAGCAAAATGCCAAAAACCTTTTTATAAAATACCATCCTATATTTTTAAGTTTTGAGTGTCCGACACATCGTAAAAAACCCCAATACATGTTATTGATGGGAGTTTAAAATTCATAGAAGTAATCAAACGTCGACACTGAATTGCTATGTGAATTGTGATGCTCAATATTCCCTTTAAAAATAGAAAATTATCTTATTAACCTTTTTGGTATAAAAGAAATAATTATAATTTCATTTTTTAAAAATTAATATATGTTTTTGTCAATTTTTTTTTACCTTCTAAAAGTTATTTTCTAAATCACAATAAAGTTGGCATATTTCATCTCATATGATTATTATAATTTTTTGAAAATTTCAAACAAAATATAAAAATAATTTCATTTTTTTAAATTTTAAAATAAGAATAATATTAAAAAATAATACTCTAATAATATTTTATTTGATTTTCATCTTTTCTCATATATGTAACCAAACGTGACCTAATTCTTTAATGTGACTATTTTGAGAGATGGAAAGTAACATTTTAAGGAAGGAAGAAAGGGAGTTACAACTATAACGCTTCTATCACACGCTATCAAAATCACTTTATTTGTAATTTTTTTCTATATATATCTTTCTAATATGTAATTTATTTATTTTCACATGTATCTTAAATTTCTGTTATGTCTTTTGTTTTAGAAAAATAAAATATAGTCTCTTGAACTTTTGTCCATAAAGTATGACCCTCTAATCTGTCTTAGACAAAGTATGGAATTTGTTAACTTTGTTTTGGACAGAGTTGTGCTGTCTTTCAGACGGTAGTCTGTAGAGGTTTGGAGTATGGATCAAACCATATTAGTCATAATTGTGTACTGATGAGTTATTAATATTGTAGTTGGTTTGTAATATATATTTTAGGTCAAAGTTTTAAGGTCCATTATTAATAAATGCTGTATGTTTTATCAAAAAATAAAAAAAGAATATATTAATAATTGGTGTATTAGTTTTTAAGACTTAACATTTTGTTACTTTTTTTTTTTTTTCCCACAAAATCCATTAAGTTGGAGATAGTCTTTGTGATAGTAATTGCTATACAAGTTACCATTTTTTTAATTTAATGATTCAGAAAATAATTTTAAGTGTATAGGTATATTTTTTTAAAAATATTTAAATATATTAAAAAAATATAAAATAAAATAAAAAAAAAAAAAGAAAAAAATGTCCTGAGCATGACTAGCTGTAAAAATTGGAAGGCATAGTATCCCAACCATCGTATGAAATATGTTAGAATTATATTTCTAAATTCTCGTTTTATGGTGGGATTAGTGTATAATATAATTTTACGTAATCAATGCACATTGATTGATTAAATAAAAAGTAATTTTTTTTTTTTTTAATGTCTCACGTCCAAAAATACGTCACTCGCTACAAAAAGTGCTGCTGCAACTGCAAGCCTGAATGTCCCTTTTGTTGAACGAAGTTTCGGCACCAAAACCGGGCAAGAAGTCAAAATGAGTTATAAAAGCAAAGGCTTGAAATTGGTAGCATTAATGTAGCATTGAATTTACGATACGATACATCTCAAAAAAAAAAAAAAAAAAAAAAATTTATGATACGATACGATACAATGCGACAAAATCTTAATCATAGAGGATGGCTGTCGTTTTTTTTTTTTTTTTTTTTTTTTTTAAATAATATTAATAAAAGACATTGAAATATATTATAAATTAAATACAATGTTAATAATTCTTTAATACAATATTGAAATATATTATGTTCTAATCATGCGGCAAACCTCAACATAGCTACAGTCAGTCACGTGTCAAAAAGTTCCAAAACACTATTATAAGCTTCTTCCGAAAGTCCACAACGCATGTTCTTTTGGGAATATAACGCAGAAGAACTCCACTGAAGATTTCTTACTTGCAGTTCCTAATTTTCTCGAGTGAACTATCATAATCATGTCTCAGTCTAAGTGGGAAGCTGATAAAATGTAAGTCTTCTCCTTTTTCCCTTTTCGCCAAGCAATGTAAATTTATGTTCCTGGTAATCGATTTTGTTTTGTTGTATTTGTCTTTAAGTTTCTTGGTTTTGTTTGAATGTTTGTGGCTGTGTTTTTGGTCCTAGAATTTTGATTTTCGGTTTCTGTCTTTCTTTCTTTCTTTCATTTGTACTTTTTGTTTTTCCCTTTCCCTCCCTTTTTTTGCATACAGTTGTCCTAGTTTTTGGCGGTTTAGTGTTCTGTCTTATTTTTCGCATTCGGGTTTGATTTTTTTTTATAAGTAAATAAATAAATTTATGATGAAGTTTGAGTTTTTAATTATGTGTCTATTTATTTAATTTAAGCTTTGGTTTATATTTCAGGTTTTAGACTTCTTTCATTATGGAGAAATTTTCTTTTTAGCTCTTCTTTTGGTAGGATTCTGATTTTGTCGCCTTCCATTAATTTGGTTTCTTTTTTGGTTTTGGTTTCTGGAGGTATTTCTGAATTTTTCCGCTTTTCTTTTCACATTGTCAAGGCCAGTGGTCTTCTTAGGCTTGGTTGAGTGGAAGTTTTTCATCCCTGAATGGATATTTTATTTATTTTTTGGTGTTCTTGGTATGTGCGCAGTTAGTTTCCAAACTTTTCTGAAGTTTTTAATTCTCCGATGGTGGGATTTTTTATTTATTTGTCATTCACAGTCCGTGCCACTGTTATCTTCAAACTATTCTCAAAGGATTTAAATTTTCCGGCGGCATGTTTCCGTGTATGATAGGTTGGATGTGTACATATATGATTATCTTATGAAAAGGAAATTGCATGCTTCCGCAAAAGCATTCCAAGCTGAAGGGAAAGTCTCTGCGGATCCTGTTGGTAAGAATATTTGGAGATTTTCTGGGGAAAGTAAATTTAAATATTAAGGATTCACATAGTAACGTGGTTCCTAGTTAATGTAGGTTTTGTGTTTTAATGTACTTCAGCAATTGATGCACCTGGTGGCTTTCTTTTTGAATGGTGGTCTGTCTTTTGGGACATATTTATCGCTAGGACAGACGAGAAGCACTCAGAAGCAGCTGCATCATACAATGAGGTAGGCTTACTTGGGTAAAATATGTGCTTCATTATATCATCTGCAGTTTTTTGTTGGTAATACTTGTTTATTTCTCTCTCTCCCTTTTTGCTATAAAATACTAGGTGGTTTGCATTCATTGTTTTGTTTATAATATTTAACACCAAATGAACAAACCCTCACTGGCTTTTCTGTGGACATGGGAAGTTTTTATTCTGAGACTTTAATTGACTATCTTGCCTTGGCAGTTACTGCTTTTCTTCTTCTTCTTTAATTTATTTTTTAATTTATAATTTTTTTTTTATATTGGCAGTGGGTATCTGAGAACAAAGTCCCTACTAATCCCGGGGATGCATAGACTCTCGACAAGGAGTTTCCCGTAAGTGCAACTTGGGTAATTCAAGGGGAAGTTCCCCTAGTCTGATGACCCCTAGTCTGATGACCCCTAGTAGCGCTGAGCAAAAATGCAAAAATCCAACTCCGAATTCGGCTCCACTCCGACTCTTAACAAAACGAGTCGGAGTCGGATTTCTTTTTTGATTTTTCAGTTGGAGTCAAAGGTGTTGGTGGACCCATAACTGTCAGACAAGTGGGAGTTGGAGTCGGAGTTCAGATTTGAACTCCGACAAAGTTGGAGTCGGAGTTGGATTTAAGGGAATTTGACTCCGACTAAGTCGGTGCTCACCCCTAGCCCCTAGAAATTGTTTGCACCCAAGAGGATTTGAACCTTAAACTTGGAGGGAGCATACAACCAAGACCAAGGTCTTTACCACTACTTAAAAGCTGAAAATGTTGTGTCCTTGGAGTGTTGTCTCAGAGTAGACTTTTTAAATGAATCTGCTGTGTGGTTTAGAGGATATGTTGTTTGACTAACATATCAAACATTATTTGCTCTTTTTTCATTTTGAATTCATCAAATAAATGTTATATTGCTACATCTTTTTTGGATTCTGCGGGATTTCTATCTGTTCTGTGTATTTTGGGGAGATACTTGGCGAGTTTGATGTTTATCTTGCTTGTTAAACGACTCAATGGGCAAAGACTCGAGAGCTGCAGCAGCAACAGCAACAGCATCAGAAACCTCAGCAGCATCAGCAGATGCAAATGCAACAGCTATTTTTGCAAAGGCATGCTCATCAGCAGCAACAACAGCAGCAGCAGCAACCAAGAGATGGGAACCAGCTTCCAAATGGCAATGCCAACGGTCTTGTAAGCAGTGACACTCTTATGAGGTGGAACCCTGCAACTGCAAATGCCGTGGCAACAAAAATGTATGAGCAAAGACTAAAGCTTCCACTCCAGAGGGATGCCTTGGATGATGGAGCTGTGAAGGTATCAATTTCTGTGAAGGATTCAAAAAAGTTATTCTGATTTTATCATCCCCACGTTTGATAAAACATTATTATGCAGCAAAGGTTGGGTGACAATGTGGGACGGCTTCTGGATCCAAATCATGCCTCAATGCTGAAGGCAGCTGCAGCAGGTGGCCAACATCCTGGGTAATTTTTTAATGTTTTAATTTCTTCCACTATGATTTAGTGCTTTTGTGTACAATGTTTGTGATTAAATCAAATTTGAAAGCAAGTAAACTCTTGCTTTTGCAGGCAAACACTGCATGGTACCCCTGGTAATTCTGGGAATCTTCAGCAAGTTCAAAATCGGAGTCAGCAGCTTCCAGGGCATATGCAGGCAATCATCCTCACGGTCATCATTGTTCTTATGATTATTTTATTTTTAATATTTTGCTTTTCTATGTTACCTTCAGAGCTATTATCTTCTTTTATTTTTATAGTCTTGCATGCTTGAAGCAGGACATAAAAAGTGAGATGAATTCAATGATGAATCCCATAACTGCCGGACCAGATGGAACATTGATTGGAGTTCAGGGTATTGATTGAAGTTTTCCTTTGATTGAACTGAGGAGTCTGTTTCTATTTTCTCATTTTGTTATGCTCATGTATGAGATCTATGCTTTTACAACTGTAAGTTTTTTCCCTTTTAATAAGTGATTAGATGATTGAACCCCCCTGTAAAGATTCTCAAAGGAATACCATTCTCAATTGAGTCTTCAAATCTCGATAGTTGGGAATCACTGATTGGGGAATGCATCTTCTGATATTCGCAGTATTGTTAAAAACGCGGAGCAGTTTAAGTGCATGAAGTGCAAACTTTGGAAGTGAAGCACTTCTGGTACTTGAAGTGAAGTGAATTTACTGAAGTGCACTTTCCTTTGCGCTTTTCGGAAAAGCCTAATTGGCTTTTTCCTTAAATCCCAAAGCACTAGAAAGCGTCTTTATAACTATCTGTTGGTCCTTTTTTCGAAGTAGAAGTAAAATTTGGGACTCTTTTAATAAGAAGAATCTTTGCAAATCCTCAGTCCTCGCCTCTCTCCCCCTCCCCTTCCCTTCCCTTATATCTTCCTCTCTCTCTCTCTCCTGTTTTTCCCCCATTGCTTCTTTAACACTAAAAAACATAACATGATTTTTGTTTGTCTTTTGGATTTTGTTTTTTCAATTATATACTACTTGAAGAATTAGTAACTTTTGTATGCTGTATGTTGATATGACAATTTTCAAATGGCATTTAGTTGTCCAACCATTCAAGTTAATAGGCTAGATATATAACTAAATCTATTATTGACTTTTTGAATTATAATTGATGAATCTTTCAACCTAAATAATATCAGTCAGATGAGTGCATAAATGTTATGATGAGGCTCCAGGTGGGCCTTTAAACTTAAGTGTGCCCAAAACTTTTTTACAACAGTATTAAGCTCAACAAGGGTATAAATATTCAAATTATTTTTACTTCTTTTGATAGGTAAATATTCAAGTTATTTTTACTAAACCTAGTATCATTCTATGGTTATTACACGAACTGGGAGATTGGCAATTATTCTACTATAGGTGATGATTTGGAAGATCAAATTTAAAAAGAAAAAAAAAATAGGGGATTTCTCTTCTACGTATGGCAATTTTAAATTTTAAATGAATATTGATGGTTGCATTCTAATATTTGTCATTTATGTCATTAGTTACAAAGAAACCATTCCTCTTGAATGTAGAAACACATATAAATGGTGAAATCCCCTAAGATTTTCATAAATTCCTTCCATGCTATAATATGTGTTTATTGTTCAGGCAAAAGTGGCACATAAATCCTTTTATTTAATTACTTGTATTTTTTATGATTTAAATGGTGAAATTTTATTCAGTTATTGCCTGCTTTAATAAGTACTCTCATGTTCTTTTAGGAGGATTGAATCAAGGCAGTAACAATTTGACACTAAAAGGATGGCCTTTGACGGTAAGACTTTAACACCCATGCTTTTTTGTACATCCATGTATTTGTTCCTAAGTTGGTTCCTCCACCATTCATCAGCCAAATAATTGTTGCAGTAAGTAGTGCCATAACTTGATTGGTAACTTTGTGACCGTTGCTAGTTTGGCAGTTTTTCTTGGTTGCAGGATTTTACCTTGCCCATGACTTATCTTGGTCTTGTTTCTTTAGAGCTCTTTTTTCAAAGCCAAATCTATTCAAGATAGAATTATTGGGAAGATGGAGCATTGATTTGCTGGCTGGTTGAAAGCCACTGTACTTGTTGAAGGGTGGCTGAAGTAAATTGAAAGAGCACACTATTCAGCTAGCCTAGTTATTATATTCTCTTTTTCCAATACCCATGGGAGGAGTCAACCAACTTGAGAAGTTACAATGATATTTTTGGTGGAAAGGTATAAGGGTGGAGTGTAAGTTCCATCTTGTGAAGTGGTCCAAGGCTTGTTTATCAGTTGTAAAAGGTGCCAGGTGGGTTAGGTGTGAGAAACTTAATTCTATTTAACCGATCTATTTAGGGGAAATGACTCGGGTGTTATGCCTATGAAGGAGAGAGCCTTTGGAGGGTTCTAGTTGGCAGAGATAATGAGAACTTGGGAGGAGGTTGATATTCCCATGAGGTAAATGAGCCCTTGGGGTTTTAGTTTTTGGGAGAACATTAGAAGGGGTTCAGGGGATTTCTCCCGCTTTACTTGATTTGTGATGGGTGACTAGTACATTACACATTTTTGGCATGATGTGTAGTGTGGTGAATCCTCGAAAGGCGTCTTCTCTGAATTATTCAGAATCACCCATGTTAAGGATCCTTTTAGGAGGGAGCTAGGCAGAATGAAGGCAATTTCCCCCCTTTTATTTGATGTCTGACAAGTATTGTCCATGTGTGTTGCCTGAAATGAAACTTCCATTTGTATTTTTTTTGGCGGTACAAAGATTTTATATAATCCTCGAAAGGTGTCTTCTCTGAATTATTCAGAATCACCCGTGTTAAGGATTCTTTTAGGAGGGAGCTAGGCAGAATGAAGGCAATTTCCCCCCTTTTATTTGATGTCTGACAAGTCTTGTCCATGTGTGTTGCCTGAAATGAAACTTCCATTTGTATTTTTTTTGGCGGTACAAAGATTTTATATAAAGGACAGAATAGATTTTCTTTTCTGAACATTTTCACATTTTCTACTGGCTGAAGCAGCTCAGGTCTGGACTTCTTCAGCAGCAGAAATCTTTGATGCAGTCTCCTCATTCTTTGAATCAGCTTCAGCTGCAGCAGCAACTAATGTGTCAGGCACAGCAAAACTTGGCATCTCCATCTGCTAATGATTTGGAATGCAGAAGACTGAGAATGCTTCTTAACAATCGAAATGTGGGCCTTGTAAAGGATGGCCAGTTAGATTCTGTAGGTGATATGGTTCCCAATACTGGATCGTCGGTGCAAGTTGGTTGCCCTGTGTTACCATGGACAGACAAGGAACTGCTACTTAAGGTATCATTTTGTTCCTGTACGCCAAAATTGGTCAATCCTATCATATTTAGCCCTCTTCAAAAGATTTATGGCCTTTAAGCCTCTGGAGTACTATACTTACATTAAAAAAAAGCTTCAGAAGTATTTTCTTATCTAAATTCTAATACTTCAGTTACAGCAGCAACAACTACAAAACAACAATCAACATAAGCAACACTATCTGCAGCATCCACTGTCTAGTCAACAATCTCAGAGTTCAAACCACCACCTCCAGCAGCAAGATAAAATGAATGGTGCTATCAGCATAACAACAGATGGTGTCATTCCAAACAACTTTCAAGGAAATGATCAGGTCTGTGATTTATTGGGTTCAGCATTTGTAGATCATATTAGCTACACATTTCTCTGTTGTCTCTCTCTCTCTCTCTCTCTCTCTCCCCCCCCCCCCCCCCCAATATATATATATCAAAGTGTTTTACAAGTTTATTTCTCGATAGAATCTGCCATGTATTTTATGTAGATCTTAATCACTGAAAATCCTTTTAGAATTTCTTTTCTAATGTGGACTACCACTATCAAATATATGATCCTATTACCAATTATAGCTTATGTGTCATCTTTCACGTGCTTTACTTCTCATCATCTAAGTTCTGTTTGCTTTTAATCCCCCCCCCCCCCAAAAAAAAAAAAAAAAAAAAAAAAATAGTTAGGATCTCTATATTTGATTTGTCAAATGCTTTTCATGACTTGAATCCAAACAGTTAACTTGATCATAGTTGAAAGTTGGTATAACCTGGTTTGGTTTCTGAGTGTCTTTTTTCCCCCATTAAAGGCTCCAAAAAGTGAAATTGGGCGAAAGAGAAAGCAGCCGGCATCATCTTCAGGTCCTGCCAATAGCTCTGGAACCGCAAACACCACAGGACCATCCCCAAGTTCACCTTCATCCCCTTCTACTCACACACCAGGAGATATGATTTCAATGCCAAGTTTGCCCCATAATGGTGGTTCCTCCAAGTCTCTGCTTATGTTTGGTTCTGATGGCATGGGCTCACTTATGTCAGCATCAAATCAGTTGGTGAGTAACCTTCTCATCTTCATTTTCTTTTTCGTGCTAATTCCATTTTGGATGGTTTTCCTGATCTTCTAGTCGACCAGTTGCAAACTTACATGTAGAAATAATGTCTGGTCAATGCCCAAATGCTAGAACGTTATCTGATGTGCCCTCTGTATGAAAGTTACAAAGTGTCTACTTGCAAGGAATTGTCAAAAATCACCCCAGGGATCTCATATGCTCATACTGGATTAGACTTCAAGTTCTTTGATTCTTATTTTCTTAGTGCAACAGTAAGATCTTATGCATAAATATAAGAAACAGAAGTAAAGGAAGGTCGTGGCGCCCCACCCCCACTGCCATTAGCATTAAATTTCACAGTTTATTATCTGTTACAGGCTGATATTGATCATTTTATGGATGATGGATCTTTGGAAGATAATGTTGATTCATTCTTATCTCGTGACGATGGTCAGTGTTCTGATGTCAGCAAAGGTATGACAAACTCTAGTTTTCGTATTGGTGTATACTTCTTTTTGTTTGATTATCTAATGGTAGTTTATATAATTTTTACAAATGGAACCCAAGAATTTACTCTTCTTTTTTGTCTTAATGTAGGCCTCACAATTACGAAAATACGGCTTATCCCTGCAAGCACGAGTAAGGTAGAATGTTGTCACTTCTCATCAGATGGAAAATTGCTTGCTACTGGTGGGCACGATAGAAAGGTAAGCTGTTGCTTTGATTTGATTGCTTTATTTAACATTATCCAAATACTGCAAATAGTTGCACAGGGACACTTCCCTGCTGCATTGGCTGGGTTCTTTTTTATTATGAGAAAACCAACAGAAACCTCTCCACCCAATGATTATGTGGTGCAGGCTGTATTGTGGTGCACAGAATCCTTTGCAATGAAGTCTACACTTGAAGAACATTCTCAATGGATTACTGATGTCCGTTTCAGTCCAAGCATGTCACGGCTTGCTACATGTTCAGCTGACAAAACTGTCAGGGTGTGGAACACCGATAATGTTAGTTTACATATTTCTTGTCTTTTGTTCTTTTCTTAATCTGATATTGTCTTTGAGAGTATGTATATGCCAAAGCCTCGCATGGATTCTTGACCTTGACTAATCTCTTAGGCTCGCTTTCATCTGCACATTTGTTATATTCACACTTTTTTTCGTTTGTTGGGGAGGAGGAGGAGGAAGGGGGGGGGGGGGGGGGGGGGGGGGGGAGAGAGGGGGGTTGGAGTTACATATGCAATGTTTTTGCTTCCTTTTTTTCTGTTTGTAAATATCAAAAACCATATAAAGGGGAGCAGTTTTGCTTCAATTTTATACTCATTGCTGATCAAGTTAATCATAGATGCAAATATATAGGGAAGGAGTACTTTTATTTTGAATGGATTAAGTAGATTGAACTTTGATGTTTATTGAAACACTTCAAATTTGGACTTCTATTTGCTGGTATAGTTGCATCAATGACCAAATTGTTGAGATTGATATTTCTCTATAAATCACCTTTTTGTCTCTTTAATACTCTAAGACAAGCCAACCTCTTCTAGAATAAGTTATTTGGATGGAGTCATAAAAACCAACTTGCTATAGTAAATTTAGTTGAAGCTCATTAAGGTCCTTGATTGATTTGTTACAGTATGCCTTTTCTTTTGAGGTCAGTGATAGAAATAATTTTATTTATGTTATCTAATCCTTTGATATTCCCTCCTTCTCTCTCTCTAATGGTGTATTGAAGCTTTGCAGCCTGGTTATTCACTTCGCACTTTTACGGGGCATTCCACAGCCGTTTTGTCATTGGACTTCCATCCTTCTAAGGAGGACCTTCTCTGCTCTTGTGATAATAATAGTGAGATAAGATATTGGAGTATCAAGAACGGAAGTTGTGCTGGTGTTTTCAAGGTATGCATCTTCAAGTGATATTCTATAAAGAGTTCAATGTTTTTTGCATTTGCTAGTCATATTCTCCATTTTGTCAGGGTGGTGCAACCCAGATGAGATTTCAACCTCGTCTTGGAAGGCTTCTTGCTGCAGCCTCTGGAGATCTTGTAACTGTGCTTGATGTAGAGACTCAAGTTTGCATGCTTAAATTACAGGTTGGTTGTCATCCTTCCCTGATGATATTTTTTACTCATTATAGTTCCAAAACCAAAAGTTCCAAAACCTCTTTTTTGTTGTCAGATTGTTCTCATTTTTTTTTTTTTTGATAAGTAAGAGATAAATATTATTGAATTGAAGGTAATATGCATAGCCTGTGTACACAGAAAGTATACAAAAGAACACCTAAATACATTCTAAGAGCAATTAATTAAAGACAAGAAATCAAGAACATTGTCCCCGTTCAGTACAATAGCGAAAAACCAAAGCAGTAAAGTGTGGAGAAAAAAATTCTTCAGCTCCGCCATTGTGCGTTTTTTATCTTCAAAACAATGTGCATTCCTTTCCAACCAAATACTGTTGACTTTATGCTTTGTTTTAGTCCCACATCGGTGAGATTAAATAAATATGCATAGGTTATGAGTTATAAATAAGGGGCTTAGCCTCTTAGTTTAAGTGCACCAGTTGAAAGCTTATCTAGTAACTTTTGACTTTAGTTAAATTCCTCTATTAACCTTTTGTAAAAGGGGAAGAGGTGTAGAGTTAAAGATTTACTAGTGGGGTAGCTTTGTGGTTGTGGTGAGGAGAAAAATTGTGTGATTGTAACAATTTTTCACATAGTGAATTTTCTTCTCTGGGTCTGGTGGTTTTTCTCCTGTTTTGGAGTTTCCACGTAAATTTCTTGTGTTGTTATTATTTCTTTATTTTTCTTGTTATTCCTGCAAAGGGTAGATCCTAGGGGGGTGAATTTGGGAGGTCCAAATTCCCAACAATTGGTATCAGAGCCACTAGGCTCTTTTTGTGGGGTGGAGCTTTGGTGTGGTAGTGTGGATACGTACAGTCTAAGGAGGTTCTGTCTAGGAGATTGGAAATTTTAAGTGTGTCCATTGTGACCCTCCAATCTTTCCTGAGAACTGACTTAGTGAGGTGCTATTTATTTCTACAGTAAATTCATCAAAACAATGTCAGGAAGTAGGCCTTCAAATCTTGTCAAATTTGAGGTGGAGAAATTTGATGGGAGAATCAATTTTGGCTTGTGGCAAGTACAAGTCAAGGATGTCTTGATTCAATCAGGATTACACAAGGCATTGAAGGGCAGACCAACACCTGAAGTCAGCACTGGTACTAGTGTGACTGGTGAAAGAAGCAGATCTAAAATGAGCGATGAAGATTGGGAAGATCTGGATTTGAGAACAGTAAGTGCAATACGTCTGTGCCTAGCCAAAAATGTTCTTGCAAATGTGCATGGAATATCTACGGCAAAGGAACTCTGGGAAAAACTCGAAGAGTTGTATCAGACGAAGGGCGTCTCAAATCGCGTGTACCTGAAGGAGCAGTTTCATACACTGCGGATGAATGAAGGTACAACTATTTCAGATCATTTAAGTGTTCTCAATGGCATTGTCGCTGAGCTAGAAGCTATTGGAGTTAAAATTGATGATGAGGATCAAGCCTTGAGACTCATCTGGTCTCTTCCACCTTCCTATGAGCACATGAAACCTATTTTGATACATGGGAAGGAGAAAATAATTTTTTCAGAGGTTACCAGTAAAATCTTTTCTGAAGAGAGAAGACTAAGTAGTGGAAGTAATGTTCCACTTGAGAACTTAGCGATGTTAGCAGCTGGAAATGGGAAGATGAAGAACTCCATGAAGAAGAAAGTAGTCTGCTGGGAGTGTGGACAATCTGGGCACGTCAAGAAAAATTGTCCAAGAGCTGGAGCAGGTTCGGCAAGTGGCTCCAAGTCAGTAAATGGAGATACTGGAAATGATGCTAATATTGTGTCTCTCTCCATGGAAGATTTTGCTCTTTAAAAAGAGACATGTACATCCTCATGGCATGCCGCTAATTCCCAAAGTTGCCATGATAGAGGATGTGTTAATGTTAGCGGGTCCACAAGTTTGCACACAGGCATTGGTTTGACATTGATGCAGAGTGTGTGGTGGAAATTCATGTCGATGGCTGATGAACTTCCAGGAGAGCCAAATGTGGAAGTTACACCATAATTTTCAGCAAGGTTGTTTTCGACATGGGCCGAAGTGAAATGCTTGGAATTGGTTTATTCTGAGTGAGTATGCTTTTATGGTGAAGCATGATAGTGGAAGCTATGAAGATCTTCATTGAGGTGAAGCTTGGCTGTGGGACCAGTCAAAGTCGCAAGGTGGAGATTGTTGACTTTATGCTTTGTTTTAGTCCCACATCGGTGAGATTAAATAAATATGCATAGGTTATGAGTTATAAATAAGGGGCTTAGCCTCTTAGTTTAAGTGCACCAGTTGAAAGCTTATCTAATAACTTTTGACTTTAGTTAAATTCCTCTATTAACCTTTTGTAAAAGGGGAAGAGGTGTAGAGTTAAAGATTTACTAGTGGGGTAGCTTTGTGGGTATGGTGAGGAGAAAAATTGTGTGATTGTAACAATTTTTCACATAGTGAATTTTCTTCTCTAGGTCTGGTGGTTTTTCTCCTGTTTTGGAGTTTCCACGTAAATTTCTTATGTTGTTATTATTTCTTTATTTTTCTTGTTATTCCTGCAAAGGGTAGATCCTAGGGGGGTGAATTTGAGAGGTCCAAATTCCCAACAAATACACCACATGATACACAACAGGATCATCTTCCACACTGCGGCCACTTGCTGACAGCCTTGCATCTTCCTCCAGCAACTCGACAAATCCACCACCCTCAGAGGCATAACCCAAGTCACATCAACCTTTTGAAAGATCTCATCCCACAACTCCCTTGTTGCCTCACAATGTAGTATGAGGTAATCCACAGATTCTCCATTTTTTTAACACATATAACACCAATACAAAACTATACATCCCCTCTTCCTTAGATTGTCTATGGTCAAGATCTTCGAGTGGCATTCCATACAAAAAAAAGCTACTTTAGAAGGCACACGAGACCTCCAAATGCTCTTCCAGGGGAACAAAGGATAATCTTGTGTTAACAAAATTTTATAGTACGCCTTAACAGTACATTTCTTGTGATCATTAGACCTCCACTTCAGTCTATCACACTGAGCCATAGGAATCCCCATGGAGTATAGAAGGCTGAAAAAATCTGATACAATTGATAATTCCCAATCATGAAAATCCCTATTAAAAAGAATATTCCACTGATAAGAACCATGAGAAAATATCCTCAATTCTCACGTCTCTGCTGTATATGAATTCCTCTCTCAAGAGTTTTAATTTGGCATTTCTTTGGCAACTGGCTTGCTTGACCTAATTTACATTTTTCCATCGAATCATTAGACTTTCTATGAGTATTAAATTCTTTTCCTAGAGATCTTTTTAACCAGGCTTTGTAGATCCATGCTCCAAATTTTGGAGGTCAAATTTTTGTTCCAGAGGGTTCTGTTCTGTCTCTGTAGTCTGCAGTGTATTAGTTTCTACATTTAATTGGGTGGTTCTTTATTTTTTTTCAAGTGGCTTTGTTGATTTACTTTGTTTCAATTTCTATAAGGTATTATATTTTTGCCAGAAACGGGAAAAATATCTTTTCCAATAAGGGTAATCTTAATAATTTAGGGCTTTTCTTCTGGACCCTCCTATTGATGAAAAGGCCAAAATGATGGATAGAATGTTGTTTGCTTGGTGTTTACTAATGTTCCTTTATGGCACCTTGGTTTTCGGTAGTTTAACCCAGTATATAGTTATTGTTGCACGGTATGCTCCTGGTTCCTTGTTGCATTGGTAACTATACCTGTAAATAGATTGCGTTTGATATTTTGAAATTTGATGATAGATGACGAGATCTTCATGTAGGGTGTGAAGTTATTGAATTTTCTCTTACAAAGAATTTCGAGGCATTCTACTTACAAAAAAAAAAAAAAAAGAATTTCGAGGCATTCTTGTAAGCAAATTGAAAGTGCTGTTTTCTTTTTATTTTTTTCTTTACTGCCTGCTGATGACTTTGGAACAATGATATGGCTAATGCTGCAAATGAATGTTTCTTGAATTATTTCAGGATATGATGTGGAAGACACAAATGAATATCTGTTACTACTTTGTTACTTTTCTTCCTCAATTTATTGCTTCTTTCCATGGAGTTGATGTCCTACATCATTATCTATATAAATACATATGTATATATGACATTTGATGAGTAATATTTTCTTTTATCTTATGTTAACTGATTTTAGGGCCACAAAAACCTTGTCCATTCCGTATGCTGGGATCCTTCTGGTGAGTGCCTGGCATCTGTGAGTGATGACCTGGTTAGAGTTTGGACGGTTGGCTCTGGTAACAAAGGGGAATGCATTCATGAGTTGAGGTCTACTGGCAACAAATTTAATACCTGTGTTTTCCATCCTACTTATCATTCTCTGTTGGTCATCGGATGTTATGAGGTAAGTCATAGTTCACCATTTCATGTACTAATTTAACTATATGAAACATTGTGGATATTCCAATTTGATTGCATAGGATGCGAGTCTCCGATTAGCACCACTTAAAATCTTTGTAACTACTAATGTTTAGATCAGATTGTTACAGCTTAGAAACGACAGTGCTTCATAAAAAGTGTTGGATTATGGTATTTAAGTTAACATGAGAGTTGAAATGAATGGCATGCTTTTGTACAAGCTACTGACACGAAGTTTTTGTTTTCGATATGGAATGCCCTGGATTTCCAGACTCTGGAACTTTGGAACACAAGCGAAAACAAGACGACTTCTGTACATGCGCACGACAAACTAATCTCTGCCTTAGCAGTATCAAGTGTGACAGGTCTGGTAGCTTCAGCTAGTCATGACAAGTGTGTCAAGCTCTGGAAGTGACAGTTGCTTTTCCCCCAGACAAAATTGGTATACCTTCTCGGTTATGTTTATCCTGAGATTCTTTATCCAGAAATACCTTCTCCTCTATGTATGCCTTCTTTAGATGCTTTTGTGGCTTATATTTTGGCACAGTCTACTTAGCTAGGAAAGAAGAATTTAGATCTTTGATCCAACTCCAAGATAGCCGAAGGAAGTAATCTTCTTGTATCAAAACTGACTTTGTTAATGTTACACACAAAATCTGGTTGACAATGTCCGACATAAGTTTTGGTTGACACAGAAAATGTAAATGCTGTTTACAGAATACTCGGCGTTTGTTGACAACTTCAGCAATGTATAGAATGTCCACTTTAAAGTTTACCCTTTTGAAAAGCATTACACATGATTGAGTTCCTGATCTTCTTTCTATGTTTTCATGATTCCGGTTCAAAGTAGCAAAATGGTTTTTGATTATGAGCAATGAAATCTGCAGGATCCCTTCAAGTTTCAACAGTTTTGTTGTTGACAAGAGGTCACTGGGATTGTTCTGTGTCTTCTTGTGCTCATGAACCTTTTGCATTCATAAAATTGCTCGGAGTTATGAATGTAGTATTATACTAATGTAACCCACATCCCATTAATACACAGAATAAACAGAATTCCTGTTTCTTTGCCGTGTTATAAAACTAAAGATTGCTCCATCAGTATGATATAATTGTAAGTGCCCATTTGAAGACGTGAGTTCCCATTCTTGACATGTCACTTTATGGCATTGCAATCATGATCTCTTTGCTGAATGACAGATTTACCCAAAATTTTTGGAATTCATTTATATATTGGAAATACGAACATCATTCCGAATGAACTCAAATGCCTTGTCAAAATGCATTGCCTTGGCATCAAGATATTCCTTCCATGTCACTGGCCGATAGAGAGGAGGGTGTTTGTGGTCAATCAACTTCATCGACGGTGATATTTTCACATCGACCGGAGGGCCATAGAAGTAAGCTATCGAAATGCGATGGCATGACTTGTTGACAAGCACTTGATGCTTCGGACTCTTGAACCGGCCATTGGAGAGTATGTACATCAGGTCTCCAACATTGACAATAAGTGCACCGGCAATGGGATGCACCGGCGCCCACCCGATATTTTCTTTATGGACTTGGAGCCCGTTGGTGCAACTTTGGTACAATAAAGTGAGCAAGGAGGAATCTGTATGAGGAGCCAAGCCCATGGCCTGACTAGGGTCCGGGCAAACCGGGTATGAGTTTAAATGGAGAAGGGCTTGGGAATGTCTGCTCCCCCCGTCTTTGGGCTTGAGCCATTTCACATCTTCACGGGTTAGGCCCAAAGATCGAAGCATTAGCCCTAATATCCTTTCGGTTAGGTCCTTCATTTCCCTCTGATACTCTTCCATTACATTACTGCACGAAAGAACAGCAGCTCCTTAGTGGATGTAGGAATTTTTCCGCACTAAGAATTGAAAAATCTAGTTGTAAACATAACTACACACTAAGATGTATACTATTTTAATGTGATTGGTTAAAAAATAAATTTTATTAAACAGTGTCAATTTAAATTTTGAATATGAATAAATTAGTATTGGTATACAAATTAATATGTGACTTTACTTGTAAATAGTAAAACTCACTAAAAATTAAGGCAGATGTTAGAATTATCAAATACCCAAAAATAAAAAAATGGAGCGAGTTGCCCTCGCTGTATTATGTTTAAGAAAAAAAATATTTATAATTATAGAGTACGCAAATACCATTTAGTCATTTAACAAAAAAAGTGAATAATATAAGATTCGTATGAAAATTTTAATATTTTAATAACAAATCTTATTATTTTTTAAAAAGAGTGACGGCATTTATAGAGAGCCCTTACGAATGGGGCCCAAAAAGACCACCAAATCATTATTGCAGGTGGGCTGGGTTAGTTTGAAGGATGCATGAAGTGAAACACAGTGGCGGGCAGTGCAGTGCATGGGATTCGATCCTTGGTGCATGCAGAAGCACTCTTCTCTGCCCAACCACCATTTTTACACGAGTTCTGCTTCACTGCAGCACGCGTCAAAATCTCAGCTCTGTTCCTCTCCACTCTCTACTTTCTACGTCCATCGCTGAAAGCAACGTCAGTTTACCATAGATAGTAACGAACCCTTTTATTTTAGTAACACAAGATTTAAATGTTAATTTTACAGGGAATATTAGCTAGAGCATGCATTATTATTATTATTATTATTATTATTATTATTATTTCTGCAGTACTCCACGTACCAGAATTTGGTGTGGTCATTTGGCCAAAGCTTGCTGGCATGTTCCACCTGAGACCCCATTATCGAGAAGCCCTCCGACCACATCAGCTTCGGGAAAAACGTGGAAATGCGGGGCAGGCCGTAGCCGGAAAAGTCCTCCGGCGATCGGACGGCGTGGAGTTTTTGGTCCAGTGGAAGAGAGAACAAACGCCGCGTCTGAAACTCCAGTTCTATAAGGAGGTCACTGCGAATGCCATGGTTGGTGACCTGAAACATCCCCCATTGCTCACAGGCATGCCGTGTGAGCGACACTACATTGGGATCGTCAAGGTCTATGACGGGCACGGACTCGAAGGTTAACGGGTCGACGGCCGTAGGGTTGTCCGTTGACAGGGTCCAAGTGTGGGAGTCGGGTAGTTTGATGGCATGAGCCTTGAAGTCTAGTGGGACGATACGGTTGAGTTGGACAGGGTTGCTTTTGAAGGATTCTGAGATTGATGAATTCATCATTCTTTGAGAAGTACCCAAGTTTTGTTTATTGGCAAAACGAGGCATATTTTATAACCTTCTCTTTGTGCTGTGTGTTTGTCCTTTTAGTAATTATATATATCTTGTTTCTCATAAGATAAGATAAAGAGAATTTATCTTTTTAGTAATTATCCTATTATATAAGATGTGATATATTTATTACATGATCTTATATCACATTTTATATAATAAAATGTAAGTAATTGATAATATAGGGTATGTAATTTTTTATATTTTATATATATACATATATATAATATATGATTGAAGTGTTTGTCTTTTATTGAACTTGGGGGAGAGAGCTCTCGAGTACTGATGTCACTTGTGGCTGCAGCCTGCAGGGACTTGCCGCTGGGTTTCAGAATGATCTTTCTAGACACATTGTCCCTAGCTACTGTATGTGGGTGCGCTTCAATTTTGTAAGTAATTGGATTCACATGCAGCTACGTACTTTTATAGTTTCATAACAAAGAAAACAACTTCCGCTATTTATTTCGGCGCCTCCAAACGCACCGCACCGGCGCACTCTGGCCATTTTTGGAATCAAATTAGCTCTTAATTTCAAGCCAAATCTTCGAGTTAATTAATGGCACTTGATGGTAAATTTAGATTTTTAAATCTGATCAAAAGCACATGAATGAATGAGATCATCATAAGAGTGATGATGATGATGATGAGAGATTTCAAGTGTATTGGAATTTCAAGCTTAGATCGTTAGCAAGGACCAAAAATAGGCCTTTCACAAAGGCTGATATAAGCTTATAAAATATATCATCTTAAGTAAAAATCAAGGATTGCTGTAACCACGAGTAATTCTACAAACTAACGTGACTTCATGTAATCCATCAGATCTACTTTTCAATAAAAATAACATTATAAATAGAACGGAGGTTAATTAATCTATACTTTGAGACTACCTAATAATTAGGCTGCCATTGTGAGTGTCACAGAAAGGTAAAAGCTTTGATATTGATATTTCAAACTAAGGAAAATCACAATGCATTACAATAGTGATTCCAACTATTCTGTTGAAAACAAATTCTTATATGCCAATATTAATATCTGACTTTACAACATTTTCCATCAAATTATTTATGATTAATAATATTGAAACATGCAACTAATATTAGTTTACAGTACAATCTCCTGAAGTTCAAATAACATCACATACTAGAAAATCTTGTTGCTATATAGTTATTATCTTGTAACATTCATTTACCAGGAACTGATATACTTAGTCAAGTATATGCATCAATCTGTGAATATAACTTCGACCTCTGATCATCGCCTTTGGAAGTTGAATGATTTTATTGCAAATGCAAAAATGACAGCAAAGAACATGCAGAAACCAACCACCATTATGCCGGCTATAGTCAAGAAATCATGCCTATACCCAAAGACATCCTTGAGTAACTGCCTTATGGGCATCGAGTGCAATCCATCTGATAGTTTCACTACTCTATTATCATCACCATATTGTGAAGTCAGGAGGCCATACAAACTCCAGGCTATAGGGTTTGCCCAATAATACCATCTCCACCATACTGGGATTCTCTGAAAATAAGTGGCCAAGTTGTGAGTCTTATGACATGTATGCCAGAAATAACACAGGAAAGATGTGCGTGCAAGTGTTTTGTGTTTTGTACATGTGAGAGAAAGTGAGAATACTGTACAGAGTAATTCTGATTATTGAATTCTTTGGTGTAGATTGATTTGGAAAAAAAAAAAAAAAAAGGAACTTCCATGTACAATCTCACCCTGTAGCCAAGTTATTCTAGCCATAAAAAGCTCAATTGTAAGTACTAGGGACAAGCTCTATGAATCAGTATTCAAATATGCAAGGGATCTTGGGCCCACAAATCAGCAAATCCAATGATAAAAACAATAAGGTTGTATGTAAAAATTTAGTATAATCCCCTCCTGCCAGACACCAGCCCATGACTCACCATCAGATTATATCTCTAGGAGTTCCTAAGCTGAGAATGATATGTAATAGCTTGAGTGTATAAATGAATACAAAATGTGGATTACCTACAGATCATTGTGTAAATCTGAAATAAACAAGGCAAGCAGGTCTGATTAAGCAAAAATTGATCTAATGCTCTAGAAGCGGGAAATTTATCACTTCATTACCTTGTGAGGGATCATAAAACCGCTGAAAAGGTTCCATAGCATATAAAATGGAGCAGATATGACAGCAGCAACATTATGATTTGGTGTTATGGCAGTTGTCATCATTCCATAAAAGGTGAAGTAGAGCATAGTAAAATACATAAAGAATAAATACAAAATAAACTTCAAGGGAGTCCACTCAAACGAAGCCATTGAGTAGAAAATTGTGCAGTAGATGATTGACTGTGAGAACACATAGGGGAACTCAATAGCAACCTGCACAAAGAGAAACAGTCGCTAACTTCAATAAAATCCAGTGATTTTAACAACTGGAAACAACGAAAAATATCAGAAGGAAACCTGAGCAAATGCAAATGGTAAAGCCGAGTACAACCCTGCGGCTCTCTCTCGATATGAAACAAATCTCTCTATAGAAACAACTGGTTGAACAGCAGTGGCATTAGTAACTCCAATGAACAGAATAGCGACATACATTGATCCCATGGCATTAAATAAATCCTGCTGGTTATCCCTGTCAGAAATGAGAAAAATAGTTGAGAGTCACAGAAGATCTGATGCTGTAGACTGAGACCATAAGATTCTTGAGGGACAGATGAAAAAGAAAAAAATAAAACTAAATACAGAGTATTGAGTGATTTGTAACTAGGAGTGAGTCTGCCAATTGTCCATTAGCCCAATAGGACTGAATCAGGGTGTGAATAGCACTGTCCAGCTTAAAAGCTGTCCAACAAAATCTGATGTCATCTTAGAGTTGGCCCATTTCTGTGCTATTAGATCATAAACTGCCATCAAAACACGACATAACAGGTCTTGGGTCAAAGCTGCCATCAAAATGTCAATTTATGCAGATTTGACCCACATTCTGTTCTTCCTTCCCCTTGTACTTTCAAAACCACATCAAACATTAGGACAGCCATTGATCTAAAAGATTGCATGCAATCAAAGCATCTCAACTTAACGATCAATCTGGCTTTCTCAATTGCTGCTTCAGGGAAGAGCTTTGTAGCAACCACCATCAGATCCGCAGATGAGAAAGACGACCAATTTAGGGAATCTAAAACACTGACACACCTTCACTACAGTAAATGTTCATGGCCTCCATACTAGCAATCTGCCACTGAGAGGACCAGCTAGATACACATCATATTAACGCACCTCATTAGAATTAACCATTTCCGTTAATCCTCCTAACACAGCATCACAATCAGTCAACTTCCAAGTCAAAGGAATTAATGAGCAAATTAGCTGGGAGCATGTTATGAAGTAGATTGTGTGGTACCACAACACGATATCTGAGGATCAAAATACCTAAAATTTTCATGAAATCTAGGGCTAAAAATATTTCAAAAGATAAAGAAAACCTTTTAGCACCAAATCTCCAACATATCGTTCCAAGCATTAATGAGATGATGACAGTATAGAAGCAGCGAACAGCAGTGTATTGTGGGTTTCTCCAATAAGACAGATTTTGCTTCCAAAGACAAGCCAAAAACTGGTGAAAGAATGACTGTGAGTACTTGGTTGGAAAGTTCAATTCTTTGGCAGTATTACTCGGCTTGCTTAGGCTTTCAACCAACTCTCTGTTAAGTCTGAAATGGAAGATGATAGCCAAGTTAAATAAGGAAATGGATAGTCCCTCTAACAACAAAATCAATAACTTAGCAAAAAGACAAACAGAAAAAAAAAAAAAAAAAAAAAAAAATCAATAGCCAGAATCCATTGAAACAGTGCGTACTGAAATAAATTTGATTTTCGGTAAATTTCTGCAAAGTCCACTCCGATACGGTTCTCTTCAGTAGAAGAAGTAACCTCAAGTATCCATGTAGCAGGATTATATCCAGGCCTGATTTTGTCCACTCCTTCAACTGCCTACAGAAGCAAATTTTATGTCATTCAAATGTTTATTTTGATAAGCATTTTATATCATGAAGATGTTTTTTTGATTGGCAACGGTTGCCTAAAATAAAGTTATGACTAATTTTGGGGGTGCACAAGTCCTCAGTAAGGAGTTTCCTGCAAGTGCACCTCGGATAATTCAAGGGAAAATTTCCTAGTCTGATGACTTCTAAAAATTGTTTGCACTCAAGGGTTCGAACTTGAGACCTGGAGGGAGCATACCACCAAGACAAAGACTCTTACCATTTGAGCCAACCCCTGATGGTTATATAATCAAGAATTGAAATTTCAACTAATCACAGAGATAATAATATGCATGGCCAGACCTCAAAATATTTGATGAGCTCGTGAGACTTGGGGCCAAGTGGACCAGCATATATGAGCTGCCCTCCTCGCTTCATACATAAAAGCTGCATTTAAAGTTGAGATTAGGTTAGGATAGACAGAGATCATGGTGATCCAGAAACACATGATTATAAAATATTGCAATTAATCTATCTATATAATGTACTGATGTGACTAAGCAGCGATACACCTTTGTGAGAAAGGGAAAATGAACCGGCAAGAACCTAGGGGAATTTTAGTATCTCGTGCTTCTAATTTATAGGCACAAATATATAGAATATGATGCCTATTGGCAAGAATTTTGATTTCTGAAATTTAATATTTCAGACAATCAGAAAGGAAAAATTTGTAGAAGAAACTCTCTGCCAAAATATAGAAGCATACTGCATCTATGCATTTGTGTGAAATATACATATTAAATACCTCGTCAAAGGATTCAAAAATGTCTATGCTAGGCTGATGGATTGTGCACACTATTGTTCGCCCAGTGTTTACAATATTCCTCACAGTTCTCATCACAATAGCTGCAGACCTTGCATCCAACCCTGATGTGGGCTCATCCATGAACACTATAGAAGGGTTGGCAACTAGTTCAACAGCAATTGTTAATCTTTTTCGTTGTTCTGTTGACAAACCGTCAACTCCAGGAAGACCAATCAATGCCCCACTCAATGGAGTGAGCTCTACAAGTTCCATCACCTCCTCAACAAAGGCCTGCAAATTTCAACCCTCCAGTAAACATAATGTACCAAGACATACAAAAATGATTTTTTTTTTTTTTGTATTTACCGTTTGTGTCTGCAAGTCAATATCTGATGGTAACCGAAGCCAGGCAGAGAACAGAAGTGATTCCAAAACAGTCAAGCAAGGGGAATGAATATCAGTCTGTTCACAGTAACCGGAAATTCTTGCAAAAGTTTCCTGCCTTTTGGGATAGCCAGATATTTGTATGTTCCCTTCTATGACTCCACCAGTTTTTCGACCGGCTAAGACATCCATGAGGGTGGTTTTCCCAGCACCACTGACTCCGACCAATGCTGTAAGGATACCAGGCCTAAATGCTCCAGTGACATCAACCAACAGTTGCAATCTATCTTCTACTATCCCTTGTTGCTTCAATTCCTGAAGTAGTACTTTGATCAGAAAGCTAAGTCAAGATGTTTCTTGAACTTCATGAGGGAAGAATGGAGTTATATACCCACCAGAGGGACATCCACATAGTAATTGATATTGCTGAACGTCATAGAAAGTTGTTGAAATGGGAGAACCATGCCTTTCTGCTTAAAATGCTTTCCTGCCAAGAAGTTGATGACAAACTTAAACATTTGTTTAAAGTTTGGAGTAACCGTGTTGATACTATGCAAATAAGATTAAATAAAGTAGAGAGAAAAAATTGCACATATAGTAAAGGGGGTTCAGCGTGTGCTTGCATCCAAAGAAGAGAGAGACATTGTTCACACTATGTTGAACAAAATTAGACTACAACAGCATGTGTATGTGTGTGAGAGCGAAATGCTTTGTGCATAGAGATGGTGCGTGAACAGTAAAAAAGTTTCAACGTTCCATACGCATCCTCCGTGGATGTATCATTCCTCTCTCTCTCTTCCCATCCCCCCCACCACAATCACCAATATCCCCCTCCCCCCAATTTAAGACCTGGCATAAATTAATTTGGACACCCATGAGGCCACTTCTTATGCTTATGGAGAATACAATAAATTTCTTTTTATGGATACGAGCCACAATAGCTAACAAACTGAAAAAGAAAAATATGAAAGGATGTTAATAGAAAATTTATTTTACTAACCACTAAATGAACCCGAATGCTGCAGGTAATGCCTCAGCTCAACAACCGATGTTTCACCTTTCCTTCTCCTCTCTCTCTCTCGCAGCTCTTCCTTAGACACTACAGCTTGTTGTCTCCCCAAAGCTGTAGTCATGTAAAAGAATAAACTTGATTAGCCTTAACTAACATTCTTAGCCTATATATTAGTATCATAAGGGAGATATTAGCAGACCTCTGTTTTTTTTTTTTTTATACAAGTAAGATTAGTAAACTTCTTAACAGAAAGAAGAGGCTTACGGTTAAGATAAGCTAGAAAGAACGTGAAAAGTGCGTTGAATAAAACTGTGTATCCAATCATAGCACCAACTCCAATCCAATACCAGTATGTCTCTGGAAACATAGCACGCGCCCTTAGTAATGCCTCACCTAGTGGAGAGCTCAGGTTCTTCCCAGCGCTCTACATAATAAGGGAACAGACAACTATAAGTTTTAAATAGAATCAAACTGCTAGAACGCTGACTCAATTGAAAGGATAACTCAATTTAACTGCTCCCATCACAATATAGAAGATTATACTAAACAAAATGGTAAAGGCAAAATTTCTTGCAACGTCTCAGAATCACCTTTCATCCCTGATACAGTTACACTAAAAGATAACAATGCTTTGTATAATCATGAAGTGGTAGAACTCAATCGAAAGGTTAACATATCCAATCCAATCTCGTGTACAACCCAGGGAAAGCCTAAGCCAGATATGGACTTATATTTCGAAATAACTATATAGATAGTAACTGAAACTCATTGAAATCATTATAAAGCCAGTTTCACCTAATAAGAAACCAATGTGAAACTTGAAACTTAATACACTTTTATCATGCTCATTCATCTCTGCCATACTACTCCCACTCAATGTGAGACTTAGGGCCCATTTGGATGCTTAGAATATCTCAGTATATCTGTGAATAGTAGTGAAATGGTTTGAGTTAAGATTTTTTATTGGATTTTGGGAAATGAGAGAAAAATTTTAATAAAAATATTATAAAGTTAAAATTTTGTTTGAATATTATCTTGTAATATTATTTTTATTTTGAAATTTGAAAAAAGTAGTATTTTTTGTTTTGTTTTTTGCTTTGTTTGAGTTTGGAAAAGTTGTAATGATTACATGAAAAAGTAAAATATTTGAAATTGAAAAGTGTTGAGTTTGAGTGATGTTTGTGAAAGAAATATCTGAGAATATTTGAGAATAGTTGTGTTGCCAAACGGACCCTTAGTAAGGTACTACAAGCTCCCCCACTCAAATCATGGGGCATTACATCTCGAGTCTTCATGAATATAACTTTGGGAATATGATTCCTTTCAACTTTCTCTGCATAATGTCATCAGACCAGCAAAATGCCAATGCTGTTTTTTTTTTTTTTCTCCTCTCCTTTTGGTAACTAAACACCAGCAAATGCCAAAGCTATCATGTGAAATGGAACATATGATATTCTGGTATTACCTTGTCCCAAGAATGTCCAAGGAATTCATTATCAGAAGCTGCATTTTGAGCATACATCAAAGGAGAAATCCAGAATCCCCAGATCCACCATTTTGGTATATCATCTGTCACAATGTAACAAGAAAATGAATATGCATAAGAAAAGAAAGACAAAACCACCTAAACATTGAAAGAATTTTTGTTTGACCTCTAGAAATGATAAACCCTCCAAGAGCCATGACAACCAGCATGGCAAATGATCCAAAGGTGTTGGCAACTATCATGTTCCGGCCCAAGGAACCCATAAGACGGAAGAGAGCTATTGACATTTGGTGCAGAAAGAAGTATAACAAGAACTGCCGTAAAAACCTGCACATCAAGAGTTAATACAGCAATCCACCCCAATCAACTGTTATAATACATTTTTGAACTTGATGAAGGCATAACACTTACCGAAAAATTGAAGGATCATATCCAATCACATAGTATGTGACAGCCACCCAGAAGCCAGACTCTATGAGCGAGGTTGGAATACTTAAGATCCAAGAAGGAAGAGTATACACCCAACTTGGATAGAAGTGCAAGTCTCTATGCTTGTAAATCGCTGGAAGTTTGGCCACCAACATTGACACCTCGGTAAAGCCATTAAACAGAATAATAACCATGGAAAAGTACAGTGCCCCAAGATATAAGCCTCCATCATCAATCGTATTATGGTGCATCGTTGTCCGGAAAAAGACACTCATTGTGATCAAGGCAACAAAAAAAAGCTGGAAGACAGAAAATAGTACTTGTAAATCAGCACTCTTTATGTCATGAATAATTGCTTTTTTTCAGAAAATTCACAACTAAGAACAAAATGGTCTGGAAAATAAAATTCTATAAACCTGCTTTGCTGACATTGAAGTTAATGTAACTCTTGTTGACATATCATAAATACAACGAAAAAATGGCAGAATCCTAAAATATGAATTGAGATGTGGTAATAGTTAAGAACTACCTGAATGAATTTGAAGACATAAATAAATGAATTTCGTTTCATGAGTAGCCTCTGCCAGTAAAAGCTGGTCTTGAGAAGTTCAAGCCTCTCTACACCATAGCGATATGTTGCCAAGGCTGCGGGATGATTGTAGCGTTTATCAAAAGGAACACGCAGTACATCAGACAAATTCTTCCCAGCACGATATGAGAGAAAAGCTTCAGCAAACTTTGCTGCAGGTATGTATCGGTAAGGGCAGTCCAGAACAGACCAATACTGCTCTTGGTCTTTCTCTGAGGTAACCTGTACATAAAAATCTGAACAAAGATACCACAATAATAGAGCAGAAAGTAATCTAAAGTTCTCGCTACTTACTTCTTGCAAGAAGTCTGCCACATTCTTTCTCTCTGGGCAACCAAATCCCATAAATGCAAAGAACTCAAGAGCAGCATCACGAGGTCCTTGGTACACAATCTGGCCCTCACATAAGAGTATGACATCATCAAACAACTCATAGGTCTCAGGAGCTGGTTGAAGCAGAGAAATTACAGTGGTGGCATCAAGTGCACAAGTTGAATGCTTGAGATATTTGATGATCTGATATGTAGTAGAACTATCAAGCCCAGTTGATATTTCATCCATGTATAGCACTCTGGCTGGACCAACCAGTAATTCACCTGGAAATCATATATCTGCCCAATAAGCATAAATCAACACACCATTGACTAGTATATCGTTAGCAGAGAAATACATGGTAAAGACCTGTTGTAAGCCGCTTCTTTTGTCCCCCAGAAATACCCTTGAGCATTTCATCTCCCACCAATGTTTCAGCACAGATGTCCAGCCCTAAAATCTTTGTCATAACATATTAGTGATAAGTTGAAGAAGACAGATTCAGCAACAACTTCCTATCCCATTTTTCTAAATCTTTAATTACTATATATACTATAAACTCTTTTCTTATTAAAAAAAAGATTAAAAAGAAACAGTTCCCAGAGCTTAGAACACATAAGCCAATCTACATGACAACTTCAACACATTTGACCTGATGTCATTTCATGGCCTCTTTCCTAAGGGACACGTCTTTGACATCAGAAGTTTTGAAAACCAGTTTGGATCAATCTGTTCGATCTTGTAGAAGAGAGATTATATGATTAAAATAACATTCTTATCTATTTAAGCTTTTGGAATAAATAGTGATTTAATAAAATATCGTAACAAAGTTCTCAACTTCGAACTTTAAATTCACACTTCACCTCATTTCAAATAGATATCTCACTTCTTGGATCCACTTATTTAGTGGAAGCCTACCCACACATGAGCAAGAGTATTAAAATTTAAATTAAATTATTAAGCACATGTCTTCCTTTCAGTTTAAGTTTTTAGGACAAATGATGATATAGCACACTAAAAAAAAAACACCTCCCAATTCAAGAGACAAATTTGACATAGAACAGGTCATTTTAAAAGTTTTAACTGGTTTTGACCCATTTTTTCAAGCTGTGGGCAAAAATGGTGGCCCTAATGCATCTAAAACAACTCAAATCACTTGAAATTAAAAAACCAGTGGCTGAGGGGTCACGACATAATTTTTGGTGTCAACTCGAATTGAAGAGCTCAAAAGGGAATGATTTCCTGAGAACTTTAAAAAGAAACGGGAAAAAGGAAAGAGAAACAACCGGTGGAAAATTCAAGGGTTTGTTTAACAGCCTGGAATCCTATGCTCTACCCATGACACGTGAACAGGACTGCCTTGTGCTAGCACAGAGAAACCTTTCTAGCTGGCTCTATATTGATGAAAAAGGTGGTGTTTGTCTAGATCAACATGAATTTAGATTATAAATGTTCTACCATTTTGGTGCATAGACAACAAGGAGAGCGAAATGATGAAAAGTAGCGGAACCATGATAGGGGAGCATACATGACCATGTAGGTGGATTGCCTATTAATTTTAAACACCATACAAAAGAGGGAAGTATTAATTTAGCAATGTTAATAAACAAAATATGCCTATACGAGTCAAAAACCAAAATTCTTTAAATGGGTATTCTGCATCCAAGGTTTTAAAAGAAGGTGCATAATTAGTCATTCATCAAAATAAAATAATATTAATTATGTTTATAGATTTTAATGTAGTGATATAATCAGTTATATCCACCCCACAGAAACCAGAATTGAGATGATACCTTCATGATGTACTCCACAACAAGGCTTGTGTCCTTTCCCCCCAGAGCTAATGACTAAAGGAAGAAATTTTAACAATTCTTATCAGTAATAAACTATCGAGCCAAAAAATAAATTAAAAAAAAAAATGCTAAACAGACCCACACCTAACAAGTGCAGTACCTTCATGAATATATCAAGATCTTCATCAGGTTTCATCCCAGCAAGCTTTTCCCTTCTTGCAAGTTCCACTAGCATGTCTGAGCAGAAGTATTCATTATGTCGGTATCTAAAAGCATCATCATACACATACCCAAGAAAACCAATGCTTACCATACTTAAATCCAACCCCTTGACAGCGACCTGCAAGTTCAAGAGTTTCCCTTACAGTCATTTCTGCAACATGCCAATCCTGTTGGCTCACATAAGCAGATGTCCTCTGAGGAACAAATTCATTCAGGTTATGTCCATTGTAAGTGATTCTGCCTGACATCTTCAGAAGGATCAAAGTATCAGTGGCAAGTAGCAAATGATGAATCCAACAGGAAATTAGTAGCAAATCTTTGCAATATATTCAGCAGAGAAATTGATTGTAATCGCTTAAATTAGCTCAAAAGGCATAAAAATAGAGGTTGAAAATACATAAAAATGAAAGCTTATCGCTATCAAATTAGAGCTTAACCCTGAGAAACCTACAAGCTCATTCCTGCAGTATCCTAGAAATGACATGAAAAATTACAGTAAATATCACATTAAAACCAAACCGCATGATTACCAAATGTTGAGCACACACAATCTTCAGGGTAGTGCATGAACATATTTCGTTACCTTCAAATGAGTTCCAAGGCGACCAGCAAGAGCCAACAGTAGAGTTGTCTTTCCAGAGCTTGGAGGACCCAATAGCAGTGTCAATCTACAAGATAAGGCAACTGCTTATTAAACACACACTTAAACAGACATTGAACAACTGGGTTCTGATCAAGATCGAAATTCACCGTGAAGGTCTAATAATCCCACTAATATTGTCTAGAATCGTCAACTTGCTTCTCTGTCTTCTGTATATCTGCAACTGCCTTAAAAGTTCCTAAATGATATTTAGAATAGAGTGAAATTTAAAAGACAATCAGAACCGTGAGATGAAAAAATAACCGTAGCATGAACTTGGGTCCTTTTAAAATGGTTATTAATTAAGAAAACTCAACCTCAAACATGTTGAAAACAAAATTGGGAATTGTTGGCAGTGCTCTGCTTCCAACATGGACGAAAGATTCAACTGTCAAATTCTGGAATCGAACCTCAATCTTTGGAAACTTTAAATTTACTCTGTAACACCACATTTGTAAATGAAATAAAACAAAGAAGCAGTTAACCACAGTAGGTTTCCAATCGAAGGATTCAGCTAGGAAGATAATATATAAGTGAAGAAAACAGAGAGAGGAATAACTTCCTGGAGTCAATCGAAGATAATATAAACTAACAATAGGAAAGCCCAATGGCACATCAACAAAGTCTTCGGCGAAATGGAGAAAAAAATCAATCGAAATTCCAGGACAATGCACACGGGGAATGGGACCACAATTGAGAAACGATAAAGGCGAAATAATCCAGATCATATGCGAGAAACTTTTAAAGGTAAAACTTTCTGTACGTCCAGTAGGTTCGAAGGAACTTATAACCCTTGCCTACAACTTTTTCTTGTAAGAAAACTAGACATAGAGAAAAAAAAAATCAAATAAGAGAATAGCCATGCATTGAACTTCAATCCACGGTTCGTTGTTGAGAGACGGAGGAAATGAAATTTCACTTTTTTATTTTTATTTTCTGTGTGTGTCTTCTGATTCAGTTTTCAAAACGCTACAAAGTTGGCTGAGCAAAACCCTCCCAAATTGTTAAATCAAGGTAAGTTGAGTAAAACTCTTAAAGTAACTAACAACTTCAAAATTTATTCGCCTCAGTTTTCCAACATTGTCTCAGCAACGAAGTTTTTTTTTTTTTTAATCCTCAGCAACTAAGTTGAACCAAAGAAAATTCATCCTCACAATCAAGAACTTCAAGTAGACAGAGTATTACGCATCAAATCGGCGCCTCATCCTCTCGAAGAAAAGTTCCGGGTCGTCGTCGACCGAGCTGACTAGCCGGTCCAGCACAAGCTTCTGCTCCTGAGCCTGAAGTTCGGTCACCTCGATCTCCCTGGTATCTCCAACAACGTTCCTAAAGATCCCTCTCCGTACGCGAGCGTAGGTGGGCAGCCTCTCCAGCGCGGCCCACCGTAGCGCCTTCTCATCCTCGCCCTCCTCCCTAAGCGACAACGTCCTGGAAAACGCATTCTCCGCAGAGTTCCACATCCAGATCAAGATCTAACAAAAGCTTAGATCTTTTCGAGCAAAGAGATAAAAGAAGAGAGAGAGAGGGGGAGAGAGAGAGAGGGGGAGAGAGGGAGAGAGGCTTTAGCAATTTGATGAGAGTGTGAATTGCTACCACTACTTCTAAGGTTCAGATGAGTAGTTGAGCTATGCATTAATGTCGGGGTTTCTCTAATAAGGTCTTCGTGTTCGTTGATAGTCTCTCTGTCTCTCGGGTGTGCTGTGTACGTTACTACGTTGGTGCAATACAGTTTGCCTCAGTGAGCCTCATTTAATGGCCGCGGGAAAGACACAGTTGGCCGGTTTACCCGAAAAGAATACTCGCGCACGGCTAAACGACAAAACCACTCGCTACTGTGGAATGCCACGTGTCTAAAAGGGTACTCTGGTCTTTTAGGTTAAAGGATCTAAGACTTCTCAGAATTAATTTAGATTGCATGAAGTGAAATTGGCGTGGATGCGCGCGTGGGTAGGGATTTACGGGCGGCATTTGAATAGAAACGGCTGGGAAGCACAGGGTCTAAAATAAAGTTTCAAAATTTTGTAACTGTGAACGTTTGATGAACGGAAACTTTGTCTCCTTCACCCTATCTCGTCACGTTTGCATGGTATTATTCACGAGTGAATTACTTCGTGTATTTAAAAATAAATAAATTAATATTAAATATAGTTTTAAGGTATGATTATATTTTAAGATATGTCTATACTTTTAAGAAGAAGTGTTGGAGATTTGTATATTTTAATATTGTACATATCATTTTACACGTTGTAGTGTCAATAATTTTTTATTTTCAATTAAATTGTATAGATAACTTTTCGTTGAGCACATACTAAAATCGTTATAAAAAATCATTTTTATATATTTTTTATACAATTTATTAATATAATTAATTGTGTCATTTTTTTAATATAAAATAACTGTTTTGACCAATCATATCAATAAAATACATAAATAACATACAAAAATGACAATATATAGTAGAATTTCTTTCTTTTATATATGTTACAAAGTAAGCTAACCGGTTTGTTTAGAACTTGTGAAAGAGGGTATTCTTTTACGCTTTGTCACGAAAGAAAGAAAAAGATAAAAAATAAAAAAGTTGAAATGAATGGGAAGAGACGCACGTTTTCCTGATTCCTTTTCCCCTTATTATGTTTAAAGGGGAAGATGAACAAATAACGTGAATTTCATCTATATATGGTCAGAAGTGAGTACAACAACTCTTACCATCCCTATCCAGAAGTCTTTTTAATTGGTACAGCAACCAAATTTACAGCTTTTTCTCTCAATACAAGAATGGTTTATTGCACGCAGACATGCATCAATGAACTCAAATTTTAAAAGCTGACAAATCTCAACAACTCCTAATTCGCTGGTTAATTTCACAGACCCACATTTTTATATGTATGGATGTTAGATTGTAAATCACTTTTCTGTTCAAAGACACCTCAAAAGTAATAATTATTTGACATTATTTTCGTTTGCGAGTGGATATAAAAAACCTACCGTACAAAATCAACAACCAAGAATCAAGTCCAAAAATAAGATCAAGAAAAAATATGGCAAGTTAACTCAAACATGTAAAAGGAAAGAGAAAATATATTTACAATTGTGAATTGTATAACTGCTACGTAATCGTTTTGAAAAAATTAAATAAAATAAGAAACTCACATGAAAAAAATAAATTTTTTAATAGTGAATCACACTTTTTTTTAAAGAGATTACACGATATTTATATACTTTACGGTTGTGTGTAAAATTACTCAATCTCCTCAAATTTGGACAGAGTGTATTATGCATAAAGGAAAAAAAGATCTTAAGGATAGCATCTTCTTCAACTTCTAGAATTTTCAATTCACTCCATTGTATTGAGATATAGATGAGGTCATAAGAGATTATACAATCACATAACGTAATAAATTTTGCTCCCAAATGACTCGTAAATGTAAACTTTTACACCGAACCACGTAAAGTCGTGTCTTTTTCTATTTATATTTTATGCGCTTTGTTTATTATATACTTCACCAATAGGTATCCGAACACCATGTCGACGCCTAAACTACCATGTGAGTTGGGGTGACTATATCTTTTATTCTAGCCTGTTGTACAAATTTCCGCATTAACACATACCATATATCTTTACGAGGACTAGCAAAACGGAAAGTTTACACCTTTAATGCTGCCGCGCCATCTATAAGATTTGAGCTTGTGAGATCGGTTAATTAATTTCTGTATTCAATAATAGTTATAATTATATATAAAAATAAATATCGATCCCATCATGATATATACTTATGTGGAAAACATGGAATTCTTGTTCCAATTATTTGTTTTTGAGCAATTCAATGATATATTTAATTTATTAGTAATAATAGAACAAATGAATGACTGATATAATATGATTATTCTCGATGATAAATATCTCATAAGCTTTAGTTTTTATCAATTAATGTCTTCGTGTGTTTTAAAATTCTCAAAATAGCTGACTTGTTACCCCTTTTTTATGATCCATAAGTATATATATACCAAACCAGATGGGTTCATATATTTATTTAATTTTTTATATTACACATAAATATTTTATATGATTTTTTATATTATATATAATTTATATAATTATATGTAAAATAATTTTATATTATATACTAAATTACTAATTAATATAACATTAAATTTCAAAATCCTATTATTCATGTACAATAATAATCTAATAACATAAAATTAATATAACATAAAATTAATCTTATAAATCTTAATACAACATTTGATATAACATTATCGTTAAAAGTTTTAATTTTATAACATAGAATTAATGTAATCTAAAATTTTAATCTTAAACATGAACATTTGATCACATGTTATTAATATAAACTATCTATATTAAGGATAAATACATTTTATAGTATAATAAATTATAATATATATTCTTTTTTATAAATACATTTATATATATTTGATCATATACACTCATATAAAAAGTGTACGTAACTATCATAGTATCACTAACATATATAATCAAATACTATATCACTATATGATACTATTATATATATATATATTAATACTAACACTAATACTATTAGTAATCTATTATATATGAATAATTTTATAAATCATTATATTAATATTAGTAGTTATATTAATACTATATTACTATTTTATTATAATATAGTTATACTAATTATATAATGCACTAATACTATACTAGAATCGAAAAAATAGAACCAGCATCGGTAAAATCAAAAATATTGATTATGAGTATAATTAGTGCAATATCAAACCTCAAAATTGATTCGGTTTTAAAATATATTTAAAATCAAACCAAACCAAACCGATTACATCTCTAATAATTAATGGTACTTGACAATAGCAAAACAATTTAATGTGAGGGTCAGAAAAAGTTTATATAGCCTTTATCAATGTACGTACCGTCGAGGGGAGGAAAAAAAGGAAAAGATGCGAAATAAATGTTCCCAAAACGAGCTGCAAAAATGGGTGTGGGCGATACAAAATGATAGTTCATTTCGAGATTTAACTGAACTATCTCATTCACGCATGATGTATGTGATAGCAAACGGATGTACGGTTAATATTAATCTGATCTTCGAGCTCATGAGCTACTTGAATATGTGTAGGTAGACACATAATTTATTATCGGATTCATTATTATTACTGTAGCTACAGATAGTTTTATTTAAAAATAAAATTTATCGGTTATACAAGATTTAATATAATATATAAGTAAATCTTAATCAAAGAGTAGGGTCGGATGAAGAGCCAAAGCGAGTTAGAAAATTTTTTATTAAAAATCTTTCTAAAACCACAATCGATCCTTATAGAGTCGGATCATCAATTGAGATTGAGCCGTTACAAATAAAAAAACTCCATACAAAAGAAACCCAACAATATACCTCTACGTGGATGATAATATTTTTAAACCACACACTTCTACATGATCAACATGTGATTTGTTGTTTATGTTCTATATTTGTTTATAAACGTGATGGCCCATTTGGCATGGTGGTGAGGACATTAATTGTAATCTTAATGGTGACGGCCCCCCACATGGCTACATTGAAAAAGTAGTGCAGAGCATGCTACTATGCGAGCATTCATTTCTAAGGTCTTATGTATATTAAATCTCCATGTGCTTAGGGTTGGAAGTTTCGCTCCATGCATGGACATTGTTCCAAATTTATCGAATTGTAGTGTACTCAGTCAAGTCGTATATATGCATGCTGAAATATTAGAAATCGGAAAAGGAACGTTCACACGGCTATATATTCGGTGCACTTTGTAAAAAGTAATATTTAAAACAAATTAACCCGGAATTTTATTGACAAAAATATATAAACACAACTTTTATATATATTAAAATGAATTAATCGGGAATTTTTTTTTATTTTTATTTCTTACCATTTTGATGGAATCCAAACATCACTCAACCCTTTGGTAATTTGGTGAATCATGTTTGGATGAAGGTGGACGGACCTCTCAGCTCCTCTTTCTTAAACATTTCATCTAAAAAATTTTCATATTTTCATTTTTAAATATCACTTAAATACAAAACACTTTTCAATTTTAATTTTTTAATTTTTTTATCTGAATATTACAAGTTTTTCAAACTTCTAAACAAAATACTAAAAATTATACAACTTTTTCAAATTTCAAAATAAGAATTATATTAAAAAATTATATGTAAATAATATTTTAATTTTATAATATTTTTATTCATCTTTTTTGTCTCGTTATTCAAAATTTAATTAAATATCTTAATTCAAATTATTTCATTATTATTCATAAACCATTTTACTAACATTTACAAATTAAATTCTCATTTCATTACCCAAGCATCTCCATCTACATCTTTTCTCACGCAATTTTTTTAGCATGCTACTCATAACTATTTTAGAACAAAATATAGATTCTCTACAGTTTTTGTTTAGAAAGATTCTATCAGCAGTCCTATATTATATATTTGTTTTTATTTTTTATCTTTTTATTTTTTTCTTCAAAATAAAATGTGAAGTGTAAAGGTGCTATATAGAAAAACTCTTTTATCCAACTCGTATCTAGATGGAAGAAGAGATAGATATAAAGCAAGACCTTTAATATTTATAATTGCACGAATAAATTAAATTATCAATAAATATTATAAAAGTGTGATTCGTATTTTCAATAGAATGCGAACAATGGTCAAGGAGATCTATTTCTTTGCAAAAATGACAGTGCAATTGACTAAAGAAATCATGACCGAGACACGTGATTGGCCTGCATTTTCTTTCCTCATATTTCTTTTTTCAAGTTTATCTCGGGATATCCTTTTCATAGGTTTGATAAATTGCGAATTAAATGCTACTCACCAACCAAGTGATGGGTTACTACCGCTTATTATTTTTAATACAATAACGTTAGATATAGTTATATATTATATAAGTATTATATAATTTTTTTAAAAATAAAATATATTATTAAAAAATTAATTTTTTATATCGATCTTATATTTATTTACTTTTTAAAAAAAATACATAATTTTTATATATTTTATAATTACAAATATCATTTTTTAATTTCAAAACACGTGTAAAATTAGTGAAAATCGTTGAGTTATTATTAGAAGGGAGAGATTTGGAGACGGTCAAGTATCAGACAGTCTTTTATACCGGTAAATTACCATCGGCCACGTATGACTTTGAGCAATATTGAGTATACATCCTAATGCAGCAGATCACAATTTAATTTCCAAATTCCAATCCCGCGTCCGAAATCTCTCTCTCTCTCTCTCTCTCTCTCTCTCTCCCCCCTCACCCCACCCCTGTCGGTCTCCTTCCCTGTCTCTTTCTCGCTCAGTCTGTGAAAATTTTTCGAACTCACTATGTGATTATCAGACAAGATAAAAGTTCACGATGTATAAAATAAGATTTGGAACATTTTAGATCCCCCTTGAGCATTTGAATCATAAGGGTCCTCTGTAGCCCCTTTAGAATGAGATATTGAAGTTGGTGAAACTGGAGGTGGAACCTCTAAAATAACTTTGGAAGATAATCGGTGTCTATTGTAATTGGGTTTCATACTCTCCAGTTTTACTGCTGAATTAGAATGCCTTTCATTTGAATCATGATTTTCTTCAGTGAAGTCAGAAACTTGAGAAGAACAGTCTCAGATCTTTCATTTTTAAATTTCGAACCATTTCAGTCAAGTTTTGAGGTAGAACCAGATCTAAGTCTCCTTCCAATCACAGGTTTAGAAACCCCCGAAACACTTTCAGAGCAAGGGCTGAAACCATCATCCAAATTCTCATCCTCTGTTTTCTACTTTGAACTTGAAGATGCATGAGATTTCATAGTGCCAAATGTGCCTTGCGAACAAATGCTAAAGGGGAAGAGGAAGAATCGAGAGAAGCTGAAGGGGAAGGGGAAGAGCAGAGAATCGGGGAGAGCAGAGGAGAGGAAAAGAATAACATGTGATTCCGTGATATAGGATCCATTAGAAGACAAATACATCTTATAGATATTGCGGTGTGAAATTATTCTCTTACACCTAACTAGTCACGAGTTTTTCTCTTATTAGAAAGCTAGCTAGCTTGCCAAAATCGTCAAAAAAAAATATTGGGGGTCATCAATTTGCCTTTGATCTACACATGTGAAATCGGACCAATCGTGTTTTTATTTGTTTGAATGCGTATATGGCTCGTACTTAGGCAGGTGCACGTCACTGTCCAAATAGTTGGTTACATACCCATGCCATAAAGTACACGTACGTTGGACTTTGCATACGGGAGACGAGTGTTTTTGGTTTACCTAATGTTCAAATAGAAATGTCCTAATCATAAATAAATTATATAAAATAAAAATTATAAATTAACGTAATTTTATATAATTTGTTGTATTTATTTTATAATAAAAATAATTTTATAATTAAAAAAAATAATTTTATAATATAACACATTATATTAAATCATTTCAATATATAAATTTACTTTTACATAATATTTTATGATTAAAGTATTTCTTATAATAAAAATATGATATCTCTTTCACGGGATTGATATGTTATTGATATATATATTTTATTGTTTACTACACTATTTGTGTATATCACGTAAGCTGTTCGGTAACTCTATCACTGTCTTTTTATATTTTGAAGAGTGATTACTAGTTAATCTTAGGACTAGTTTGGATATTATAGTATTATAAGAATATTTCAGTATTATTTATTATTTTATCATTATTTATTATTATTATTTACTACTATTTAATATTTTATCATTATTTTTTTACTACTATTTATAAAATATCTAAAATTACCTAACTACTTCAAACTCAACCATAAAATACACACATAGTATTCTCAGTCTATCACGTGATGATGTATAATTAAAACATTAATGCTTATGTAAGAGTTGTAACAATACATTATCCACGTGGAAGTACAACATCATCTGCATTACCTAGTAATTATTTAAATTTGGTTGGAAGGAGAAGCAGTGTGAAAGAGTGGTTAGCCAACCCATATAATGGTACAACAACATTTGTCAGCTTAAGTAGGGAAATGAATGAATGAACTATGGTATATCCAGTAAGCATTAATAATTTACGTACGTTTTGGAAGCTTCTTCCAAGCAATAATGGATGTCTGTCTAATAGGTTTGCCATTGCTGCCTCAACTCTCGCCGGCCTGCTCTCTCTCTCTCTCTCTCTCTCTCTGGAGGAAAATAGATAAATCTCTTCTAATTGCCATCCAATATATATAGTTTGAGGAGGTAATTATCAAAGATAAATGCTACAATGGACTCTTTCAACCCGCGCATTTAAAAAAGTCATTTTTATCATTTTATTTAAATACATATATATTTAAGCATTAAAATAAAAAATAAAAATGATAAATCACATGTTGATTATGTGGAAGTCTATATTAAAGTTTTCATATAAAATTTTTCATTATGAAATTTGATATTTTGAGGGTGGTTATAAATTAAAGGATAGTTTGAGGGAGTTGATCGCCAGAATATGTATGTTACAAAACGATAGTTGTGAAAAAACCACTTGTTTCAAAAGATTAAATTAATGAAAAGATGTAAATTTTATTATTTATTTTATATTTTAACATTCACTCTCGTGTATGGATTAGACTCCTTCTTAATAGGTTATTCAACACGTGAAATATTTAATTAAATATGGTAGAGTGTAAAGTTAGGATTCGAACGCAAAACTTCTACTCTGATACTATATAAAAACATCACTTTTTTCAAAAACTTAAAATAATGAGAAGAGATAGATTTTATTATTTATTTATATCTTAACAATATTATATATTTTAGTTAAGAAAAACTCCAAAATATGATTCCAAAATATCATTGTCTTTATTAGAAAAATTCCAAAATATCATTTATGTACAAAACATATATTTCATATTAAAATATTTAATACGTCTCGCATATAATAATAAAGTATTTACTTAGAGATAAAAGCAAAATTTCATCAAAGTTTGTATCTCCAAGTAATACCAATTACCAATCAAAGTGTCGCATGACTTGATATAAAAAAGGATGTCAACAGTTCTTATGTAACATGATAGTATTAGTTATAGTCTTAAATTGTGTAAATTTCATACTTATTCTAAAATAAATATGATTTACTATTAGAAAAATAATTTTTTTATATAAGTTCTACATTTATCAAATTTTTTCAAAAAACATAATTTATATACTCTAAAATTACAAATATCATTTCTCTTAAACAAAAACTTAGTTATATTTACTTTGTTTATGTTGATCATACATGTGAGGGTTGAATTCCAAAACCAAACCATGATTAGATCTCCCCCGCCCCCAATCTTCCAAGAGAGATGATAATTGTCCATTTCCAATAGTGCATGCATGAGGCTCATAAGCCTCCATGTGCGGCAAGGCTAAGGCATTATCATCTTCTTTTTTCACCTCACGTAACCCTTTTGATGTTTTCCCTCTCAAGATTTTTTCCCCTTCCTTTTAGAGACTTTGGTGTTTAAATATGCATCACCTAATTCTCATGCAACACCTAAGGGTGAAAACCAACGTCTTCGATGAGGATTTTGAAAAAAATCAATGCCGACCGACTTCTGAAAAAATAGAGGGACAATTGACCGTAATCAATTGATGGGGAGGAGGAAATCTAACTATCTTGTCCATCTTGAATCTCTAGCTATTCTTGGTTGGCGTTCGGTTCATGTAGAGGCGAGATCCTTCTTAGAGAATAGAGAGAGAGTTACAAAGGAGAGAGAGAGAGAGAGAGAGAGAGAGAGAGAGAGAGAGAGAGAGAAATAGAAAATGGAATCACAGGGAAGAAGAACTCAAGGAGGAAGACGATGTAATAATCAAACAACGCCGTTTGGTTTTAAATCCAATGACGTCGTTCTTCTTTTTTTTTTTTCCTACCTCATAGATAAAATGACACCATTTATTTTATACCTCTTCTAAAACATTTTTAGAAGAGGTATCAAATAAACTGCATTGTTCATATGGTTTGGTGTGCTTGTCTCTTAGCTTCTGCCATAAGTTCATTATGGTATCAAAGCTACCAAAGGATTAACGTCCAGACATATTTTTTCTCTTTTCGATTATATGTTCTTCCATGGCCAACCCAGAAAACACATCTAAACACACAGTGACCAACCCTCCTCCTCCTCCTCCTCCTCCTCCCACCGACAACCCCACCATCATTACGTCATCCTCCCATTTTATCACCATTAAACTTACCCATGAAAACTATTTGTTATGGAAGGCCCAAATCGTTCAATTTTTTAAAGGTCACCGTCTCTTTCACTTCGCTGATGGTACTAATCCTCCACTCCTATTGTTGACAACTTGCCGAATCCAGCTTACAATAACTGGGTCCTGCAAGATTAGTTAATAATTTCTACAATCAACGCGTCTCTGTCCAACACCATTCTTGCTTAAGTTTTGAACTTTTCTACCTCTCACGAGGTTTGGAGTACCCTTCAGACCACTTTTTCAGCTCAATCCTCTGCACATAGCATGTAAACTAAATTTCAATTAGCCAATCTTAAAAAAGGATTTGACTCTATCACTACCCATCTTGACAAGGCCACGTCTCTTGCATCAACCTTGGGTGCTGCAGGCCAACCTTTATCGACATCTGAGTTTGTTGTCTATTTACTAGCTAGTCTTGGCAGTGACTATGAGTCTCTTGTCACTTCTCTAACAACACGCCTTGATTCCCTCTCTACTCCTCAAGTTTTTAGTTACCTCTTCAATCATGAGTCTCATATTACACACTAGACTAACTCTTTGCTTTTAGGAACTTCTCTGGTAGCTAACACTACTGTTCGATAGCCTACTTCTAGTCCAAACTCAAGCCGTGGCAGGGGATACTCTTCTCGTGGCCTAGGCAAAGGCCGTGGTGGCTTTCGTGGAGGCGGCCTTCCTCAATTTTCCAATCGATCCTTTCTTGGACTATTTTGTCAAGTTTGTCAACGACCTGGACACTCAGCACTGGAATGCTATTATCGGTTTAATCATTTGTATCAAGCACCTGCTCCTCAGTCCATTGCTGTCAACTATAGCTTGGTGTCCTCCTCATCTCCGCCTTCAAGTATATGGTTCCTTGATACTGCAGCAACAAACCATTTTACATCAAATTTTGCCAACTTGAATTTGGACGTAGCGTCGTACCATGGCTCCATGTGCTACTATCTACATGCATGCGGGGCCTTCACACACCACCAAGCTCCACCACATACCATAATCTTATGCCTTTTGTGTGGTGTATTTTCAGAAGTACTAGTTGTTGTAATTTTGATTTGCTTGTAGTGCCAAGATCAGAATCTTATTTGCCAAGATATGTCAAGAACTTGTTTAACGATTGTAAACAGAATACAATAAACAAAATAACACTCAAGATTAATGTGGTTCGATCCCTTAGGATCTACATCCACAACAGGAACTATCTGGAGATTTTATTAATGATGAATAACCATAACTTTTGAGAATACAAGATCACACACACTCAGCCTCTCTTTACAAAGCTCTCAGAAAACTCTCCATCGATCTCTCTGTTCTCTGAAGTGAATTTTAAAATTGTTGTATCAACCATTTACCACCAACTCGTACTTATATACAAATGTGTAGGAGCAAGAAGCAGAAAATGCCTCTCTTCATAAGTCTTGTATACTTGTCCTCATGATATTGGCTGCAAGGTCCCTATCTAATTTTACAGGTGTCTTCTTTTAAATGGTTGAAAAACACAAGGGTTACGTATGTTTGTGAACTCTAGTACTGAAAGCTTTGATCAACACGAAACTTGATCATGTGTGTTTGTGAATTCTAGTACTATATCGTCTTTTTGCACATGATTTCGAAGAAAATGATATCTTATTTCAATATGCTTAATTCTAAAATGTTGTATTGGGTTCTTTGAAAGATTTATAGCACTTGTATTATCACATTTGATTGGAATGTGATTATACATAAATTTAAAATCTTCAAGTTGTTGCTTCATGTAAAGAACTTGAGCACAACAACTATCCGCAACAACATATTTTACCTCAGCAGTAGATAGTGCAACAGAATTTTACTTTTTACTAAACTAGGAAACTAGTGCATGACCTAAGAAATAACATGCTCTACTAGTATTTTTTCGATCTATTTTACAACCAGCATAATTTACATTTGTGTAGCTGATTAGATTGAAAGATGTGTGCTTAGGGTACCATAACCCAAGGTTAATTGTACCATTAAGATATCTAAGAATGCGCTTAACTGTAATTAAATGTGATTCTTTTGGAGATGATTGTAAGCATGCACATAAGAACACACTAAACATAATATCTGGTCTACTGGCTGTCAAATATAATAAGCTATCAATCATACCTCGATATATTTTCGAGTCAACTGGCTTATTGGATTCATCTTTATCAAGTTTAGTGGATGTACTCATTGGTGTTCCAATTTCCTTACCATCTTCCATCCAAAATTTTTTCAATAATTCCTTAATATATTTTGATTGATTGATGAATGTCCCACTTTTTACTTACTTAATTTGCAATCCGAAAAAGAATGTAAGTTCTCTCATCATGCTCATTTCAAATTCTTCCTGCATAGTCTTAGCAAAAACTTGACACATTTTCATTAGTAGTACCAAATATTATATCATCAATATAAATCTGAATTAAAAGAATATCATCATTTTCGTATTTAATGAATAGATTTGTATCGATTTTTTCTCTTGAAAAACTTTTTTCAATCAAGAAACCACTAAATCTCTCGTACCAAACTCTATGAGCTTGTTTGGGTCCATAGAGTGTTTTTATGAGTTTGAAAACATGATTTGGAAAAATATGATTTTCAAAACCTAGAGGTTGCTCAACATATACCTCTTCATTTATAAAACCATTTAAGAAAACACTTTTAACATCCATTTAAAAAAATTTGAAATCTTTATAACAGGCATATACAAGTAGCATACGAATAGCTTCTAATCTTGCGACTGGTGCATATGTCTCATCATAATCGATTCATTCTTCTTGATTGAAACCTTGGACTACAAGTCGAGCCTTATTTCTAATAATGACTCCAAACTCATCTTTATTGTTTCTAAAAATCCATTTTGTTCCAATAATAGTATGATTTTTGGATTTAGGAATAAGTGTCCAAAAATCATTTCTTTCAAATTGATTCAACTCTTATTGCATAGCTAGAATTCAAGATTCATCAAGAAGTGCTTCAACAATATTTTTTGGTTCAATCTAAGATAAAAAAGCAGTATGATTGTAAATATTTCTAAGAGATGATCGAGTACTTACACCTCGTGAAGGTTCTCCCAAAATTTGTTCCACTGGATGATCTTTCATAAATTTTCACTATTTAGTTGCATCTTGTATTAAATTTTAATGATCTTTCCTGATATCTCCATGTTAGACTTCCTCTATTGTGTTTTCTTTATTGAGATTGAGACGTTCTGTATTATTTATACCTCCTGTTTCTTTATCAACGGATTTCTTGGAGAGTAGAGAATTAGATTCATCAAAAACTACATGCATAGATTCTTGTACAGTCAAAATCTTTTTATTGAATACTCTATAAGCTTTACTATTAGTAGAATCTTCGAGAAATATACCTTTATCAGATTTTGTATCAAACTTACCTAAATTATCCATGTCATTCAAAATAAAACATTTGCATTCAAATACATGAAAATAATCAATGTTGAGTTTTTTCTCATTTCTAAGCTCATAGGGGGTTTTATCTAATTTAGATCTTAGTATAACTCTATTTATAACTTAACATGCAGTACATATTGTTTCGGTCTAAAAGTAATTAGGCAAGTTGTTCTTATTAAGTATTGTTCTTGCCATTTCTTGAAAAAATCTATTTTTCTTCTCTACTACCCTATTTTTTCTCGAATATTCTACTAATAGTAAAGCTTATAGAGTATTCAAACTTACCTAAATTATCCATGTCATTCAAAATAAAACATTTGCATTCAAATACATGAAAATAATCAATGTTGAGTTTTTTCTCATTTCTAAGCTCATAGGGGGTTTTATCTAATTTAGATCTTAGTATAACTCTATTTATAACATAACATGCAGTACATACTGTTTTGGCCTAAAAGTAATTAGGCAAGTTGTTCTTATTAAGTATTGTTCTTGCCATTTCTTGAAAAAATCTATTTTTCTTCTCTACTATCCTATTTTGTTGAGGAGTTCGAGGAGCAGAAAAATTATGCACAAAACCATTTTCATCACCAAATTTTTCAATATTTTTATTAACAAACTCTTTTCCCTATCATTTCGGATACTTGAAATAGTATAATTCTTTTTATTTTGAATTCTCTTGCATAACTTGGTAAAGGCATTATGTGCCTCATCTTTATGAGTAAGAAAGATGACCTAAATATATCTAGATAAATCATTAACAATAACAAATGCATAATATTTTCCTCCTAAACTTGCAACTTTATTTTATCCAAAAAGATCCATGTGTATCAATTGCAATGGTATAGTAGTGAAAATATATTTCTTGGTTTTAAAAGAAGTTTTTGTTTGTTTACCAAATTGGCATGCATCACAAATTTTATCTTTAAAAAAATTTATTTTTGATAAACCTCTCAAAAGATCATTTTTTGAAAGTTTGAAAATAAGTTCCATGTTGGCATGACCTAGTCTTTTATGCCATAGCCAACTAGTTTCATTTTGAGTTGAAAAACAAATAGAATCTTGTGAGGTAATTTCTTCAAAATCAATTGTATAAATATTGTTGTTTCTAAAAGTAATAAAATAAATATTACAATCATGATCATTCAAAATAATGCACTTATCCATTTTGAAAATAACTGTAAATCCTTTATCACATAATTGATTTATGTTCAAAAGATTATGTTTTAAACCTTCAACAAGTAAAACATCTTCAATTATGAGAGGATATTTATTACCAATTTTACCTATTCCCACGATCTTCCCTTTCAAGTTGTCTCCAAATGTCATGTGTCCTTCTTATTTAGATTCAAGATCAAATAACTTAGTCTTATCTCCCGTCATGTGTCCTGAACATCTACTATCTAAAAACCATTTGTTTTTGTTTGTAGAGAACTTTATGCATACCTATAAAAACAATTAAAATGATTTTTCTTTATACTCAAATTCTTTTGATCATTTATTTATTAGTATTAGAAGAAACAAGATTTTTAGATACCCATATGGCCCTAATAGTCATTGTATGCTTTCTTCTAATAGGACAAGTATGATAATTATGACCATTTCTATTATAAAAATTGCAAATAGCATGTGGCATATATGAAGAACTTGAATGATTATAATAGTATCTTTTTTTCACAAAATTATTTTTATGAAAAGAATTTTGAATATTGGATTTTGATGTAGAATGATTATTAAAGAAGTTTTTATAAGATTTATATTTTTATTTTCACATATATCTCAAGCCTGCCTTGTCAAAAACACATCTTTGACTACCAATAAGTTTTTCAATTTTTTTTTTCCATTCGTAAAGTTTTCAACAATATTTTATAAATCAGTTTTCTTCTTTTTCAATTCAAGATTTTCATCTTTCAAAACGATACTTTTTTTTCTTAAAATATCAATTTCGTTTGTTAAAGAAGAATTTTTCTTTTTCAAAACAGTATAGTTGATATCCAATTTTTCAAGTTTCTCATATATCTCTTATAAAACATTTTATAATTCTTTATATGAAAGATCTTTAATATTATCAAGATTTGTTATCTCAATGTCATCTTTAGTCATAAGACAAAAATTTGCTAATTCTCCATTACTTGCTTCACTATCTGAGCTACTTGAATCATCATCTCATGTAGCTTTCATTACTTTCTTGCCTTTGTTTCGATCTTTTTTTAATAGAGGACAATCAGGCTTGATATGAACAGGTTTATTACATTTATAATAAATTAAAGTGTCATTTTTACTTGAATCATTTTTAGAAAATTTTTTAAAAGATTTTCTCGGAAGAGTTTTATTTTACTTTAAGAACCTTTGAAATCTTCTTGTTATCATTGCAACTTCTTCATTTTTGTTGTCATTTTCCTCATTTTCATCACTTTCACTTTCATGAGGAACAGCTTTAAGTTCCAAACTCTTATTTGGCTTTCCTTATTCTTCTCCTCTTTTCAATATATACTCATAGGTGATAAGTGACCCGATGAGTTCATTCATTTCGAGCTTTTTGAGGTCTCTAAATTCAAGAATTGCTATCACTTTTAATTCTCAGTGGTTTAGTAGAGAATTGAGAATTTTTCTTACTATCTCCACCTTGGAATAAACTTTGTCAAGAGCTGTCAAACTATTTATGATGTTAGTAAAACGAGCGTGCATACTAGAAATATATTCATCATTATTCATCTTAAACATTTCATATTCATAAGTAAGAATATAAATTTTTGATTCCTTGATGATGTGAACCCCGATATACTTGCTTTGAGACCCAACAATAATACTGAAAAAACAATCCTAAGAGAGCCAAACTCAGGTATATGGATTCTCTAGACCCGATGAGAACTCGTTCAAAGAACCTATATTATATCAAAATCTGGACCCGTTGAAAAACTCGTTTCAAGAACCTAAATTATAAAGGAAGAACGCCACAAAGGTTTTGATTTACCTTTGATAAGTTCAGAAGTTCAAGAAGAATAAGAGGAGATAACTCAACTCTCAATGACAATTCTATATAGTCTGCCTCTCAAATGAGGTTACAAGTGGTTTAAATAGACAATCTCCAAAAATCCTAAGTAAACAATGCATCGGGTACTGTAGCGTGAACAACGCCATACGCTGCACTACAGTAACTTCTGAAATCCTAGTGAGATATAAAATTATAACTTTCCAAATAAACCATTGGCCAAAATACAAGGTCTTTCCAAAAATAACCCTAGTCCATTAGAAATAAGACATATGTGGGTCAAGCATCTTTAAGCCCACTTCTTTTAAACTAATAATAAAATACCGTTTAAACAAATTGAAAGCCTTAACAACAATAGACTTTCTTTAAGTCATGTCTTTCATAGCTTGTATCAAATGAATCAAAACTGGTTCTTTTTCCTTCAAGCCCATTTTGAGTGTTGGGCTCTTCCTAACTTCATCCCAAGTGGATTGCACCAATCCTTGCATTGCTTACTTGATCTTCTTGGCTCTTGATCTTATAATTGGTCCATCTGAAATTTGCAAGAGATCTTTAAGGATAGCTCCACCTTGGTTCCCATCATTCCCCCTCTCCTCAAAAGGATTCGACCTCGAATCTTCACCTATATGAAAAGGAGAAAGATCAGCAACATTAAAGGTAGCAGCAACATTATATTCACTTGGAAGATCCACTTTATATGCATTGTCATTAATTTTCTCAAGAATTTGGAAAGGTCCTTCTCCTCGAGGATGAAACTTAGCCTGTCTATGGGTTTGGAATCTTTCTTTGCGCATGTGAACCCAAACCTAATCTCATGGTTCAAAGATGACACGTCGTCGCCCTTTATTGGCTTAGGAAGCAACCCTTTCATTCTTTTGGACAATTTGAAGCCGTACCCTCTCATGAAGTGATTTCACCAACTCTGCATTCTTTTGTCCATCTAAGCTACTCCTGCCATCAATAGGTCAAAGCATCAAATCTAAAAGAGGAAGTGGATTAAAACCATAAACAATTTCAAAAGGAGAGTATGAAGTAGTGGTATGCATGGTCCTATTATATGCAAACTCTATAAATGGCAAACAATCCTCCCAAGTCTTTAAATTCTTATGAACAACAGTGCGTAAAAGCTGAGTTAAAGTCCTATTAACTACTTTAGTCTGACCATCAGCCTGTGGGCTACAAGTAGTGGAAAATAAGAGTTTAGTACCTAATTTCCCCCACAACACCTTCCAAAAGTAGCTAAGAAATTTAACATCCCTATCTGAAACAATGCTCCTAGGCACACCATGGAGTCGCACTATCTCCCTAAAAAACAAGTCAGCTATGCTTGTAGCATCATCTGTTTTATGGGATGGAATGAAATGTGTCATCTTACTAAATCTATCCACAACCACAAAAATAGAATCTCTACCCCTTTTTGTCTTAGACAGCCCCAAAACAAAGTCCATAGATATGTCTACCCATAGCTCACTAGGAACGGGGTAAGGGTTTATATAACCCATGTGGCAAAACCTTAAATCTGGCCTTTCTACATGTGATGCACCTGCTACAAATGCGATTGATGTCTCTTTTCATTTTAGGCCAAAAGAAATGTTCATGCAATATGTCTAAGGTTTTCTTGACACCAAAGTGTCCCATTAATCCCCCACCATGTGCCTCACACACCAATAACTCATGCATAGAACAACTAGGTACACACAATTTATTTTCTTTAAACAAGTAACCATCATGTTTGTAAAACTTATCAAATGCCGCCTTATCACATGCCATATACACATCAGAAAAGTCAACATCATCGACATACATGTCTTTCACATATTCAAAGCCAAGCATTTTAGCACTCATAGAAGTAAGAAGTCTATACCTCCGGGATAAAACATCAGCAACAATATTCTCCTTACCTTATTTGTAACGAATGACATATGGAAAGGTCTCAATGTATTTCATCCATCTAGCATGTCTCTTATTCAACTTACCTTGACCCTTGAGATGCTTCAACGATTCATGATCGGTGTGGATCACAAATTTCCTAGGCCACAAGTAGTGCTGCCAAGTCTCTAATGCACGAACAAGAGTATAAAGTTCTTTGTCATAAGTAGGGTATTTCAGGGATGCCCCACTTAGCTTCTCACTGAAGAAGGCGATCGATCTCCTGTCCTGCATCAAAACCACTCCAATCCCTATTCCTGAGGTATCACATTCAATTTCAAAAGTTTTGTTAAAATCTGGTAATGCTAACACGGGTGCAGAGCACAACCTTTCTTTAATAGTGGCAAATGTATTCTCTTGATTAGCCCCCCAATGAAACCCGACATTCTTTTTAATGACTTCAGTGAGTGGTGTAGCAATGGTGCTAAAATCTTTAACAAAACGCCGCTAAAAGCTAGCTAAATCATAAAAGCTTCTTACCCCAGTGATGCTCTTTGGTGTTGGCCACCCCTTAATGGCCTTGACTTTCTCTTCATCCACTTCAATACCCTTTGTACTAACAACAAAATCAAGAAAAACAACTTCCTCCATGCAAAAAGTACATTGCTTGAAATTAGCATACAACTTTTCACACCTCAACACATTAAACACATATATCAAATGCTCAATATGCTTATTTAAGTCCTTGCTGTACACTAGGATATCATCAAAGTACACAACCACAAATTTGCCTATGAACGCATGTAGGACATGGTTTATTAATCTCATGAAAGTACTGGGCGCATTTGTAAGTCCAAATGGCATAACCAACCATTCATAAAGTCCATACTTAGTCTTAAAAGCAGTTTTCCATTCATCACCCTCTTTCATTCTAATTTGATGGTACCCACTTTTAAGATTAATTTTATTGAAAATACATGAGTCATGCAATTCATCGAGCATATCATCTAATCTAGGAATGGGATGGCGATACTTTACTGTGATATTATTAACCGCCATGCAATCAATGCACATCCGCCATGTCCCATCCTTCTTAGGCATTAGAAGCACTAGTACTGCACATGGGCTCATGCTCTCCCTCACGTACCCCTTGCTCATCAAATCCTCAACTTGCCTCTGAAACTCCTTTGTCTCATCTGGAATACTTCTATAAGCTGGTCGGTTTGGAATAGCAGCCCCGGGCTCAAAATCAATCTGGTGCTCAATGCCTCTAATGGGTGGCAACTCATTAGGCATTTCCTTTGGGAATACATCTTCAAACTCCTGCAACAAAGAAACAGCCAAACTAGGAAGATGTTGGTTAGTTTTATCAAGATTAAGTTAAGACTCTTTATAGACAAGAAAAATCATAGGGCGATCTGCTAAGAAAGCTCTCTTAACCTCACTCTCTCTTGCATAGAAACTCACTTTTGTCTTTCTTTTTCTCTCAGCAGACTCTTTTTCTTTTTCACTCTTTCTTTTTTACTCAATCTTCTCTTCACTCTTTCTTTTTTTATCACTCTCATTTTCACTCTTTTTTTTTTAGCAACCTCACTTTTTAGTTTCAGTTGGTCCTTATAGACCTATCTTGGAGTTAAAGGAGCAAGCTTGGTTGTTTTGCCCTCCTTTACAAAGCTGTACATGTTTTTGAATCCATCATGTATCACTCTCCTATCATACTGCCATGGTCTCCCCAACAATATATGGCCAGCATGCATAGGCACAACATCACAAAGCACTTCATCTTGATATTTCCCAATGGAAAAAGTAACTGACACTTGTCTTTTCACCCTAACCTCCTCACAATTATTCAACCACTGCAACTTGTATGGTCGAGAGTGTTTCAAGATAGGTAAATTCAATTTCTCAACTAATGTAGTGCTGGCAACATTAGTACAACTCCCCCATCAATGATCATACTACATACCTTGCCATTGATGTGACATCTAGTATGGAAAATGTTTTCTCTTTGTTGCTCTGCTTCATCCATCTTAATTTGTGTGTTGAGACCACGTCTGGCAACAAGGGACTCACCTGTTACGGGGTATTTTACTCCATCATCATCACTATCATCCTCTAACTCGGGTATCTCATCACGATCATCCTCACTTGCAGTCATCACCTTCTTATTATCACACATAATCATCACACATTTGTTTGGACATTGAGAAGCGATGTGTCCTGAACTCAAACACTTAAAGCATTTAATATCTCTATTTCTAGAAGGTTGGGATGCCAACTTGGGTTTGTTGCTAGTTCCTTCATCGTTTTCTTTAGGTGTTTCTGTCTTTGCCTTTGTTACAGCTCGATCATCTTTCTCCCACTTTGGTTTCCAAGGAGTGTTAGAAATTGAAGTGTACCTTGATGTCTCTTTCCTCTTTAATTGCCTCTTTACCTTCGTAGCTATGTGTACCATGTCTTCTATTTCTACATAATGTTGCAACTCAACCACATTGGCTATCTCCCTATTCAAGCCACACAAAAATCTAGCCATAGTGGCCTCCCTATCCTCCTCTACATTCGCCCGTATCATAGCCACCTCCATCTCCTTATGGTAGTCCTCCACACTCCTAGACTCCTGTGTAAGATTTTGTAATTTCTGGTAGAGGTCCCTATAGTAGTGGTTAGGTACAAATCTCTGCCTCATGAGAGCTTTCAACTCTCCTCATATCTCGACAGACCTCTCATAATTCCTCCTCCTATTGGTCACTAATTGATCCTACCAAATAATAGCATAATCAGTGAACTCAATTACTGCCAATTTCACTTTCTTCTCCTCTGAATAATTATGACAATCAAAGATCAACTGTATCTTCTTTTTCCACTCTAAATAAGCTTCAGGGTCAGTTCTACCTTGAAAAGATGGTATTTTCATTTTGATGCTCTCAAGGTTCCTATCTACTCCATCACGACCCCGTGGGTTTCCCCTAAATCCTCTTTCACGCCTGACTCATCTATGCCTACCCATCCCAACTTTAGAAATTAGGTCTTCCTCATCCTCACCATCTCCTTCATCTTCATACTCATGTTCTCTTTTAGGTTCACGTCTCCTCCTATCTCTCCCACCATGTAAATTTTTAATTACTTTATCTTGTTGATCCATCCTATCTCTCACTTCTCCTAACATCATGTTCAATCGTTCAAACTGTTGTTGCATGTCCTGCAACATAAAGGAATTATCTGCCATCCCCTTTGGTGATGAGTCACTTTTATGAGACATCGTACTCGCTGCACAAAAAAAACTGTTAGTGGAAAAGATCTCACACTCTCCCTTACGTGTTTACACTCGAATAATAGCACTCCACTCGTGTTTTACTCTTAATTGGCCTTTTCCCAATAATGATATCACACTCTCTTGCCTTTTACCTCAAGAGTTATCCCACTCAAGTTCTTTCAGAACTAATTGAACTAAATCAAAACAATACAATCCAGTCTTATTCTAACTAGTAATTAGGTCTAAGAAACTCTTAACAAGAGAAAATACAGAAAGAATAAAATGACACAAGACTCAAGACAATGATACGAGGGAAAGAGTAATCACAAGACAATACACCAACTATAATGATATATGCAGCCCCTTTGATGATAAGACTCAATAATAAAAAATTCGGATTTCTAAACTTTTTTTTTTAATTTTCTTTTTTTTTTCTTTTCCTTCCCTTTCTTTTCCTTTCTTTTATTTTCTATTCTTTTCTTTTCATTTCATTTCATTTCTTTTCTTTTCTCTTCTCACTAATTTAATCACAAGCATCAATATTCAATTGTAACAATCAAACAACTGAATTCAAACACATAAAAATTGACAGGAAAATAGAAGAGAATCAATGAAATGACACTCCAAGGAATTAACAAACTTAAAGATGTAAGAAACCCCATAAATTTCCAACCTATATATGGTGTAAATTTTGGCAGCTCTCAAACAAGCAACTTAGCCACCCAATGTTGATAAACATGAAACCAAAATGATAGAGTAATCTAGCAGCTCTAGGAAAAATGAATTTCTATATTTTTTTTTTTCAACTCTAGAACAATGAAGTCCTAGAATTCAAGATGTAATAGATAAAAGATAGAATTACACCTGATTGGAAACCTTGCTTTGAGTACCAAATTATGTGAACCCCAATTTGCTTTGAGACCCAACAACAATACTGGAAAAACAATCCCAAGAAAGCCAAACTCAGGTATAAGGATAGAAAATCTAGACCCGATGAGAACTCGTTCAAAGAACCTAGATTATATCAAAATCTAGACCCGTTGAAAAACCCGTCTTAAGAACCTAGATTACAAAAGAAGAACGCCACAAAGGTTTTGATTTACCTTTGATAAGTTCAGAAGTTCAAGAAGAACAAGAGAATATAACTCAACTCTCAATGACAATTCCATATAGTCTGCCTCTCAAATGAGGTTACAAGTGGTTTAAATAGACAATCCCTAAAAACCCTAAGTAAACAATGCGTCAGGTACTGTAGCATGAACAGTGCTATATGTGCACTACAATAACTTCTGAAACCCTAGTGAGACATAAAATTATAACTTTTCAAATAAACCCTTGGCCAAAATACAAGGCCTTTCCAAAAATAACCCTAGTCTAATAGAAATAAGACATATGTGGGCTAAACATCCTTAAGCCCACTTCTTTTAAACTAATAATAAAATACCATTTAAACAAATTGAAAGCCTTAACAACAATAGACTTTCTTTAAGTCATGTCTTCCATAGCTTATATCAAACGAATCAAAACTGATTCTTTTTCCTTCAAGGCCATTTTGAATGTTGGGCTCTTTTTAACTTCATTCCAAGTGGATTGCACCAATTCTTACATTACTTACTTGATCTTCTTGGCTCTTGATCTTATAATTGGTCCATCTGAAATTTGCAAGGAATCTTTAAGGATAGCTCCACCTTGATTCCCATCACTTGACTTGCGAAGTTTCTTCATAAGCAACTTTCAAGTTATCCCAAATTTTTTTTGCCGTAGTACAAGTCATTATTCTATTAAACTAATTTCATTGAAAGTATTAAGTAATAAATTCATATCAGTTAAATTCAAAATATAAAGTCTATCGTCTTCACGATCAAATTTTTTTTCTTCCTTTTTAGCTTTTACTCCATCAACTACTTTTGTTGGAATATAAGGTCTATTTACAATGCATTTCAGATTTCTCGACCTTGAACCTGAATGAATATTCTCATTCTAACTTTCCAGAATGAGTAATTGTCTCCACAAAAGATTGGAGGCCGACTGCTAGATTGACTTTCACCAAATAAAGCTGCAATGTTAGCCATAAAATCTTAACTCAAAAGATAGTTAATCTTATAACAGAGCCCTTGCTTTGATACCAATTGTTACCTAGATAACTAACACAAAAGGGGAGTGAATTGAGTTATATTTTAAAAAAATAACAATTATAAATCAAATATACAATATAAAATATAAACAAAATACGAAACAGCAAAAAATATAAAGAGTAAGGGTAAGAGAGAAGCATATTCAGAATATTAACGATGTTCGGTCCCACTGCCTACGTCCTCGCCTCAAGCTACCTCTTGAGGATTCCCAAATTCACAATTTAACCTCATTCAAGTGGAGATAGAAACCTATTACACCTTTGAATAACCACGCTACAAAGGATTCGTGTAGAACACCCTCTACACTTGCAATCACCTTATACGTGATCATTCAACAATTCCCTGTGTACAACACTTTCTACACGCACAAGGGTTATACACACCCTTTTATTGATACAAAAGCTGATAGTGGGTAGGTTATCAGAAAACACTCTTCAATGAGTGAAATAAGAACAATACAACGTAAACTATATTTCTCTTAAAATGAACAAGGATTAAGCCTCAATGCTTAAAGAAGAGAGAATGAAAGTTTTGAATGAATGTTGTATGCTCTTGGTGTTGTAAATGTGAATCTTTCAAATGATCTATTTATAGGCATATGAGACTTCATATTCAAATTTAAAAAGACAACATCATTCACTTTTTCAAAAAATTCAAATAAAAGATTCTTCATTTTCAATTGTTAAAGACAATATCATTCATTTTTCAAAAATTTCAAAACTAATCTTTTGCTTTTGACATATAACAAAAGGAGCACACTTTACTTTTCAAAAAATTAAAATCTAATCTTTTTACTTTTTACATATGACAAAAGGAGTACACTTTACTTTTCAAATTTTTCAAACAAAAGCATCTATATTTTGCATAAGTTAAAAAAAGTATCAATCATTTTTGAAAATATTCAAATAAAATATGTACATGTGAAAGATGACAATCAATCATATTTAATATTTTCAAAGTTCAAACCTTTAATCATGTAATGCACATGTGAAAGATGACAATTAATCATCTTTCAAAATTTTCAAATTTAATTTTTAAAATATTCATGCACATGTGAAAAATATATTTTAATGCTTTATGATAAAATATTAATTTTGAACCTTAATCCTAATTTCAAATTTTTAAGAGATTTACAATATTACTCTATGACTTTAATGTGAATTTGTTTCTTTCTTACTCATGCTTGGTTCCTTGATGTGCTTGACTCTATTGTGTGAACAACTTGAGCTTGAGACTTCTTTATGCTTTGAATTTATTTGTTATCATCAAAATTCATGGGTAGATTTATAATTAAAAGAAACTTGAAACCTTGGGTTTAACATAATCTATTCATTCTCTCTGTGTAAAACCCTTAGCTACTAATCTTACTTTGTACGTTTTACCCTTAACCCCTGGTATGCCTTCTTTTCTCTTATAGGTCCACTTAGAGCCAATTAGTTTCACTTTCTCTGGTTTAGAAACCAATTCTCAGGTACTGTTTTTGTTAAGTTATTCCATTTCTTCCTACATAGTAAGTATCCACTTGTCAACTTCTTTACTTGCCATAACTTACTTGTAGGACCTTGGTTCCAAGTCTATAAACTCTTCTACAATAGTAAGTGCAAATGCAGTTAACTCTGCATACCTATATCTCTAAGGTGGCTTGATAATTCACTTATGTCTATCCTTTACCAAATTGTAAGAATTTCCTCCACCATGGTCCTTTTCCTCTGTGCTTGTTACCTCAAATTTTCCAATTTGATCATCAATGTGTGTTTGTGATTGCTCCACCTCAAGTTGCATGTTATCAGAGATTGGATTATGAGTGATTTCCTTTTTGCTTTCCTGTGCTTGAGCCATTTTAAGTTCATTGAAAACCACATCCTTGCTGATTATGCATTTTTGTTGCCCAGGTTCTTCAATCCACAGTTTGTATCCTTTTACTCCATTAGGATACGCCACAAAGATACACTTTATTGCTTGAGGTTCTAGCTTGTCAGTTTTTATATGTACATATGCCACACATCCAAAAACTCTTAAATGATGATACTTTGAAGGTTTTACAGACCACATCTCCTGTGGAGTTTTGAAACCTATGGTTGAAGAGGTGATTATGTTTATTAGATAGACTGATGTAGCAGCAGCCTCAACCCAAAAGGATTTTGATAGGCCTGATGATGACAGCATGCACCGTACCTTTTCCAAAACAGCATGTTCATTCTCTCAATAGGGCCATTTTGTTGAGGGGTCTATCTAATCATTTTGTGTCTTGCAATGCCTTTCCTTTTGTAGAAAAAATTGAACTCATTTGATAGATATTTTAGGCCATTATCTGTTCTGAGTCTTTTCACCTTTCTACCTACCTGGTTTTCTACCATTATTTTCCATTCCTTGAACTTCACTCTTGTTTTTCAAAATGTAGAGCCATACCTTCCTCAAGTAATCATCTATGATGGATAAGAAGTACCTTCCTCTCCCATGTGAATTAACCCTTGCTGCCCCCCACAAATCTAAGTGAATATAGTCAAATACTTGCTTAGTCTGGTGAGTTGCAGTTTTAAAAATAACTCTAGTTGACTTCCCAAGTATTCACTCCTTACAAAATGGCAATTCTCCAAACTTATGTTCAACCAACAACCCTTGTTTCTCAAGTTCTTGGAGGCCCCTTTGACTGACATGCCCCAATCTCTTGTGCCACAACACAACCATGTCTTCCATTCTGATTTGAACAGATGATGCTTCACTACTGACTGGTTTTCCTTCCAGTGCATAAAGGCCATTATCTATTCTGAGTCTTTTCATCTTTCTACCAACCTGGTTTTCTACTATTATTTTCCATTCCTTGAACTTTACTCTTGTTTTTCAAAATGTAGAGCCATACCTTCCTTGAGTAATCATCTATGATAGATAAGAAGTACCTTCCTCTCCCATGTGAATTAACCCTTGCTGACCCCCACAAATCTAAGTGAATATAGTCAAATACTTGCTTAGTCTGGTGAGTTGCAGTTTTAAAACTAACTCTAGTTGACTTCCCAAGTATACACTCCTTACAAAATGGCAATTCTCCAAGCTTATGTTCAACCAGCAACCCTTGTTTTTCAAGTTCTTGGAGGCCCCTTTGACTGACATGCCCCAGTCTCTTATGCCACAACACAACCCTGTCTTCCATTCTGATTTGAATAGATGATGCTTCACTAGTGACTGGTTTTCCTTCCAGTGCATAAAGGCCATTTTTTATAACTTCTTTTATAACTGTTCTCGAGCCCTTTGCAACTTTTAATACCCCAAATTCTGACTTGAAAGTGCAGCCAGATTGATCAAGCATTCCAAGAGAAATTAATTTTCTCTTTAGCTCTGGTATGTACCTTACCTCTTTAAACAGTCTTTCCATACCATCATGTAATTTTAATCTAATTGACCCAATTCTAATAATTCTACAGGACTTATTATTTCCAAGAAGAATTACATGTCCTCCATAAACTTTTGTGAAGGTTTCAAACCATGATTTAGATGGACACTTGTGAAATGAGCATCCTCAATCTAGGATCCACTCATTTCCAGAATCCAAATCTGAGACATTTAACACTTTTGCACTATCATACCCATCTAAGACAATAGATGCCTTGCCTTCCTTCTTAGGTTTGTAACTCCCATTTTGTTTTCTCTCTAGACAATCCCTCTTGAAGTGTCCCTCTTTATGGCATATAAAACACTTCAATTGTTTTCCTTTAAATCTTGATTTTACTTTATTCTTTCCCTTGTGATTCTACTTTTCTGCTCTACCCCTTACTATCAAACTTTTCACAGTTTCTATTTTTTCCTCTACTTTGTTTTGTAATTCTCTTGAATGCAAAACAGATTGTACTTCTTCCAAGGTTAGGCTTTCTCTACCATACATCATGGTTTCTTTAAAATTGGTGTATGAAGTATCTAAAGAACTTAGTAGCAGTATAGCTTGGTCCTCATCTTCAATTTTTATGTTTGTGTTTGCAAGATCTAATTTGATTTTATTGAATTAATCAAGATGCTCATTCATAGACATACCTGGAGCCATTTTGAAAGTATAGAACTTGGTCTTCTTGTGGAGTCAATTTGCCAAAGATTTGGTCATGTATAGACTTTCTAATTTTAGCTAAACTCATGTTGCTATGTTTTCTTTGGCAACTGCCCTCAGGACTTTGTCACCTAGGGACAAGATGATGATACTGTGAGCTTTCTGCAAGACTTGTAATTTCTCTTTATTTGATAAAGAACTCAGGTTCTTTTCACCAAGAAGTGCATCTTGGAGGCCCTGTTGAACCAATAGTACTTTCATCTTAATCCTCCATAGACTGAAATCATTTTTTCCATTAAACTTCTCTACATTGAACTTGGCAGTCCCTATCAGAACCTGGCTCCTTAATACCACTTGTTGTAATTTTGATTTGCTTGTAGTGCCAAGATCAAAATCTTATTTTTCAAGATATGTTAAGAACTTGTTTAATGATTGTAAACAGAATGCAATAAACAAAATAACACTCAAGAATTATGTGGTTCAATCCCTTCGGATCTACATCTACGGCAGGAACTATCTAGAGATTTTATTGATGATCAATAACCACAGCTTTTGAGAATACAAGATCACACACACTCAGTGATGTGAACCCGCATAATTGAAATCTCTTGAACCCACAATCAATTTGAAAACTCATCCAAGAAAACTAAAATCAAGTCAATTGGATGGAAGAATCTAGACTCGTTGAGAACTCATTTCAAAAACCTAGATTATATTAAAATCTAGATCCATTAAAGAACCATTCTCAAGAACCCAGATTACAAAGGACGAACGTCACAAAAATTGTGATTTACTTTTGATAAGTTTAAAAGTTCAAAAAGAATAAGAGGAGATAACTCAACTCACAATAAAAATTCAATATTGTCTAAACATAAAGTGGACAGCTAAAAATGTTTAAATACTTTCCAACAAAAATAACCCTAGGCCAAAATAAGACCCCTTCCCAAAAATCCCCTTAAGTGAACAGTGCATCGCTACAATTCAATAAATAGTGCCATGCTACAATAACTCCTTAAAACCCTAGTTCAACAAAAATAATAATTTTTCTAACATGCCCTTAAGTCATTCTCATAATAACCCAATTATTCTAAACCATTAAAATAAGTCCTTTAAATGAATTAACTAAATTGAGTGCCTTCAAATCATGTTGCTCTGTTGCTCTCTTCCATAACTTGTATTAAATTGATCAAAACCGATTCTCCTTCTTTCAAGCCCATCTTGAGTGTTGGGATCTTGCTATCTTCATTTCAAGTAAATTGTACAAATCCTTACATTGCCTCTTTAATCTTCTTGATTCTTAATCTTATAATTGACTCATCTGAAATTTGCAACAGATCTTTAAAACTAGGTTTATCTTGGTGCTCATCACTCAGCCTCTCTTTAAAAAGCTCTTGGAAAACTCTCTGTTGATCTCTCTGTTCTCTCTTGTGAATTTCAAAATTGTTGTATCAACCCTTTACCACCAACTCATACTTATATACAGATGTGTATGAGCAAGAAGGAAAATATGTCACTCTTGATAAATTTGGTATACTTGTCCTCCCGATATTGCTGCAAGGTTCCTTTCTAATTTTATAGGTGTCTTCTTTTAAATGGTTGACACACTTTACAACACTAGTCCTGCCAGTCCAACTTTAGATTGCCACAAGAATCACATGACAACTCCTTGGCGCCATGGCAAGGAATGATTAGCCATCCTCATTGTTTGAACTGAAATCTTGATGAACAAGCAATGACATCTTTTGATTTTTTATTCTTTGAGGAGGAATTTTATCAACTTTCTTGTATTTTCTCTGCTTTTTTTTTTCTTTGTTGAGTGGAATTTCAAAATATTTTATTTCAATGTTGGGAAAGAATGTTTTGATGTCCTATATATATATATATATATATATTTGGTTTACAGTTTGTTCTCGTTTGATATAGAGATTAATCACATAATTTCTTTAATTATTTCGTGAAAAAAAAGGTTGGACTCGCCGTTCCTATTCCATCATTCATATACCAATAATTCAAAACAGTCACATATGTTCTAAAAAAAACCGCGGCCCACGATTGCTGCTTATTTTCTCGACACGTTCCCGAAACTTATACGCTAAGGGTGCTAGATTAGTTGGGCAGACCCAGAAGTAAGAAGCCCAATCGGTCGGCCCAAAGATATAAAAACCTCAAGTTGGGCCTAGTATTTTCATAACCGATCCATCTTAGGAAATACTTTGGGAGTTAGATTTACATGTTAAAGAAATAGTTTAAGTTAAAATATTTTATTAAATTTTAGAAAATAAGAAAGAAAATTTTGACTATTATAAAGTTAAAATATTTATCTAATATAATTTTTTAATTTTAATTTTTCAAAATTTGAAAAGTCGTACTATTTTTTGTTTTTTTTTTTTAAGTTTGGAAAAGTTTTAATGACTAGGTAATAATTAGATAAAAAAGTTAAAAATTTGAAATTAAAAAGTATTTACATTTGAATAATGTTTGAACAAAAATTATGAAAATTTTTGACATGAGATAAGATATGTTTCCTAAATAACTCCTTAATTGCATTTGTTGAATGTAATTGATATTCACATTTACAATGACAGTCTTGCCATCTAATTATTCCATATGATTGTTGATTATAAGATATGTAGTAGAATTTTACAGGTACCATTGAATACCCAATCATCAATTCCATGCACATGCGAGTCGGGTTAGTATTTATCACAAGAGTAATTCTACAAACTGTATTCTCATTCTACTGTATAAAATGTAATACTTTTATCACATTTTTTAAAGGACAAGTTTAAGGCTGATGGGTAATGACAAGTTATCATAATAAAATAACAGTGAGATAAATGTGTGATTTATGGAATTTCCCTTACCAACTAAACAAGATAGGAGAAACTAAACTTGTAGTTATAAGACAAAGTTACCCGTTTTCAATTTTAAACTAACTATAACGCTACTATGCTGTCTAAGATGAACCGCTCAATAAAATTTATTTTTACTTAGTAATTAAAGAAGTGATTTTAAATATATTGATATATTTTTTATTTTTTAAAAATATTTAAATATATTAAAAAATATGAAAAGAAAATTGAAAAAAAAAAAGCCTAGGCTATAAAAGTATATTAAGAGCTGAGCGGCTTAGGCTATAAAAATATATTAAGAGTTGGGCGGCATAGTAGACCAACCTTTAAACTAATTCAAGACCAACTTGTTTATTCATCTAGAATATCTGGATGAAAGGAAACATCTAGTTGCAAACGTAATTATGCACTAATATATATAACAATTTGATGTGATTGGTTAAAAAGTAGATTTTATTGAAAACAATGCTAATTTAAATTTGAAGTATGAATTAATTAGTATTGGTACGCAGATTAGTACGCTACTTTATTTGTATGTAGCAAAATTCTATTTGGAATGATGACATCAAACTTTTTATTATCTTTCTTATTTTCAAATGATATTAGAGAATTACAAAAGAGAAAAAAAAATTACTCAATTTTTTTAATTATTTAAAATTAAAAAATAATAATTATCAATGTCATTTATAATAAAAAAAAATATTTTAATTACAAAATAATTACATAAAAATAAATTTATAAATTGATATATTTGATATAATAAGTCATATTGTAAAATTATTTTTAATGTAAAATAAATCTAATACATTACGTAAAATTATATCAGTTTGTATATTTATTTATATGTAATATTTTTGTGTATGTTATAAATTTTTTTATAATATATTTGACTATAAGTAAATATTAAAAATAAAGATAAAAATTACTCCAAATCTCAAAAAGAAATAACTTTTTTTAATGATTAGCCATCTGACAATTTCTTTTCTCAAATGGTATGCTTAATTTTTTTTGAATCATCACTTCGAATTATAGTCAAAAGTGGGCTAATTTTTCCAATTTTCAAGGGACGGTCGAATTAACGGGTGCCCTTAACAAAATCCAAAAATAATAAAAGTTTGAAACTCAAACCCAACTCTGTCTCCTGGACCAACTTTTCAGCTGGGGTGTCCACATCGTCCTTGACTCCATTGTCTGCACGCCGGCCCTATTTTAAAAATGCTATACATCATTTTACATCACATATTTTATATATTAAAATATTATTTTTTATTTTTTTATTTTTTATTTTATTTTATTTTTATTAAACTAATTAAATTGTTCTGTTTATCATTCACATACTACATATTTATTATTAAAAAAAAATTAAAATAAATATAGTGTGTGAAATGTGAGGATGACAAGAAAATTTTTTCATATTTTCACGTCTTGGAAATTTGGACTACAGTTTAAGACTGCATTTGAATTTTCAATTGAGTCGAACTGAATTAAATTTTTTTATAAATAATATTAAATTGAGATAATTAAATGAATTTGTTAAGATTTATTTAAGTATATTTAAATATTGAGATAAATTTAAATATTTATAAAAAATTATAAAAAAAAGGTAATTGCTATCATTATTTTATACTGTCTAATCTGACACAAGCTGACGGACATATTCTCAATTGACCCATCTGATACAACAAAAAAGTTGTGATTAACGTGCACTGCATCATCGAACTAGCAAAGAGAGCCATCAACTTTTTTTTTTTTGTTTGCCATGAATAAAGCAGCCACTTGAAACACGATACGGTCACACTTTCTTTTTCACCATGCACGCATATTCAAAATTTCCTTTTCTTTAGAGTTTCTTTAATACTACTTTTTCTATAATTTTTTTTTTTAAATCCATTTCATTTTATTTATTTTTTCATATCACTATTTCATTATTTTTCATAATTTTACTTCATATAAATTTATAATATATTATTTCTTTTTTATTATTTGAGTTAAATGAGTAACACCAAGTACCGTTATTTTTCTTAATTTTCATTTGATTATATGAAATATAATTTTTTTTAAAAATATTATTTAAAAATAACAAAATTAAAAAATAATATCACTTTATTATTTAATTGAGTCAATGCATGTAAAAACTACTTTTTCACTATATTTTATATGTAAATGTTTTCAATAGAAATTATAAAAAAAGATTGCAACACCATGTTAGCGATTAGGTGTTTCCTTGTTGCCCAGTAGTATGCACCCACGTTGGTAGTACAATAGCATCTCTAGTTTTGCATTCATGTTTTGTGCCGATGCAGTCGACATGTCAGGAACATGAGATTGTTCATTGTTGTCCTGATCCATACTCATTTCTAGATAATCATCAGGATTGCTTAATGCCAGAAATGTTTGATCATTAGGCGTAACGGTCCAGATGAAGTTATGTATCGCACAACATGCGATAATAATATAATGTTGCCGAGTTAGACGGTATTCAGGCATGTTTTTAAAAGTCAAAAATGCCTCTTCAACACGCCAAAAGTTCGTTCAATGACATTTAGAATAGATGAATGTTGATAATTAAATAGGTCTTTATATCCTCGAAAGGCATAATTTCCATGACGTTCAAATCTGTGGTACCTTACTCTTGGATACGACGGCATATATCCCTCTGTATAAGGGAATGCAGAATCTACCAAATAATAATAATCTGAGAATTCAGTAAAACAATAATCTTTTTATAAATATGGTATATAAAATTACCACAAACTTTTTAGATACAAATTAAATAATGTGTATAAATTACCGTCTTGAGGTCATGAAAAATTGTTCTCTGGATGCCTTAACGCATCAATTAAAATGCGAGCATCATGGACTGTACCCTCCCACCCGGCATATACGAATGTGAGTTTCATATTGAAATCACAGACACACAAGACATTCTGGGCAAGCTGCTAATGCCAATTTAAATATGCGTTAATTATGGAACTCGGCACAGCTGTGTTGATCATGACCCCATCCATTACACCATGACATTTTTGCAGATTTTGTTTTAAATTTGCATAAATTTCAAAATCGTGTATTGGAAACATTACGATATTTGTAGAGTGCATTTTAATCTACGAAAGTAGATAATGCAAAAAAAATTTACCTTGAACCATGGATAATATTTAGGATTTCCTTCAATATAAGGCATCACCTCCGTCATCTAACTTGGTTTAATCACATGGCGCATAAGGTGACATAATGCACACATTACTGCGCACACATGTTGATTCACGATTTCAACCAAATGGTGAAATAGATTAGCTAAATTTCGTTGAACCACACAATGTCCGACGGTGTAGCAAAACATTCATAAGGCTTCCTCAAATGTGACCTCTTGAATCGAATCACGCAACGCCACATTTCTACATAACCGATCACATAAGGCCCGAAATGCATATACCTCCATTCGAAACATCTTGTAACAATTATCATGATGTCCATTTAAGATTGCGATGATGTACTTCCTTCCACGTAAGACAATGTTATGTTGTGGCCTAGGCATACGACGTTAGGCACGGGATTGCTGCTCCTCCATCATCATGTTCAGAAGGGTCACATCTTCTTACGTACCATCGTTACAGCTTCTCCATGCATTCCATTCCGCCCATCTATTTTCATCAAATGTATTTGACATATTACTACTAGAGCCCTCCTCGCTCGCCTCGTTCTCCTTGGTGTTGATCTCATCATTCCACCAGCTATCATTGTCCATGCTGCACTTTTAAAATATGTGGTACGCAAATATTTAAAAATTTTAAGTATTTGTAATACTAGGAATAAAAGGAACTCATTGTTGTATGAACTTAGCAAGTACTTTTAAAACAAACCAAGCCAATGTTTGAACTTAAATTAGCTCACACGAAATAAGATTGTTAGAAATCAACATACAACTAATAAAGTTTTAGATAAAATAAAAGTAAAATAAACTGCCAGATAATTCTGTAAATCCAAAGCAAGCCCAATGTGTGTGGTCAGCATAGCGACCAAACCCAGTGCAATCTCAGCTGTAGAGTCATGTTCTGGAAGATGTTGATTATATTAGGATCCAAAAAAGCTTTTATTGCAGCAAGCTGAATGTCCAAAGGTAGGGGAGGGGTGATATCATACAAAAACTTCATACACTGTACAACACTGTTATAGCCTACATGAAACCCAGTATTTGAACCCTCACCTCTACTGTGCTTTGAACTACATACGTCAAACATCTTTGCATCCAACTTTGCCCGTGCTTTAGAACTAGCTGCAATTATTTTCAAGGCATCAACCAGATCTGGTGAGATTGATGGCCAGGCTACATCCCTACGTTGTCGTTGAGGTTTCATCCGCTGCAACACCCCTCCTTGCATTTTGGGAGTGATCTCGATGTCATTCATATCAATGGTCGAATCTAATCCAATGCCAGTGCCAAACACGGGACCCCGGGCCCTCAATTCATCCTCTAGATGTTGCTCCTCCTCCCTAGAGGGGGGTTCCTGCATTGAGGCAAAATGCAACACTCCTATTGCAACCGCCTGACCAAAAATCATGCAGAGGACGTCGTAGTTGGCACAACCATTGTTCTTGAATTTTTTCCACTCGAATCGAACCTAAGAAATGGTAAAAATAGTTAAACAAGTTGATTATAAAAGCAAAATGCATTTAATGGCCAATAATGGGCTATAAATTGATTAGATAAAGCAATAAATTAAAAATCCATCAATTATACCAAAAGAAAAGGAAGGTTACCCGGATTGCATCTGCCCAATGTTCATTCGAACCAACTACAATTTTTGTGATGAGGTTCCAACCCTTGCTTGTTTGACCAATTAAATCTGTAAACTAGCGTTGCATCTTCTTAAGACGGGCGATTTTTTCCTTCACTTGTGATGAATCAACCCGCTTAATTTTCAGGTCATTGAGGCGTGCGGCTAGTAGGACACAGTCACAGTTTGTTAGTTTGGACCCCACCAATTTACCTTCCAATGTTTCTTGGTATAACATGTCAACTAGCTTCTCCTCAAACCCATCAACGCACAGGTCACAATCATGTAGAACCTCTATATCGTTCATGGTATGCTGCTAATGGGCAATACTAACAACACAAGTGAATAGACAATGTAAACAATAGACAATGCACACAATAGACAATGTACTTAAACATGGTACATGCAGATAGCGCAAACATTTAATTTCACTTATTAAGTACATGTAATATATCATATAAGAAATCGAGGCCTACATGCAAGTAAGGGATATTTATAATGTATTTATATTGTTTAATTAACTACCTTGTACAAGGAGCTGCTGGATGAGCACAGAAAGTAGGGCTGCAAGTTATAAATGGCGTTAGGAAAGTCAATATTTAGAAATCAGATTACACAAAAAAGCGATAGGGCATTATAAAGCAACCTTGGACCCAAATGTTTACACTACAAAGTTGTACCTCTCTTTACGATTATATAGTCTATGAACCCATCAACAGAAATTATATAGAGTCAAAAAGGCCAACCTGAAACCCATTATCTGCTCTCCCATGGCAACTCTCTTAAGGCATTTGGTCTTTTTAAATAGGGCCTCAAAACTTCAGTGCAATAGATCATCTTGACAGCCATATAAACAATCATTTTTGCCAAAAATAAATATGGGTGCAAAAAGAACTATGAATAAACTCTCACACCGACCTTCAGAATCTCCAGACCAATTAGAATGAAATTTTCCCTCCAAACAATGGAAGCCATACCTTATAAATCAAACCAGCAAAAAAAAGAAAAATATATTGAAGAAGCATAATTCGACACAATACAATGACATTGTATTAGCGCTATCTTCAACTTTCTAAGAGGATAGTGCAAATCTTTTTTACTATATAAAATCATATATCATAGCCATTTTAATTATGTGGTATGTCGTTGTAGATTGATCAGTGCCTTGTTTCTTTATAAACAAAATGTTTTGTATTTATCCCTAATCCTTATTTAATGTTTCATCTTCTTGTTATAGTGCATCACTTTCCAGTGGAAAAAAATTTGTTTCTAGTCTTCTATAGGTAAAGTAACCACTACCCAGAAAATTGTTGGAATCAATCAAAGTTCTTTGTGTACAACTAACCACAAAAAAAAAAAAAAAAAAAGGAATAAAATTCAGCGCTCACACCATAATATCAAAATTAGTTTATGGGGAATGCAATACGACCATATCCAAAAAAATCTTGGGCAGCACAAAAAATAAAATAATCAACTCTTAATTAACTTAAATATAGAAATATGCAGTCTGCTGTGGCATAACAAAAGATTTCTCAAGTATCATTACATGATTTGTACACATACGATCCCCATAAAGACAATGATCAGTATGGATTATAACCAGGCCCGAGAGTTTCACTCAAGCCCTGCCAAACTTCTGGACATTGTTGGGAATGCAACTAACTAATCATCATCAACAAAGTTCCAACCACGTTTTGCAAGCAATAATCATTACTGTTAACTCATTCTGAGTCTAGCCATTCTTACAATTAAACAGGCATTCTAGCCACCAAGAATTCTTGAAACCAAAAATGAACATATCTCTCACTATATCTAACCAATAACCATGATCCTACGATAACTCCATTAGATAGGAGAAGGACGATCCCATGAACACTAGCTAATGACAACGATTTAAAGAACATGCACGATCCACATGAGAGAAAAAATTAATAAAAAATAAAAACCGCAGCTACTTTAGCTTTAAGTAACCTTTATAGATCATACAACAATTCAGCAACTTACTCACGGGATTTTGAGACAGTCATCATCCCGTAGAAAAACTGTCACAGCAAACTTGCCATGCTTAAAGGAAGTTATTTAGTTAGCAAACCAAACACCTAGACATAACTCTTCGCTAACAGAAAGTCACTGCATGTGTTTGACAAATTTTTATGAAACACTGAACATGAAATTAGACAAGATTGAGTTGAGATCGTTGCTTACCCAATAAGAGTGCGTCCTCAAAGCCGTGATCACTGATCTCCTGATGGTAAGCTTTCGGTTGCGAAGCTTGACCATGGAGCAACTTTGCTTCCGTAGTAAGATGGTGGTGGTTTGAGTTGAGTTTGGCATGAGAATTATATAGGAATAGGGTCACAGAGGATATGCTCACACAGGTTTACAGTAGCTGTTGAGTACTGTGGAGTCTGGTCCACACCACTCGAGCAGAGGCATTGGCCACTTGAACGAAGTCAGGCAGAGTCGAACGCTCGATGTCAGCTCGATAGTGAGCTCGAGCAGGAGGAGTTCGCTCGAGCGGAGGCATTGGCCGCTCGAGCAAAATCAGGCAGAGTCGAACACTCGACGTCAGCTCGACAGTGAGCTCGAGCGGGATGCGGAAGGGAAGTTCGCTCGACGTGCGCTCGACACGCCGCTCGAGCGAACATGCGATTTTGGGATTCCGCCGTTTGAACTATATATATGATTTTTTGCCTCTTATGTCTGGTAACAGAAGACACGAAAAACACTGTAGACGAACAGTGTTGTGACCCATCTTGTAGTGTGATTCCTCAATAATAAAAATCCTCTGCAGCTCCCGTGGACGTAGGCAATTTGCCGAACCACGTACATCTTGTGTCATGTGTGATTGCGTGTGTGATTGTTTTTTCTCGTTCGGTGTTATTTCAATTCATTGTCATTTTTTTTCACAACAATTGGTATCAAGAGCCAAGGTTCGGGTCTGAGGAGAAACGATGGCTGGAGATGAATTGAAGGTATCGGGGATCGAGAAGTTTGATGGTACGGATTTTGGATACTGGAGGATGCAGATAGATGACTACCTCTATGGGAAGAAACTTCATCTTCCACTATTGGGGCAGCAACCGGAAAAGATGGATGATGCTAGTTGGAACCTGTTGGATCGACAGGTTCTGGGGGTTATTCGATTAACCCTGTCGAGATCCGTTGCACACAACGTCATCAAGGAGAAGACGACTGCGGATCTCATGGCGGCTTTGTCAGGTATGTATGAAAAGCCGTCAGCGAATAACAAGGTACATCTGATGAAAAAGTTATTCAATTTGAAAATGGCAGATAGTACGTCTGTTGCACAACATCTGAATGATTTTAATACTATCACAAATCAATTGTCGTCTGTTGAAATTGAATTTGATGATGAGATACGTGCACTGATACTATTGGCTTCATTGCCAAATAGTTGGGAAGCCATGAGAATGGCTATTAGTAATTCTGCTGCTAAAACTAAACTGAAATATGATGATATTCGTGATTTGATTTTGGCTGAGGAGGTGCGCAGGAAAGATTCAGGCGAGACCTCGGGTTTGAGTTCAGCCCTAAATGTTGACTCTCGAGGGAGATCATATGACAGGAATTCAAACAGAGGAAGATCAAAATCAAAGTACAGGGGCAAGAGCAAGTCGAGGCCTGGTCAGCAGGCAACTTGCTGGAATTGTGGCAAAGCTGGCCACATAAAGAAAAACTGCAAAAACCCCAAGAAGACGGAGAATGATAGTGCTAATGTGGTAACTGAAGAAGCACATGATGCACTATTGCTTGCAGTTCATAGTCCAGTTGATGACTGGATACTGGATTCAGGGGCTTCCTTCCATACATCTTCCCACCGGGAACTAATGCGGAATTATGTTGCAGGTGATTTTGGGAAGATATATTTGGCTGATGGTGAGGCTTTGAACGTAGTGGGGATGAGAGACATTGACATTGCACTCCCTGGCAAGAACAAATGGACCTTGCAAAAGGTCAGGCACATTCCTGAGTTGAAGAAGAACCTCATTTCTGTTGGGCAGCTTGATGAGTGTGGTCATTCAGTGGTGTTCTCAGATAGCACCTGGAAGGTCACAAAAGGGGCATTGGTACTAGCTCGGGATAAGAAAACTGGTACACTATATATGACTACTGGTTTAATTGACACTATTGCTACTACCGTTGCAGAGAGCATAGCAGATTTGTGGCCTTGTAGGCTTGGCCATATGAGTCAGAAGGGTATGACGGAACTTCTGTCTAGAGGCAAGCTATCAGAACTGAAGACAGTTGATCTCGGTATGTGTGAGAGTTGTGTTATGGGGAAACAAAAGAAGGTCAGCTTCTTGAAAAGTGGCAGGACGCCAAAGACAGGAAGACTTGATCTTGTGCACACAGATGTGTGGGGTCCTTCTCCAGTTGCATCTCTTGGAGGTTCTCGCTACTATGTTACGTTCATTGATGACCATAGTAGGAAGGTATGGATTTATTTTTTGAAACATAAATCTGAAGTATTTAATGTTTTCAAAATTTGGAAAGCCATGGTTGAGACAGAGACAGGCTTGAAACTGAAGTGTTTGAGGTCTGACAATGGTGGTGAGTATGTTGATGGCGGGTTCAAGGAGTATTGTGCAGCTCTGGGTATCATAATGGAGAAGACCATTCCTGGGACACCACAGCAAAATGGAGTTGCTGAGCGTATGAACAGGACTATTAATGAGCGTGCTAGAAGCATGAGGTTGCACGCTGGACTACCACCCACTTTCTGGGCAGATGCAGTCAGCACTGCCGTTTATTTGATAAACAGAGGGCCATCAGTTCCACTGGATTGTGGATTGCCTGAGGAGGTTTGGAGCGGGAAAGAGGTTAAGTTCTCTCACCTTAAAACCTTTGGTTGTCTTTCTTATGTGCTTGTTGATTCTGATGCTCGTAGTAAACTTGAGGCTAAGTCAAAGAAATGCTATTTCATTGGCTATGGAGACGAGGCATTTGGCTATCGTTTCTGGGATGATCAGGGTCGGAAAATCATAAGAAACAGGAATGTGATTTTCAATGAGAAAATGATGTACAAGGATACGTCGAGTACAGTTTCTGCAGTAACTCCTCAGGGGTCCAAGTTTGTAGGATTGGATGACCTACCAGAGGTCACAGTGCAGTGTAGAGATGTGAGTGACGGGGAGAGTGGGTCCAGTGCACCCATTCCTATTATTCCGCAGGCAGTTTCAGAACCGTCTACTCCTACAGTTGCAGTTCGCAGGTCAGTTAGGACTATACGTCCTCCACAGCGTTTCTCACCTACTTTGAATTACATTCTGTTGACAGATGGTGGAGAACCACAGAGTTATGAAGAAACCTTGCAAGATGAGAATTCTAGCAAGTGGGAGTTGGCCATGAAAGACGAGATGGATTCCTTGCTAGGGAATCAGACATGGGAGTTGACAGAACTTCCATCAGGGAAGAAGGCATTACACAACAAGTGGGTGTACCGGGTGAAAACTGAGCATGACGGCAGTAAGAGGTACAAGGCTAGACTTGTTGTAAAAGGCTTTCAGCAAAAACAGGGTATTGATTACTCTGAGATCTTTTCTCCTGTGGTAAAGATCACAACTATCAGGATGGTACTGGCTATGGTTGCCACTGAAGATCTATTTCTTGAGCAGTTAGATGTGAAGACAGCTTTTCTTCATGGAGACCTTGAAGAAGACATCTACATGCACCAGCCTGAGGGGTTTGTGGTACAGGGAAAGGAAGGTTCAGTTTGCAGAATGAAGAAGAGCTTGTATGGCCTGAAGCAAGCTCCTAGACAGTGGTACAAGAAATTTGACAACTTTATGCACAGTGCAGGGTATATTAGATGTCAGGCAGATCACTGTTGCTATGTCAGGCATTTTGACAATTCTTACATTATTTTGCTGTTGTATGTGGATGACATGCTTATTGTAGGGGCTAGTATTGATGAGATCAATAATCTGAAGAAACAGATGTCAAGCACTTTGCAATGAAGGATTTGGGAGCTGCAAAGCAAATCCTTGGCATGAGAATTGTCAGAGACAGAGTCAGAGGTACGTTGAGACTCTCACAGGCTGAGTATGTGAAAAAAGTACTCAGCAGGTTCAATATGGACAAGGCCAAACCAGTTGGCACACCCTTGGGAAGTCACTTCAGACTCAGCAAGAATCAGTCACCAGAGTCAGAGGAGGAACGAGATTACATGAGTAAGGTTCCTTATGCCTCAGCCATTGGTTCACTTATGTATGCTATGGTTTGCACAAGACCGGATATTGCCCATGCAGTGGGAGTTGTGAGTAGATACATGAGTAACCCAGGAAAGCAACATTGGAAAGCAGTGAAGTGGATTTTGAGGTACCTAAAGGGTTCCTCAGAAACCTGTTTATGTTTCTCTGGATAGAGCTTGGAGGTGCAGGGCTATGTTGATGTTGATTTAGCTGGAGATATTGACAGCAGAAAGAGTACCACGGGCTTTGTTTATACACTTGGTGGTACTGCAGTGTCATGGGGTTCTAATTTACAGAAAACAGTTTCTTTGTCTACAACAGAAGCTGAGTATATTGCAGTGTCAGAGGCTGCAAAGGAGATGGTATGGCTACAAGGCTTCTTGGAAGAATTGGGTAAGAAAAATCAGAAAGGCACTCTCTACAGTGACAGTCAGAGTGCCATATTCCTTGCCAAGAATCCAGCATTCCATTCCAGGACCAAGCACATTCAGATCAGGTATCACTTCATACGGTCATTGTTAGATGACGGACAGTTGTTACTTGAGAAGATATGTGGAAGCAAGAACCCTGCTGATATGTTGACAAAGGGTGTTACGCTTGAGAAACTGAAGTTGTGCGCAACTTCAGTTGGTCTTCTAGAATGAAGATAGGAGCAGTGAGTTGCAGAGGTGGAGGATATCATGTTTGAGGAAGACGGCGATACAGCGAGTGTACCAGTCTCCAAGTGGGAGAATTGTTGAGTACTGTGGAGTCTGGTCCACACCGCTCGAGCGGAGGCATTGGCCGCTCGAGCGAAGTCAGGCAGAGTCGAACGCTCGATGTCAGCTCGACAGTGAGCTCGAGCAGGAGGAGTTCTCTCGAGCGGAGGCATTGGCCGCTCAAGCGAAATCAGGCAGAGTCGAACGCTCGACGTCAGCTCGACAGTGAGCTCGAGCGGGATGCGGAAGGGAAGTTCGCTCGACGCGTGCTCGACACGTCGCTCGAGCGAACATGCGATTTAGGGATTCCGCCGTTTGAACTATATATATGATTTTTTGCCTCTTATGTCTGGTAACAGAAGACACGAAAAACACTGTGGACGAACAGTATTGTGACCCATCTTGTAGTGTGATTCCTCAATAATAAAAATCCTCTGCAGCTCCCATGGACGTAGACAATTTGCAGAACCACGTACATCTTGTGTCGTGTGTGATTACGTGTGTGATTGTTTTTTCTCGTTCGGTGTTATTTCAATTCATTGTCATCGTTTTTCACAACAGTAGCACCTATGAGTTGATTGGAAAGAAAGTTGAGTGCAGAAGCAAAGATCAGTTTGTAAGCCAGAGGATGCGTTTTGTTTATTTGGCACACCGAAAGGATGTAAGCTAGAGGGCTGCAGCGGTTCAGAAGGGAAGGACATGCAGCAAAAATTCTAGTAACTGCTGAGCACCAGGGCTACAGACGTTGGAGGGGTTGACAGTGGGAAGCTTTTCCGTTAAAATAGGGCCTACACACATCTAACATCCAGCCCGTCCACTATGGGGGACAATTATGGAATTTGATTGCCGTTACTTTTCAAACTGCCAATTTTAATTGGGAAATATTCACAATGCCGCTCGAGTTGAGTATTTTATAGAGGCATCTGAGAGGTTTTGAATGGATATGGAATTTTGAAATTTACATAAGGGTTGGGGAAGAAGAAGGATAGGAAAGAGAGACAGAGAGATCGAGAGGGAGGGGTTATAACGGAATGGAAAATAAAAATTAAAATAGGCTAACGAGGTCAGGAATCCCCGCAAAGTTAGTGCCGTGTCACGTCTATCTGCAGCATGAAATGAGTTTACAGATGGAACTAGTTTAAAGTGTGTTTGAATAGTAGATGAAGTTCAAATTTGAACTACAGCAAGGTTGAACTCAACTCTAACCTAATGGGGTAAGACGCACAACTTATAATTTAAAAAAAAAAAAAAAAGAATTATATACATGATATATTTTAAATAATTAAGCAAAATCATATCAATTTTAAGATAATTTATTGTGGTATATGTTTGAATGTCACTAAAATCAATCACATCACAAAGTCTCGTCCGGCAACATTTTCAATTCACGAAAAGACTCAAAAAATCATCACCTAATTTTTTTTTTTTTTTAAGAAAGTCTTACATGAAAAATTAAATAAAAATTTCGTAAATCGTGTTAGATTAATCTTAATTCTTATAAAACATTTTAAGTAGGGGTGTAATATGTCTTATCTGGTCTAGTTTTGGACAAAATTTAGGACTGAATCAGTATATATTAGTTTTACATTTTTCAAAACTAATTACGTACCGGTTACCCTCCTAAACTGGCACCTTCGGTTTTACAGGTTTTAGGTCCAGTTCGTTTTGATTTTTTGATTTTAATAAAATACAAAATTCTTCATAAAAATATGTCTAAAAAAAAAACTACTTCAAAAGAATCTATTTTATTAAAAATCTGTTACTATTTACAAAAATCTGCTTTATAAAAAAAATCTGTTATATAAAAAAATTCTGTAAAAAAAAACTGCATATGATCAAATAAGTTCTCATATTTAAAATTAAAGTTTTATGTTATAAAATATAATAACATTATCTTATATATAATTGTAACTTATATTATTATATATAAAAATAAACTAAGTTAAATATATATTATAGTGAATCGGTCCAGTCCGGTCCTAAAAATATGAAACTAGAATCAGTCTAATTCTGACCGATTTTGATATTTTAGAAACTGATTTCGGACTGAAACTACATTTAGTTCGGTTTTCTGATTTACTTGTTAAAATTTATGCCTTAATTTTAAGTGTCTGATGTACTCTGATTGAGGGTGGCTTGTATTATGTTAACTTTTATTAAGGTAGCTGGAAGCTATTTCTAGAATGAATATTATTATTTTACAATTTTTTTTTTAGATAAAATTTATTTTTAAATCAAATATATTCTTATAATTTTTTAAATTAAAATAATTTTACAAATTAATTATATATTTATCATTATTCAAGATAAAAAAAAAACTGATATACGTATTTGATATTTCAAAAATAAAAAGTCAAAACTAACTTTTATAAAACTAACAAATCTTCTACTTTAAGAGAGCTCTGTCAATTTTACATATCTCATGAAAATATATCTGGTTTTTTTCAAACACATTTTTATTAGCAATATTCATCAGTCAACACAACAACCCATAGAATCAGAAGACTTACCAAGTGAAACACGTGCAACGGCTACAGGATCTTCAATTGCTCAAACGAAGGAAACTCCATCACATGCAACGGCAAGTCACTCTCACAAAGAAAACTCCACCAAATGCTAGGTGCAGATAAGGTGTAAAGATTACACTTCCATCATTCGCTCGTTAGGACACGGTTGGTCTCTCATTCCTTAACAACAAAATTAACACCATAAAATTCATAGTTATATGGACAATCATTAGTAAGTTGCCCAATAGATAACGAGTTTTTTGCAAGTGCCGGCACTAAAAGAACATAACGTAACTTAATTCTAGTGGTACCATTATTTATTTACGTATCACCAACATGAGTAATAGCATGAAAACTACCATCGCCAATAACGATAGAATCCGTACCAAAATAGGGACATAAATTCTCAAGCATACCTGAATTACCTTTCATATGGGTAGATGCTCTAGTGTCTGCAATCCCTTCATTATCAAGAGAAAGATTTTCCTATGTTATTTTAGCCAGTGTTTGAGGAATATCATTAGGCTAGAACGAGTGATTAAATCTATTTTAGCACTTAAGAGCAACATGATTCTTTTTACCACATATTTGACAAGTGTCTATTGGGCCATGAGCCTCAGTGGTGATGGATGGATCAGTGGGCTCACATGTAGAAGAGGGAGCTGAAGAGGCCCCTGTGTGAGACTCTTGGGCATGATGATTTGCAGGATGGAACCCATGGCCACGAGAGGAGAACCCTCGTTGCTATGAACGGCCACCACCACGGTGATCCTTGGAGGCTGGCACTCCTGTTTGATGTCCATAGAAAGCAAAGGAAGAGTTAGATTCATGAAGAGAAGTGCGAATCTCATACCCTTGGAGAAGAGGAAGGATCTCGGCGTAAAACGACATGGGAGGTTTTAGCATCAAGGTGGTGAACAGTTGACAGTGGGCATCGAAATTGTTCAATAGGAAAAACACTTTCATCTTGTTAGTAACTTGTCATTCGATCGAAGCCAAGTTGGTTCACAAGCCTTTAAAGGTTCAAAGGTGATCTGCAAGAGGCGTTAAGGGGTCCTTCTTCAGGTATGTCAACGATTGAGTAAGGTGAAACTCTCGTTCCTGAGAGTCTCGAGTGTACGCTGCCTTGAGAGCTGCTCAGACCTGGTGGGCAGAGTTTAAACCCACGACAAGGCCAAACACCTCTTACGATAGGGTGCCAATGATCCACCCTCATAATAATCCATCAGATTTACGCCATTGGAAGTAATCTGACATGGGTTGGGATTAATTTGAGTTCGATGATCCATCAGGAGAAGTCTCAAATTTTGGATGGGCAGAGTCTACTTGTAGTAGATGATGGATTAGATCTTGGTTCTCAGCCAAGGCTAGTATTTGTTTACATCAGAGATGATAGTTGGTGTTTGAGAGACGTAGGGTGACAAAGTTACCCATGTTCAAAGCAATGGTGGCCATGGAGAAAGACTCTCTTCACTCATATGGTCTCTGATACCATAAAGACAATGTGCACATAAGCTGTTTGATAGAAAAACTTTGTGATCGTGAGTATCCCGAGAGTTTTCTTATTGTTTAATATATATAGTGGAATACAATATTACAAGATGCGTATATTGCCATTAGATATACTAATTTATACATAGAAAGTGTAATAGCTATAATATGTACATTGGATCAAAAAGGGAAGTTGCTAGCCGTTGCATGTGGCGGAGTTTCCTTTGAAAGAGTGACTAGCCGTTGCATGTGATGGAGTTTCCTTTGTTGGAGTAATTGAAAATGCTGTAGTTGTTGCATTTGCTTCACTTGATAAGTCTTCTGATTTTGTGGGTTGTTGTGTTGACTGATGAATATTGTTAATAATTTTCAATAAAATCATCTACACAAATTTTGAGTGCTAACATCTCCAAGTCAAGAAGATTCCGTTAATGCTATGAATGTTGATGTGACGCCCCCAAATCCCCCCGTCCGAACACTGGAAAATCGAGACGTCCGGATGGTGACAACCCGGGTCACCATCCTATCGACGGGTGCCAAGTGTGTGCAAGGCAACATATGTGCACAAAGAAACACGCAGCGGATAACGAAAGTCATAAATAAGTACCAGAATTTTTCTTAACGTAATACAAGCTGTTTAAAACATACATAAATAAAATATTACAAAACACAAATACAGTTTTAAACCAAATATAAAGCATAGCATCAGCAACCCGGCGGAGCTGCATCCTCGGGCTCAGCCTCCTCCTCTTCGTCCTCCAACTCTGCACCAAAAGCTACGGAACCAAAAATGGTACCGCAGGTAAGTAAAACCCAAACACTACCAGATAAAAACACATAGAACTCAAACAATATGCATGAAACATGCCCAATGCACAAAGCCCATAAAACACGATTTTTCCACACACGCCAAAAACCCATTTGGCTCAAAAACACATCCTTTCCGAAAAACACGCCAAAAGTCACATTTGGCCTTTATCCGACTCAAACCAGAATCCATATTAACCGTATGCACCGTGACCTCCCTTAGGGGTCATCCGCACACCCTGGCTCCAGTGCCACACCGCAGAGTACCACCACGCATATGACACCTAACGAGCGATGCCCAGTTCTGCGCCCCGCGCGTTCGTAGCCAAGCATCCTCTAGCCCTCACCAGCGAAGGGCCACGGAGTCGGTGCGTAGAGCGATGCCCGGTTCCGCGCCCGGCGCGTTCGTAGCCAAGCAACCCCTAGCCCCCGCTCCCGTCGTCTAGCGACAACCCAGGGGACATCACTCAGTTTATTCCGCTCCCAAATGACCAGAGGAGCTCCACCGGGATAATACCCCATCCCGGCTTGGGGTCGTGATACACACGCACCCGTAAGACCACTTACGCCAATACACAGGCTTTTCACACTATTTCACAAACACATGTGCATGTACCATGCAATGCCATAACAATACATAATAAAATAATCCAACAACATAAATCAAATAAACAGGCAACTCCGTCCTCCATTCATCCGACCCCCGAACTCCTCGGACTCAGTCCGGAATCAACCAACCAATAGCAGATAAAATAAATTGAAAGAGCAATATATATTTAAATCTGAAAATAGGGTTTGAAAAATACTTACAGCGCTTTATGGCAATTTTAGAAAACACGAAGCGTTGCAAACAGCGGCGAAAAAGCAACGTCACAGTGAAAATTCACTGTGGCTGTGGGTTGTGAAAAACCCACTTTTGAACGGGGACAAACTAGGGCTTGGGATTGATATGGAATGGTTTAGGGATGATTGTGAAGCTATTGGAAGTGGTGGTTGGTCGTGGGTGGCGGCAGAAACGGCGGTGGGAGGCCGGATTTCCCAAAAAGGAAAGCTAGCTCGTAGGAGCTGTTCCGGTGGTCGTTGGAGGCCGGAAATAGGTGGGTTAGGACGGCAAGGGACCGGTGATGAAGTGGTGAAGAAATGGTGGCCGGAGGTGGAGCGACGGCGGCGGATCGGAGCCAAAGCCGTGCGGGCTTTAAAGGGATTTTCCGGCCAAACGGCCGGCCGGTTGGGGGTGAGTTTCGGTGGGGAGGTGCGCCGGAGGGAGACGAACCGAACGGTACCGGCGGTGAGCCGCACGGTGGCCGGACGGCGGTAGATCGGGGGTGAGAGGCTTCCGGTGTGAGGGAGAGAGAAGAGAGAGAGAGGTCGGGGGGGTCGACCAGGGGAGAGAGAAGGAAAAGGAAAAGAAAGAAAAAAGAAAAAGAAAGGAAAAAAAAGAAAGAAGGAAAAAGAGAAAAAGGAAAAAGAAAAGGAAAAAGGAAAAGAGATGTAGGGAAAAGACGAGGTCTAACCCTCAGTCCGGGAAAAAAACACTAAACCGCCGCGAAGATATTAAAAACTGTAAACAACTAAAAGAAATAAAACACAACATCAATTAAATTAAAAAAAATTTTAAAACGCAAATAAATTAAAATAAATAACTAAAATATTAATTAAAATAAAGACAACTATTTCAGCGAAAATACACTCAAAAGCGGATCATCATAGTTGATTTATAAAGTAAAAGATGGAAATACTACTGCGCTCAAAATGATAATTATAAAGTAAAATTATAATTTACTCTCTCAAATTATCATTTTTTAATTGAATTTTACTACACACAAATTGGTGTGTTAACACGTCACTTATTTTGGGATCTATTATAATTTAAAAAAAATCAAAATATCAATCTTTTTTAATATAACTTGTGTGAAAGATTTTCAAATTTTCACATCAGTAATGTACTGAGTGCAAAAAGAAAAAAAAAAAGAACATAAATGGATTTTTTTCATTTTAATATGACTCATAAACCATTAAAGTTGTCATTTTGTCCGTAAGCTATCACTTCTTTTGTAATTCATCATTTTATCTCTTTCTTTCATATTTAATCGTTATATTAATTTATGTTATGCCTTTATTTTATTTTTCATCTATCTTGTAAGGGGGTCTTTCACCCTTGAGCCTAGGCAGAAATGCAGGTTCAGATGCAAGGTGCCCAAGTTAACCATGCAACCACTCAGCCCACAAAGGGCCCCCCATACCCCAAAGGAAGGAGAACAAGGGGCACATCGACCAAGTTCCTCCCTTGTGCACCTAGCCTCGGAAGGTCTGAACAAGTGGGAGACACTTAATCCCCTGACAATAAGCAAGGAAAGATGGGAGATCTGACGTATTGCCCCGGCCACAGGCAGATGGAACAATAGGTCACACTGCATTTATGACATTTGACTAAGGGCATGGTGGAGGGGGCATGTACCTATGACACAGTGAATAGGTGTTTGATGTAGAAATCAGGTATATAAGCCGATTTCCAGGTAACATGAATTATCTCTTGACTCATAAATCTTCTACTTATTTATACTCTGCTCTATGACAATACTAACTTTGACATCAGAAACTCTTTGGCCACTATAACTATCCCTGTCTCACTATGTTTTTTTTGTATCTATAGACTTAAGACAGAAGATCCGAATTATTAACTAAGTATCCGTTTTAAAGATATATGAAACATGACATTAACTAACATATCTATCAAATGTTCACAATAAGATACAATATAATTTATTTTTAAAAAATTAAAGTAAAAGGATACTTTTAGTGAAAAAAAAAATAGAAATCATATTTGAAAAAAGAAAGAGAATTTAACTTTTAATTCGCATTAATTTAAAGTGTGATAGCTTATGCGGACAAGTCAACATCCATAATACCTTTAAAAAAAAAAAAAAACAGAAAAACAAAAGGAGAGATCCACCACACATGCAACATAAAGATTTTGTTTTGAAAAGTCAAATCTTATGTCCCCGTAACTGGTCAAAGTTAAAATGGTGCAGTACGAATTATTTAACTTATATTGAGCGAATAAAAGCAATGCTTGCCGTCTTCTTTAAAAGTTATTTTCACAGCACAAACCAAACTTTAAGGCAGCGTAGATGTGCATTTAAGGTGCCGTTTGGTTCATAATTTAGATAAAATAGGATGAGAAGTTTAAAATAATAATGAATAAAATATTATTATAATATAATTTTTTAATATTAATTTTATGTTAAAATATACAAAAAATTCTATTAATTATTATATTTTATATTAAAATTAAAATAATTTAATAAAATAAGATAAAATTATTTCATTTTTCCTTAACCAATCCGGGCATTTGCCATCGAGAACAAAACGAAGACAAGAGAGAAAAAAAAAACAGCAATAACTGGATTGTATTTGGCCACTTGAAATTTTTATCTTAAATTTAAAATTTTTATTTTATCATTACAATTTTTTCAAATCTCAATACAAAATATAATAAATAATTCAACATTTTCTTAACTTTTTTTAAATCTTAAAATAATAAAATATTATCTCGAAATTCAAAATTTTCATCTAAAAATTATAAGCAGAACCGTTCGTCTCCATCAGAGATGCTCCTAAATTCATAAAATTTCGAGAACCTGTACCTGCAAACTTTGCTCTGAAAACTGAAAACCCTGCCATCCACAGAGTCAAAGATGGAAAAGAATGTGATCCAGCCACTGATTGCTGCTTCAATCTCGTTCTTAATCGCAACCAGAGCTTACAGAAGAAAATCCCTTGACCTTTCCGGGGCTATTTGCGGCTTTCTTGTTATGTCCATTCACCTTGCCCTCGGATACCGGTCCGTTTCTATTATTATTATTTTTTTTCTATTATTTGTTTAAACTCTGTTTGTTTTTGGGAAAATATGAGAAGATGAAGAAGATGAGGGGTTGGACTATCTAATTAATTGTATTTTTCTTTTAGGTATGGAGCTATGTTGCTTGTGTTCTTCTTCACCTCCTCTAAGCTCACGAAGGTGGGCGAAGAGAAAAAGCGACGCGTCGATGCTGATTTCAAGGAAGGCGGACAACGAAATTGGTAAATAACCTCTGTCGATTGATTTCGCGAAATTTAAGTAAAAATCTCTTCGCGAGCGTAATCTTGTATTGATTTGCATGGCCCAGAAATAAAGGTGTGGTGGTTGAATTGGTCATAATCTTTGTTGCTCAGTATTTCAATTCCTAATCCGTTGGATGTATCTCTGAGTTCGTGTGTATAACTCGATGATGCTTAAACTGTTGTCGAATGTCGATAATGACGTATAAGGCTCACAGATTGGCACATGCTGGTATTTTCTTCCAAAAAAAATCAAAAGAAAAGAAAAATTGTAAATTCCATGCTGTAAGTGCACCTTTGTGTTGGCTGTGATATGATGTGAGTTTGGCCGCTCATATTGTTTGGTAAACCTTTTTTACCTTTTCAAAAAAAAAAAAAAAAGAAGAACCTTTTATACCGCCTAATTGTGTATTTTGGAAACCTTTTTATAAAAAGTTTTTAGATGTGAGGTGAAACTGTACTTGGTAGTTTATGGATAGGATGTGCTACATGAAGCTATTGCTCGCCAGATAAAATCATTGGCATCTCATCTTTGAATTGCTTGTACCTAATTATGTCGATTTGAAAAATGTATCCAAGCACCAAGGGACTGTTGAATGGACTTCAGAGTTTTTTGCAAACTGCATTTTTCTTTTTCAGTTCCTCTACCATCATCAACACAACAATGTGAAAGTAATGGGCCAGCATGCATCTCTGAAGCTTCTGCACTGGCAAAGTGCCAAATTGTTGATGCTCTTTTTAAACGACTGCTCCTCTGTTCCTTCTTTTCAGGATACAAGTTCTGTCCAATGCTGGCATTGCTATGGTTTTGGTTGTCATTATATGGAAATTGACACGAGGGCAGGACAAGTGTTTGGACTCAAAAGACTCAACTCTTGTTACATCTCTCCTCGGTGGTATTATTGGTCACTATTGCTGCTGTAATGGAGACACTTGGTCTTCTGAACTTGGGGTACTGAGTGATGCACAACCTCGACTAATCACAACCTTTAAGGTGAATCTTGCTTCAAAAAATTATCTGCTTCTGCCAACTATAGTTGTAGCCTTCACAGCCCATTTCCTGAATGCACATACACGACTCCAGAACCTTTATGCTAGATGTTAGAAGCATTTACCTGCAATTGTTTGCTCTGGCTATCAAATAGCAAGTGTAGCTATTGGAGCTAAGAAGTAGCTTTGTCTGGTTTTGATCATCCCTCATGCAACTTATTCTTTTATCTCATTCCTGCGCTCACAGTTTTGGGCTATATTGTGAGTTCTAGCATTATATACTTGCTTCTTAAAATTTTTTTTTTTGATAAGTACTTGCTTCTTAAAAATTAAATTGCCAATGTCATGAAGTAGACAATTTTTCTCCACATCCGCCACCCTTTTCATTCATCCATTCTTTGTACTTTTTATTTATCAACATAGAGTTTATCTGTTGTTTCTTCGTTGAAGCTTATCTGACATCTCAATTTAGAAACCTCTGATGAAAATAGTTTTTCTATTGTATAAGCAGTAGGCGCCTTTTGTGGTTTTTACATTTTTAATTATTATACAAACTTAAGGAAATTGACTAGCTTTATAGACATAAGGGAGATTAAGGATGTAAATTCTGTGCTTATTTGTTGTCAGCCTGTTCGGAAGGGGACAAATGGTGGTGTGACACTAGCAGGACTCTTGGCAGCTGCAGCTGCAGGCAGTGTCATAGGACTAACTTTTGCTGTCTTTGGGTTTTTCACAACAAAATGCACATATGATGTAGCCGTCAAGCAGCTATTGGTAATACCTCTTTCTGCTCTGGCGGGACTATGTGGAAGTCTCATAGATTCTCTTTTGGGAGCAACACTGCAATTCAGTGGATTCTGCACTGTTCGTAATAAGGTACATTAAGACATTTTGCCCTAATTTATCACCAGCTTAGTGTCTTTCTTCTGGTATTTGGCATAATTGCAACACATCCATTTATGAACTGATCAGGTAATTCTTGGGTATTTTAAACCTGTTTTGAACATTTTCTTATCGTGAATCACAGGTTGTTGGAAAACCAGGACCAACTGTGAAAAGGATTTCAGGTATTAGCATTCTTGACAATAATGCTGTGAATCTTGTGTCGATATTGCTGACCACACTGCTGACTTCCATCGCCTGTGTGTACATCTTTTAAAACCATCGGTACAAACCGATGATTTTGTCCTCAGTATGAGTTCGCACAGTTCAGAAAGTGCAGTTCATAGTTGATGTATGTGACAACTGTACCATGTTGTATCGTTTGCAAGCTAGAAACCTAGAGTCCGATGTTAATCTTGGGATGAATAAAGCATTAAACATTTAACCCCATGAATCCAAAATATGGAGGGGTTAACGGCCTCTGGATGAACGCCTGGGTGTGATCAAATAATTAGTTTGGCAGTCTTACACATTAGCATGAAAATTAAAATAGTTAAATTGATCTCTTTTTATTAAGAGGAATGATATTTGCATATATGTAAGTCTCAACCACTTCCTTAAAAAAAAAATAATGATAAATATATGATTTAAAAACAGTTTTTAACTAAATATTTTAATAAATAGTATTAATTAAACTTTTAAAATAAATAGTAATTTAAATTTTATGCTGGACTAAAACTTAGCCTTACTTTTAACGGAAGAGATTTTGTTAGAATTTTGTGTTGCATGTTGATCTAGACCATCACGGCAAATCGTATCAACCCTGGTCCCTCTCCATCTTTTTTAGTCTAGCTCACATGGTCGATCACCCTCAGTGTTTTCTATCACGGCTAGATAACTTTCTTAAGACCATGCATCTATCAGTACCATCTACCACCAATGTCTTGGCATGACGGTCATGAGTTCTGATCACCTGTACGCCTACACGTGGCATCACCACCAATCATAATCAATCGCCTCCCTTTCTTCCAGTCACAGATATCACCAACCTTTTCTAAGCATGACAATCTATCATCGGGTCTACCACAAACATTTTTCAGTCTTCTTGGTGCTCTGCTACAGCTGAAATTGTATTTGTAGAGAACATTTTCATCTCTTCTCTAATTTGATAAGTCATTTTTACCCATTGCTAAAAGAATTTTATTAATGCAAATAATCTTAAAAAGTTTTCTATTATTTCTAGAGTAGATTAATATTGTGAAGCAAAATTATTAATCTAAATATAGTACTAATTCATGGGTTTTAATGCAACCGAACAGTACCGGAAATATATATATATATATACATATATATATATTCTTTTCTATATTATTATCATTTTCAATCATCAACCAAATATTAAGAAATTAGTAACTATTTTAGAAAAATATTTTTAATTTTCATGGTTTACATAGAAAGAAATGCATGCACCCTTAAGGCAATTATTAATTAATACGAGGATTGTCTGCAAATGTATCATTTTTTTTTTCCAATACTTTGGGTATATTCCTTTTATATAATAAATGAAAACTTGTATTTACAAGCTGGTATAGAAGATATACTCTCGATATAGTTGATTTGGCATGACTTGATTTGCAAGAGTAGTTTTAAAATCAAATATCTTACAAATGAAGACTTGTTATGTAAACAGTGAATGATATATTCTCCACACCAACTTATAAATAAAGAAGAATAATGATAGATTTATTAATGCCTGTTTACAACTCTATAGTATATTTGAAATTTTTATTATTTTTATAATTTTCTTTTAAGTATTTTTTTAAACATCCTTAATCATTAAAAAAAAATTTAAAAATATACAACTTCACTAATAATACTTTATTGACTATTCAATAAAAATTAAAAAAAAAATAATAAACGAATGGCAGAAGGTAAAAAAGCCTATCATTATTTTTTGATTGGAGACTTTCTCAAATTTCCCCAATGAGGCCTTCCATTTTTTTTTTTTAAAAAAATGTTTTAAAAATTGGTGATTGACTATCAACCGATCCAAGTGGACTGGTTGGGTTGAATGGCTTAAACCCGTGGGCAGTCGGTTGTCAAAAGCGACTCCCCACGGGCCACATCTATTGATTTAAGCCACCAGGAAATGTTATCACTTGAAAACTGCCCTAATCAAGGTGATTAGGCTCAGTATTAATTGCTCGGCCATAGCCAAAAATCCTAATTGGACTCAGCAATATTATTAATCATCAATCTATATCAAAACTCTAATTTAAAAAAAAAAAAAAATGTATTTAACTATATCTAACATTACTCAAAATAAAATTATATACTTAATTGTCTGAAAATAACTTTATTAATGGGGAGGTCCTGATAATTACGTCGTCATCAACATCAAGCTAGCTTAATTCTCTACCAAGTCAATGAGCATTGAGCACATAAGCTTATACGGCCCTCTTCAAGCTTTCTTCTGTTTTGCCGGCTGGGATGAGGTCGGGAAGAGAAGCCGGAAAATCCAAGCTGCCAATATTGCTCCGATGAAGGGGCAGATCCAATAGACATAGAAATGTTCCCATGTATCATGCGATTTGTCTACATACGCCCAACCAAAAGCGAAGGTCGGATTCATGGCAGGTCCTGTGTAATTAGAACCCACAAAGATTAACGATACAGTTGCCACGGCAAGGAACCACGTCTTCATTATCAGGCTTCGGGGACCCCTGAGGATAATCAAAAGGACAGCAAAACTCATGAGGAAGGTCAGCAATCCCTCGGCAATGGCTCCAGAATGCAAGTCAACTTTGAGAGAAGGCCCGCCTAGAATGTGCTTGTACTCCTTTGGCATAATCTCCATTATTGCAAGAGTGCCGCCCACAGCACCGGCTGCCTGAGCAGGGAAGCGTAGGGCCATAGAGAACAGGGTGTCGGAACCTAGGCCGGCAGCGTAAAATGAGGCGTTGCCGGTGGGGTTAAAGCTAGCCCCACCCAGCAGGGCATCGCCGATCAATGTGAAGACAAAGAGTAGAACAAAGAAAAGCAGGGTAGTGATGAAGAGAGAAGGCCAGAGCAGTCCTTGAACCCCGAGTGCAGTGGCGATTACACTAGTCAGTGCCCCCAGAGAGGATGCGCAAAATGCCCACATAAATGTCAGCACTGCATCTCCGATTGCTGCTTTTATGGCACCCATTTTTGGATCTGAATATCTATGATCACCGGCCACCACCACCACCACATACAGTTATGATCATGTCAAAATTCCAACCAAGATTTTAGGATACAAATAATAACAAGAATTCACAGGTTCCTCGACTTTTATAAAAATAAATTTATAAATTGAAATTATAATATTTTGTTATATTATATCAAACCATATTATTTTGAATTTTTTTTTTTTTCAAAATCAAGTATTTCTCACTTCTAATACAGGCATGATTTTCATTCGATCGAGATGCTATAAATATTTTTAATTTGGGGATGGGGGGAAATTGGAACGAAACCAGATACTTGAGATAAAAATAAAATAAAATAACATGAAAAATGATATGAACATGTGTATAAGAATTACCAAGCGCATGCAAAAGAAGCCTCTCTTATCTCTTCATGGCGTCTACGGTAAGTGATGATCCTAACCCGGCGGCGCAGATTTATTCTTCCTTCCCGATCTCTCTTTCTCGCGGAAAGAAATTTTCCAAAATTCCAAGAACACAAACGAGTAGTACTACAAGGCAAGGAAGGAGATCAGGTGAACAAGTAATAAAGGCTAGAATTCGAGCAGGGGTTGAAATTTATTTAATACAGAACCAGAAGGCAGATCGAGATGGAAACCTAGTAGGGTTTGGTTTGATCTGTTGGCTGCTGGTTGGGATGGCTCCACATTTCATGATTATCTTATTATAATATATACATGACGTGTGTACGTTTCATATATATATTTTATCTGAAGAAATTAAATGCCTTGATCTTTTGTCATCCTTGAATATCTCGTTTTTTGACTTTTTCTTTCCTTATCTCTTAAAATTTAGTTCAGAATTTAGAATATTGGAAAAGACGAAAATATATGAAATGCATACGTCAATCGTATTAATTAAATACGTAAAGAATATATAATCGTAATTGTATATAAGATTTTTATTAAAAATAAATAAATAAATCTAAAATTTATATAAAAAATTAATTTTTTAATAATAAATTTTATTTTTTAAATAAAATATGTAAAACTTATATATCTTATAACTGCATTTAATATTACTATTATTGATAGGATCTTCTCCAATCTAAACAATAAAATCGTGATTTTGTGTATCTCGTTGTTGGTTTGAAATTTAAATTGCATTCTCATAGTGATGAAATATGATTATTTAACTAAATTAAAATCGACGTATCATGTACAGTGGTGTAGCCGATATTTTGATAATTTAGTGAGTGCAAATTTTAAATAAAATAAATAATTAAAAAAATGAAATGAAGTATCTAATTTTTTTTTAAAAAAAAAACCCAACAAACATTTTACTTTTTTTTCTTAAACAAGCAAATAAAAAATAAATAAATGATAGTGATCACTGACTCCACTATCAAAAACCAAACCGTTTAAATTATAGTAAACAATCTTAGACTTGTTTGATTATTCAAAACATCTCATCTCATTTTATTATTACAAATTTTATAAATTTCTACATAAAATATAATAAATAATTTAACTTTTTCAAATTTTAAAACAAAATTAATATTAAAAAATTATATTATAATAATATTTTATTTAACTTTTAAAAAAATCTCATCTCATCTCATTTGTATAACCAAATAGATTTAAGGGAAATGCTTGAGAGCTATCGATAGCTTCTTTAGGGGGCTACTGCTGGTTTTTTTTTTAATGATTAATTATTTTCTAATAATGTTGTGATTTTAAAAAATTATATTTAAAAGTGTTAAAAATATATGTAAAATTTTTTATAAAAAACAACTAGCGGTGTCTCCAACAGTAGTGGTTCAAAGTAATTTTACATATAATTATAAAGTATATAAATACCGTATAATCGTTTTAAAAAAAATTATAATCTATTATTAAAAAATTAATTTTTTTACATAAATTACATATTTTTTTACATTTTTTAAAATAATTATTAAATAGTTACATAATTCATGATTATAAATATATTTTTCTCTTTTATAAAAGCCAAAACGATTTGGTGAGGGATTTCTAGGATTCTTTTTTGGAAGTTATGATTTGCTTTATTTTTTTATGTTTTGAGATATCGAGGCTACTTTTTACCTAAATATACTTAATTTTGTTTTATTGAAGAACATGATTTTTTTACTGTTTGAATTATGAAACAAATTTATAATCGATCCCATGATAATTTTTGGACTGAATTATAAAAGAGCACTACATTTTAAAACATTGGCCATCGTATACAGTACTATGGACTTAATTATAATTGTTCAAGACATGTCTCACCTCCAATCTCCCACAGCTCAACCGTTCTTCTTAGTGGAAACTCAGGGGGCTCCTCTTGCAAATACTCCAATGCTAAAGTTAGTTTAGAAAAATCATCCTCTAACAAATCTTGAAGATTACCTATATATATATATAGGTTCGTTTGCCGTATATATCTCATCCAGGATTTATCGGCACAGATCAAGACTTATGATTTTGAATAACCCTATCACTTCTTGCTGTCTTTATCCTTCCGTTAAAAGTGGCGCCATGTATATCTCTTTTTGAATTCTTTATATCTATCCCTTCGTGACTTTTGGGCTCATGCTGGGCCAAAATCTGGGGTTCTTGGTATTTAATGTATTATGGGTCTTTTTTATGTGCTCCAAGGCCCCTTGGTTGGAATGGTCCCTCCAGCTACCCTGCCAATTCTATTCGCCTTTGGGCGGATGAAATTTATTTTCGAAATCTTGTCGCTCGTGAAAGTGCTAGGTGTGACTGCATGGGTTTGGGTACTTGGAAATTATGTAGACATGGTCATGGGCCCAAACAACCCATGGCCTTTTTGATTTTCTGGCCCGTCACACCCTCTGGACGTTTTGTATCCTTTCCTTCCCCCATAAAGATTTGGCTACAAAGGACCGTAGATTTAATATCATTTCCCATTATTGTGACAGAGACGACAGACTATTTACTTGTGCCGGTTAGTCTTCTTGCATAGTTGCTTTTTCTTTTTGTTTGGCCTTTCGCGTTTCACTACCCTTCAAAACTTCATTCTTTTCCTTGTCCCTCATTCCTTCCATTGTTACGTTCTCTGCTTCTTCAATCCTTTCCCTGTTACGCTCTCTGCCTCTTCTTGCTCTTTTCTTGCTATTTTTTTCCAATGGCTTCTTACGTTGAAGGCGAGATTTCTGAAAACCCATTTGCGATCCTTGAGGGCACAGTCTTCGTTGGGTATCGATGGCATTCATGTCTCTGACAGAAGAATCTTCCCAAGATTCGGAAGGACTATCGTATTCCTGAGACTGTTGTCTTAGGCCTTCCTGAGTATGGAGTTTGTAATAGCAAGGGCTTTGCCCCTAGAGTGGCTATCAATGTTTCTCATTTGCAGCACGGGTTGAGGCTCCCTTTCTGCCACCCTTTCCGCGACTTTTTAGATCTCCTCAACCTCGCTCCCTCTCAAATGCACCCTTTTGCGTTGAGGACGTACCTCTGCGCTTGTATTGTGTTTCGCATGGCTTTGGAGCCTATCGGGGACCCTTACCCCAATATGACCGCCTAGGAGTTTTTGTATTTCTATAACCTGAGGGAAGCTTCCAAGGGCAATGTCCTCGGCTTCTGTAGAAAAGATGATAGGCAAATGTTGGCCCAGTATGAGACTCTCTACTCCAACGCCAAGGCGTGGACCACCAGGTTTTTCTATGTCTCAGGCCAAAATTGGGAATACCCTGGCACGGAAGAAGCTTTTCGTGATTTTCCAATTAGAACAATTTGGCGCCCTCTTCCCGATGAGAAGGAATTATGGCGTAAGATGTCGGCCCTGTCGCGTCGTGAATTGGCTCGAATCGCGACAGTTGATTCTTGGGCCAAAGCTAATCCAGAGGCAATCTGGACTAACAACTTGTTGACTGCCGCCCACATTGATTGGTTCTAGAAGTCCCCCAACCGATCTTTTGTTCAAGGGCGCAACTTCCTAATTTCAGACACCATTCCTCCTCTCCTGCAGAAGTCCACTAATAAAACTACGAGGTCTGAACCCTCTAAACGGAAGAAGCGTTTGGAAGAGGAGGAGGAGGGAGAGGCCGCTGAGAAGAGGGAAAAAAGGAGCAAAAAGAAGAATGATGGAGAAAAGGAGGTGGCCACCGAGAAGAGAGAGAAGAGGACCAAGAAGAAAAATGAAGCGGGTGGTCGCCAAAAGAAAGTTCATTCTAGAAGTCTCTCTCCGCCTTCTTTTGCTCTACAGGAGATTCTGGCGCCCTTAAGGGGCGCCCAAGACTTGGTGCCGTAGGAGGGCACACCTTCTTTTGGGTCTCTGCAGCTGGCTGCCGCTGAGTCCCTGTCGTGTCAACTAGAGGTCCTTTCAGTATCTTCAGAGGAGGGCCACACCAGGGCTCTACCCCACCTAGTACCACTAGGCCCTCATGCTGTCGATATCCAATTCGTCGCCACGTTCTTGCAGCCTGACGGATGTGGAGAGTTTAGCCGGCTTGGCCCTTTTTGGCCTGGCTTCCTCCCCCCAGGCCGTGTCTGGGACACAACAGCCCGGCCCAATATCTGCCCCTGCCCTTGATTTTCCTGTGTTGGCGGGGCGGGCGAGTCAGTTCGAGTTAAGTGCCAGGGTGGTTGCGACCCTCAATCTTGACTCAATCACTTCAGTGGGAGCTTGCTTGCCCCTTCCACCACTACTACCCCTGTAGAGGCGGCCACGGGGAAACGCCAAGTTCCTTACCTGTGGATGATGAGGAAGGTGCCACAAGGGACGTCCCTCCTCGCCTAAATGAAAAAGGCGATGAGGTTGATTCATGCCTAACTTCCCCAGAGAGCTTGCCGGACACCATCTCTAGGGGAAAAACCACCTCGCCCATTGGCAATGGGCTTGAACTTTCTCTTCCTCCTACCCATTCCTTCTCTGTTGGTGGGGATACTGACTCATTCCTTGAGGAGGAGTGGGCAAATTTTTTGAAAGAAGAAGCCCGCCTTCATGATGCTGACTTGGCTCAACCACCACCTCCTCTACCCCCCTTGCACCTGGCTACCCATTGGGGAGGAAGATGGCTCCGTCTGCGAGGCCCGAGGGAGAAAATCTTCCAGCCTTTGGCAAGATCGTGAGGGGTGATACCAGTGGTGGTGGTTCTTCAACATCAGCCCACTTTCAGGTAGAGGCCACTGCCCAGATGGCAAATCGTCTAAAAAATTAGTTTTCTAAGGTATTGTATTGTGTGTCCTTTCTTGTACACACTTATTTCATATCTTTGCCCCCTTTTTTTATGTTAGTGACCTTTTTTTTTTTTTTTGCAGGGGGTCAATGACTTGGCGGCATGGATAGTTGCCGATCGTGCCCAGCTCGAGGAGGAGGTCAGGGGGCACCACCAGCTGTGCTACATAGCCAAACGTGCCTTGGATAGTTGGGGACGGACAGGGTTAAATTGGCTGCTCTGGCTGAGGACAGGAAGGAGCTGAAAATCCTGCTGGAGCAATCAAAGGGCTACTCCCACTCTTTGCAGGGTGATCTGGAGATACGCGATGCTAAACTCCTTGCACAGCGTGAAGCAACCTGTCTAGCCAACGAGGCCAAGGCCAAGGCTGACTTTGCCTCGTCAATTCTCCTTTCAGAGAGGGACTCTGCCAGGCGGCAACTTTTGGAGACTCAGGAGAGTCTTAAGGCTGAAAGCTCTCGTCTTGTCGCCCGTGATGAGGCATTGTCCTCTCTTCGTGAAGACCTGGCCCTTTCTCAAGATAGCTGCAGGTCCTCCGAGGAGAGTCTTCAGGAGGCAAACTTGGCCCTTGGAACCAGCCAACAGAGTCTGTTCGAGAAGGAGGGGGAGCTGACTGCTACTCGGGAGGAGGTCGCACGGCTTCTCGACCAGTTGGCCCATGTCCCTGCTACGAGGGATGATGCCTTCGCTTTTGGGTATGACAGTGGCATTAGAGGGTTAAGGGACCATATTCTGGCTGATCCTGCCGCCAACACTAGGATTCTTGACCAGAATTTGTTCTACCCTGAGGAATCTTCCCTCCGAGTGGTTGACGAGTTCGGGCGAAAAGTGATGCCTGACGTTTTTGCTAACATGCCTCGAGCCTTCCCACCTGAATGCCCCTTCCCAGTTTTGTTAATCCCAATTTTTGTATTTGATCGTGAAAAACAACATTGTTTCTCAATATATGTAACATACTTGTAATTTTGGACTTTATTTTGTTTTGTTGAGTGTTTTTGGCTTCTGTGTCTTTTTAATGGCACCATAAATTGTTGAGACTTGCTTCTGGTGTTTAGGGTTGGCGTGGTCTGAGAACCTGCGCGCCCTCTTATCATGGCACTATAAGCTGCTAAGGCTTGCCTTTGGTGTTTAGGGTCGGCGTGGTCTGAGAACCTGCCCTTTTTCATGGCACCACAAGCTACTAAGGCTTGCCTTTGGTGTTTAGGGTTAGCGTGGTTGGAAGACATATGCGCCCTTTTTTCGTGGCACCACAAGCTGCTAAGGCTTGCTTTTGGAGTTTAGGGTCGGTGTGGTCGGAAGACCTACACGCCTTTTTTTCGTGGCACCATAAGCTGCTAAGGCTTGTCGTTGGTGTTTAGGGTTGGTGCGGTCTGAGGACCTATGCGCCCTTTTTTCGTGGCACCATAAGCTGCTAAGGCTTGCCTTTGGTGTTTAGGGTCGGCGTGGTCGGAGGACCTACACGCCCTTTTTTTGTGGCCCTACAAGCTGCTAAGACTTGCCTTTTGTGTTTAGGGTCAGTGTGGTCGGAGGACCTACGCACCCTTTTTTGCGTGGCACCACAAGTTACTAAGGCTTGCCTTTAGTGTTTAGGGTCGGCGTGGTCTGAGGATTTACGCGCCCTTTTTTCATGGCACCGCAAGCTGCTAAGACTTGCCTTTAGTTTTTAGGGTTGGCGTGATCTGAAGACCTATGCGCCATTTTTTCATGGCTCCACAAGCTGTTAAGGCTTGCCTTTAGTGTTTAGGGTCGGCATGGTCAGAGGACCTACGTGCCCTTTTTTCATAGCGCTTACGTTTTCCCCTGGAAACGTTTTCTTCTGTACATAATTTTTTAATGAATGAAGCGGAATACATTCATAAATATTGATACTTCAAACATTCAGACAAAAATAAAGATAAGGGACTTTTAAATCAAAGAGTACTACAAAAATCATTGATGAAATTTTTTCAAATGTTCTGCGTTCTATGGGTGTAGTAATTCCTTGCCCTCCCTGTCTTTCAATCTTTACGATCCAGGCCGGTTGTTGGCTACTACTAGGTAAGGATCTTTCCATCGGGGTCCCATTTTCCCTCGCCTTGGGTAGCTACCCCGCTCTTCTTCAAAAGCAGGTCGCCCACTTTAAAGGTCCTAAGCCTTACTCTCTTGTTGAAGTACTGCACGGTTTTCCTATTTTCTTGTAATATACGAGCCTCGGCTATCTCTCTTTCTTCTTCGAGTAAGTCAAGGTATTCTTCTATTTTTTTGTCATTTTGAGTACTCGAGAAATGGCTTGTTTTATAGGTTGGTAGCCCTACTTCCGCTGCTGTAACTGCCTCGCATCCGTAAGCCAGCGTAAACTAGGATTCCCCTGTTGGAGTTTTTACTGTAGTTCTGTACGCCCAGAGTACCCCTAGCAGCTCGTCCGCCCAATCTCATTTTTTTTTTCCACAACCTTTTTCTTGAGGATTGAGAGTAACGCCTTGTTGGTCACCTTAGCTTGACCATTTGCTTGGGGGTGGCCTGGGGAGGAGTTCTTTGCCTTGATCCTTAACTTCTCACACCATTTTCTATAGTGATCTGAATCGAACTGGCGCCTATTATCGGTTACAATATTGTGGGGAATCCCAAACCTACAGATGACATTTTTTCACAAGAATTTTCTCACGGTTTTGCTGTGATTGTCGCCAAGGGCTCTGCTTCTGCCCATTTTGTAAAATAGTTGACGGCGACTATTATCAATTTGACACCACCTTTTCCTGACGGGAAGGGTCCCACCAAATCTACCCCACATTGGGTGAATGGCCATGGTGCTGTCACTGATGCTAATTCCTCTGAAGGGGCATGCGGTATAGGTGCATAAGTCTGGTATTTTACACACCTCTTAGCTAACTTCCCCACATCCCTCAGAGCATTAGACCAGTAATAGCCTGCCCGGACCCCTCTTTCCTGGCCAAGGTTCTTCCCCCATTATGGTTTCCACATATCCCTTCGTGTATCTCAGCCAGGACATACTGCGCTTCTTGTGCGGAGATACATCATAGTAAAGGAATAGAAAAACCTCTTTTATAAATGATTCCATTGATGAGTAGGAACCTGGCCGCCCTTTTCTTTATCTTTCTTGCCTCTTCTCTTGCTTCCAGCAGTTTTCCTCCAACCAAGTACTCCACTATACTGCTCGCCCAGTTTGGGGTACTTGACCCCAGAACTCCTACTTCGACGCCCACAATTGGGACCTCGATGACCCTTTTCTCGACTAGCCATAGTAGGGGTACTTCTTCCCTTCCTGATGCCGCTCCTACCAATCTGTCAGAGACCTCGTTGTCCGCTCTTGATATCTGAGTTATGGCAAAGTATGAGAAGAGATCGTGTATTTCCCAAACTCGTGCCAGATATTTCTTCAAATTTTCGCCCTTTGCAGTGTACATGCACAAAACTTGATTTACTACTACTTGTGAATCCGACTTGGCATCTACTTCGGTTGCCCTAATCTGGGCGGCCACAAACAAACCCACTATCAATGCTTCATACTCAGTTTCATTGTTCGTTACTTTGAATGCCAGTGTGACCATGTAATATCGTACCTGACCGTCGGGGCTCAGTAAATGTATTCCCATGCCTCCGCCTGTTTGGTAGGACGACCCGTCTATAAATAATACACAGGGCTTTCCTGTCGGTGCTATCACCTTTTCTAGGGAAAAATCTGAGAATTTTGCTACAAAATCCACCATTGCTTGCCCCTTTATGACTTTCCTTGGCTCGTACTTTATATCAAACTCACTTAACTTGATTGACCATCTTATTAGCCTCCTTATACAATCTGGCTTCCTTAGTATTTTTGCCAATGGAGTTTCTGTCAGTACCTTCACTGCCTGGGCCTGGAAATAGGGACAGAGCTTCCTAACAGTCACTACCAAGGCAAATGCCAACAACTCGATTCGAGGGTATCTGGCTTCTGCCCCTCTGAGTGCTCAACTCACATAATATACCGGATGTTGCATGGCTTCTTCTTCCTTCACGAGGACGGTGGATACAGCGTGCGGGGAGACTGCTAGATACGCATAGAGTACATCTCCTTTCTCTGGTCGCTTTAAAAGGGGTGGATTGGCCAGATATTGTTTTAACTTTTCAAACGCTTTGTCGCACTGTTCATTCCAAGGATGTACCTTTTGCAGTACTTGAAAAAATGGGAGGCACTTGTCTATTGATCTGGCTATGAACCTTCCCAGGGTGGCCACTCTACCCGCCAGTCGTTGAGTCTTGTTCAGATTATTTGGCGGCTTCATATTAATTAGGGCCTCTATCTTATCCGGAGAAGCTTCAATTCCTCTCTCCGATACTATGAAGCCCAAGAATTTTCCTGATTGGACCCCAAAATCACACTTTGATGGGTTCAGCCCCATCTTGTAACGGCATAAGATCCCAAATGTTGTTCGCAAATCCCCAAGGTGCTGGGCGGGCTCTTTGCTTTTTGCTAGTAGGTCATCCACGTAAACTTCCATAGATTTCCCAATCTATTCCCTAAACATCCAGTTTACCAGCCTTTGGTAGGTCGCCATTACAATCTTCAGTCCAAAGGGCATAACTTGGTAGCAATACATCCCTCGGTCTGTGATGAAAGATGTCTTTTCTTCATCCATCGCGTTCATCTGTATATGGTTGTAACCCGAATATGCGTCCATGAAGCTCAATATGTGATGCCCCGCTGTAGCATCTACAATGACGTCGATGCGTGGTAAGGGGAAGCTATCTTTCGGGCAAGTTTTGTTTAAATCTGTAAAATTTATGCACATTCTCCACTTCCCATTCGCCTTTTTCACCATGACAACATTGGATAACCATTCTGGGCAATGGGTGTAATAACCCGCTAGAAATTCAATTGTAAAATTTCTATTAACTTTAGAAATCTCGTGAAGACCCCATAAGTTTTCACGAATATATTAATCGTATAGGTTTTTGTCTAACTACATAGTTAATGTTATTATTTACTATGGTATCAGAAGTGTGTTTTTAATTATTGGAGATAGTTAGAAGTGTCAAAATGTATTGTGGTTTGTGACATTAGACTCGGAGGGTTGTTTAAGGTCTTATGGCGCAATAACATTTTTTCATATTTTCGGACAAAACGTCTGTTCAAAACTGTAGATATTATTGGATAAAAATATCTTAAGCTAATTTTGTGGATATTATTAGATAAAAATATTTTAAGCCAATTTCACGAATATTATTGGGTAAAAATATCTTGAATTGATTTTTGTAAATATTATTAGGTAAGAGAGTCCTACACTCCACTCTCACTCTGAGTAAGAGAGTCCTACACTTAACTCTCACTCTGGGTAAGAGAGTCATACACTTAACTCTCACTCCAACCTCATCTCTTCCATATCTCATCCATAAGTATCTCTAGTCACCCCTCCTCACGAAATTATCTTCATTTATACTTTCCATTAAAAGAATATCAAACACTCTCTCTCGGATAGCTTTTAGGAGTTCTTTTGCACGCCCATTTCGAAACTTTTGTAAGTATTTTATCATAACGTCTCCTTCATATAAGTAGTTCATTTTTTAGTCTAATTTACGTGGATATCTTATTTGTCCCATTTGAAGATTATTTGGTTAGTCAAATATTATGTAAACTATAAAAAGGTCATTCAGGAAGATAAACTGGAGAATATGTTATAGTTTGAAGTTTTTGACCAAGCTAATGGATAGATATTGGTCCGAAATTTTTATGGAGTATTGTTAACATGTATATATGACTATTGGTTGAGGATTTTTGCATGATTAAAGGTTTTGATGAAAGATTTTCTTAGATTTAGAAACTTAGAAACTAGAAGAGGAAAAACAGTTTCTGTTTTGAGAAAGTTTAACTCTTTGGCGGTCTAAACCTATTCCAATGACTTTGATAATTTTATTGGAGGATCATAAGCATCTTATATACATGTTATATTATTATTTTGAAGATATTTGATGTTAGTTTCAAAGATACAAAATTTTATGCAAAGAGATATTCAGATAAGCTAAAGTGTGGATGTTCTTGGTTAAATTTATGTTTTGGTTAATTTTTAACCATGTGATCTTGAATTAGAAGCTTATATATATTTTAGGATATCTTTTTAAACCATGTGATGGTTTGTTTTGAAGATCACATCTTTATAAGTCATAGATCAAAAGGTTAATCAAAACAAGTTAGAAACAAAAATCAATGGAAATAGCATATGAGAATTTTGGCCCTATGGAGTTTTAATAGTTGTGATTAGTTTTAAATTTTTCTAAATTGATATTTGAGTTAAGGATAAAATTTACATGAAACATGTAAATATTGGTGACTTTTGGAATTAGTATGCAAAATCCTTAAGTTATGGGTAAAACGGTCATCTTCCTACATGTAGACAGTAAAATAGAAATTTTACTTTTTAAGTTAGTATTTTTCATATTTCAAGTTATTAGTGATTCAGTGCTAACTTTTAGAATCACTAATCACAGTTCCTCGTGATCGCGCTTGAGGTTTTATTAGAAACGCGGAAATCGAGGTAAGTTAGTTTTTAACTTACTAGCAGTCTACTGTGTATGTGTGCTAAGTAAAGGGACTACAGTGTATATATGTGTGTTATCATATATGTCATGTCATGCCAAGTTATCACTTAATTGTCTATTATATAGAATTTATTCCGTAATCAATTTTTATTTGTTACATAATATATTCTGTCATGTATTACTGTACCTTACAAGTACGTTATGCAAAGTATGCCATCTATTACATGTATGTCAAGTCATGTAATATTCACTGTTGTAAATATGTCATGTTAAATATGTTATCTATTATATGTTATGCCATGTTACGAAATGTTTCTATCTCAATTTGGTCATGTATTTCAAGTTATGTTCAAGTCACGTTATGTTACGTCAGGGCTTCAGTCATTTCGTATTCCAGTCACGTTTCATCTTGATTACTTATGTATGGAGTCACAGCAATTGTGACGCATACACTACATGAGACACAGTAATTGTGACATGTAGAATACATGGGGCCACAACAACTGTGGAGTATGTATTTAAGCAGTTAAAGAATAAGTTTCCGTAGAATACATGGGGCCACAACAACTGTGGAGTATGTATTTACACGTAAAATACATGGGGCCACAACAACTGTGGAGTATGTATTTTTCATGTTAAGTCAAGTTTCAGAACAAGTTCATGATAAGTCAAGTTTCATATCACATTCATGTTAAGTCAAGTTTCAGAACAAGTTCATGATAAGTTAAGTTTCATATCATGTTTATATTAATTCAAGTTTCATAACAAGTTCATGCTAAATCAAGTTTCAGATCAAGTTCATGTCAAGTCAAGTTCAGTTCATATTTCAATTTAAGTTATGTCAATTATGTTATGTTGTACGCCAAGTTATGCTTTAATTACTTATGAATTTGATTATGCATTTATACTTTTACTGTCATCCATGCATCATTAGCTTGTGTGGAAGTTTTTTGTTAACTTACTGAGATTTGTAATCAAATCTCACTTTGGCAGTCCCAACTACCATTCCCCCCGAATGGTAGATCTTGTTATAGGACCTGAAAGAGAATCAGGAGCTGATCAACTAGACACAGTTGACTAAGCAACGGTGCGACGTCAATGTTAATATAGTAGTTAACGTAAATTACTACTTGTATGATGGAATTACATCTCTAGTACTTTTTGGATCATAACCATTTTGGACTAGTCTTGTGATCTGTTCAATGGGTCTTTATGTATGAAGTATGTTTTAAACATTTGGGATATTTTCAATTTGGTGCATAGTATTGCTAAAGAAAAAAATTATCCACTGCGAATATTGCATAATGTTAGATGCATGTTAGGAACATTGCATCTTATATGTCATGAACGGGGGCAGGTAACCTTGTGTTGCATGTCTCGACGCTTCAAATGTCTGTCCAATCCCAAACGGAATTTGGGGGCGTCACAGGGTGGTATCAGAGCAATACGTATCTGGGCAGTAAATCCACATGTCCTTAGGAAATGCACCAAACATTAGGCTTGAAATTTTAGTCGTCAGTAGGCTTGAATTTCTTAAGGTATGAAAGGTAGTATGTGGTTTTAATACATATACTCGTGTGTTTCAAGAAGGGACACATGACTCGTGATAGAATACCTCGGAATCCTAAGGGAGATAACAATCAAGAGAATCAGAATTTCCCGATGGATGAAGGATTAGTTGAGGTGGTAAGTTTGCTGATCAATGTGTTTAGACATCCACAACTACGGCAAGTGCACATACCCATTAGAGTATATGCTGTCACTCAGAGAGATGTAGATGCTGGCGCCTCAGGAACTGCAGGAGCTGGTATCGTCACTGGTATTTTACTAGGACCAATATGTGGTTAAACATAGTTAACCTTCATCTGATTGCAATTGATGGTAGTATTGCATTATTGTTATTTTGGAGTAGGTCAAGTCATTGGGGTTGGTAAATTGTACATTGTTTGATTCAAACGAGTCATTGTTTCTATTAATTGTGGTAGTGCTTGAGAATTCAGCTTGGAAGCCGAATTGTTACCCTAGTGGTAAGAGTAACAATTTTCATTAGAAGTATTATTGTTCATACTAATGTAGATATAGAATACCTTTTAGTAATATGAGAAATGATATTTATGATTGATGAATGGTATTCCACATATTTGGAGAATTGTTTTGATTTTGAGAATACGATAGAAATTGTGTTTGGAAGAGTAATTTGATTAGGAGAAGTTTTAGCCTTAGTAGGATTCATTTATGATAATAGTATTACCACGCCGCCAGTAAATGATTTCTGGCAAAGCACTATCTTTATAAATACATAGATCGATCTTCTTTTAAATACTATTATATGGGGAGTAAAATCTTGGTCTTGAGGATTTATGTGAACATTAGGAATAAATCTTTTAGAGTTAGAGTAATTGATAACTCATGATGGATAGAAGAGTTATGACAATCATAAGAGAGAAAGTCTCAAGTTTAAGTTATTAACTGGTCAATTATCGAAACACCACCTAGAAAGAGGACTGATTGTTGCGATTATAAAAAAGTAAGTTAGTCCTAGACCAATAGAACTCCTTGAGGTTTTTATTAACTTCAAGATTACTGAGAGTTTGGATATGCATGATTAAATGCATATTTATATGAATCATTGGATCATGTCATATATATGAAAATCCCTAAAAGAAATAAAATGGAGCACATAAAACATCTACCAGAATATAGAAACACAAATATGAATATTTGTGAGGTATTATTTTATTATCATAAAGTAAAATTACAGAAATTTGAGGCTTTTTGCCTCAATTTTTAAACGCTCTTACTCTTCAAAAATCTGCATGCCTTTCCTATCTAAAGGAGTAGCCACTCGAAAAGAAGAGTTAAGTAAAGATTTTAAATCTCTGTTCTCTCGCTTTAGTGCTTCTATCTTCATGTTGGATTCCATAAGAAGCCTCTGAAGGATAGAAATATTCTCGTGGAGTTTGTCAACCCCACCAGTCCTGGATTGCAGTCGCTGAGAATATGCGATAATCGCTAATGAGTATCGGGTACCGAGACTCACAAGCTCGTAGATAAGTTCATTATCTGACTTATTAGTCAGATCATTATTGGATTGCATTATAGCACCTACGGAACAAGCATAAATAACTGGTGAACGAGGTGCAGAATGCCTCATGTATTGGTAATGAGAAGATTGCTGAGCCATTGCAAAGTGAGTAAGCAGAAAGAGATTGCAGAGTATGAATGCAGACTAATTTCAGAAAAGTAAAGAAGATGAAATGCGAAAGAAGATGAACTAAATAATTATTTTATAGAGAAAATTATGACGAATCATCTCTCGTGAAGCATTTCTCTACAAGATACAAGAGCAATGTAGTATCATAACTGCGGTGCCTGACAACTACAGAAGAACAAAGTAGTGTCATAGTTATGCGGCGCCTGACAACTACAGAAGAGCAATGTAGTATCATAGCTGCAGCGCCTGACAACTACAGAAGAGCAAAGTAGTGTCATAGCTATGCGGCGCCTGACAGCTACAGAAGACCTATAAAAATCATGCGGATCAGAGTTGTCTGATCTAAAACAGAGGGCCACCGATTTTGTTAAAAAAAAACAAAAAGAGAGAGAGAGAGAGAGAGAGAGAGAGAGAGAGAGAGAGAGAGAGGTTAACGGCTTAATTTTGATGAATTCTCTACTAATTATGGTATTTACAAGAACACTTAAAGTATATCGCCTATGTTTTTCTAAAGAAGAGTTTCGGAAGATTATTTACTTGAAATTTTAGGTTTGGAGAGTGTGTCGATACAACTTGGCCAACCTTGTGGAAAGAAGTATAATATAATTGTTGATTAAAGTAAGAGAGTTAAGAAATGGCATAATCTCAAAGGCAAATATATATGGGATAGACAGCAAGTTGGTAACAACACTTATTCCTTAACTTGTTATTTCTTACTTCGATTTCGAGGACGAAATCTTTTTTTTAGGAGGGGAGATTGTAACAACCTGCTAGAAATTCAATTGTGAAATTTCTATTAACTTTAGGAACCTCGTGAAGACCCCATAAGTTTCACGAATCCATTAATCGTATAAGTTTTTGTCTAACTACGTAGTTAGTGTTATTATCTACTATGGTATCAGAAGTGTATTTTTGATTATTGGAGATAGTTAGAAGTGTCAAAATGTATTATGGTTTGTGCCATTAGACTCGGAGGGTTATTTAAGGTCTTATGGCGCAATAACATTTTTTCATATTTTCGGACAAAATGTCTGTTCAAAACTGTAGATATTATTGGATAAAAATATCTTAAACTAATTTTGTGGATATTATTGGATAAAAATATTTTAAACTAATTTCGTGGATATTATTGGGTAAAAATATCTTGAATTGATTTTTGTAGATATTATTAGGTAAGAGAGTCCTATACTCCACTCTCACTCTGGGTAAAAGAGTCCTACACTTAACTCTCACTCTGGGTAAGAGAGTCCTACACTTAACTCTCACTCCAGCCTCATCTCTTCCATATCTCATCCATAAGTATCTCCAGTCACCCCTCCCAACGAAATTATCTTCATTTATACTTTCCATTAAAAAAATATCAAACTCTCTCTCGAACAGCTTTTAGGAGTTCTTTTGTACGCCCATTTCAAAGCTTTTATAAGTCTTTTATCATAAAATCTCCTTCATATAAGTTGTTTATTTTTTAGTCTAGTTTACGTGGATATCTTATTTATCCCATTTGAAGATCATTTGGTTAGTTAAATATTATGTAAACTATAGAAAGGTCATTCTGGAAGATAAACTGGAGAATATGTTATAGTTTGGAGTTTTTACCCAAGCTAATGGATAGATATTGGTCCAAAATTTTTATGGAGTATTGTTAACATGTATATATGACTATTGGTTGAGGATTTTTGCATGATTAAAGGTTTTGATGAAAGATTTTCTTAGATTTAGAAACTTAGAAACTGGAAGAGGAAAAACAGTTTCTGTTTTGAGAAAGTTTAACTCTTTGGTGGTCTAAACCTATTCCAATGACTTTGATAATTTTATTGGAGGATCATAAGCATCTTATACATGTTATATTATTATTTTGAAGATATTTGATATTAGTTTCAAAGATATGAAATTTTATGCAAAGAGATATTCAGATAAGCCAAAGTGTGGATGTTCTTAGTTAAATTTATGTTTTGGTTAATTTTTAACCATGTGATCTTGAATTAGAAGCTTATATATATTTTAGGATATCTTTTTAAACCATGTGATGGTTTGGTTTGAAGATCACATCTTTATAAGTCATAGATCAAAAGGTTAATCAAAACAAGTTAGAAACAAAAATCAATGGAAATAGCATATGAGAATTTCGGCCCTATGGATTTTTAATAGTTGTGATTAGTTTTAAATTTTTCTAAATTGATATTTGAGTTAAGGATAAAATTTACATGAGGCATGTAAATTTTGGTGACTTTTGGAATTAGTATGCAAAATCCTTAAATTATGGGTAAAACGATCATCTTCCTACATGTAGAGAGTAAAATAGAACTTTTACTCTTTAAGTTAGTATTTTTCATATTTCAAGTTATTAGTGATTCAGTGCTAACTTTTAGAATCACTAATTACAGTTCCTCGTGATCGCGCTTGAAGTTTTATAAGAAATACGGAGATCGAAGTAAGTTAGTTTTTAACTTACTAGCAGTCTACTGTGTATGTGTGCTAAGTAAAGGAACTACAGTGTATGTATGTGTGTTATCATATATGTCATGCCATGCCAAGTTATCACGTAATTGTCTATTATACAGAATTTATTCCGTCATCAATTTTTATTTGTTACATAATATATTCTGTCATGTATTACTGTACCTTATAAGTACGTCATGCTAAGTATGCCATCTATTATATGTATGTCAAGTCATGTAATATTCACTGTTGCAAATATGTCATGTTAAATATGTTGTCTATTATATGTTATGCCATGTTACGAAATGTTTCTATCTCAAGTTGGTCATGTATTTCAAGTTATGTTCAAGTCACGTTATGTTACGTCAGGGCTTCAGTCATTTCGTATTCCAGTCACGTTTCATCTTGATTACTTATGTATGGGGTCACAGCAATTGTGACGCATACACTAAGTGAGACACAGCAATTGTGACGCATACACTAAGTGAGACACAGCAATTGTGACATGTAGAATACATGGGACCACAACAACTGTGGAGTATGTATTTAAGCAGTTAAAGAATAAGTTTCCGTAGAATACATGGGGCCATAATAACTATGGAGTATGTATTTACACGTAGAATACATGGGGTCACAACAACTGTGGAGTATGTATTTTTCATGTTAAGTCAAGTTTGTGTAGAATACATGGGGCCACAACAACTGTGGAGTATGTATTTACACTTAGAATACATGAGGCCACAACAACTGTGGAGTATGTATTTTTCATGTTAAGTCAAGTTCAGAACAAGTTCATGATAAGTCAAGTTTCATATCACGTTCATGTTAAGTCAAGTTTCAGAACAAGTTCATGATAAGTTAAGTTTTATATCAATTTCATGTTAATTCAAGTTTCAGAGCAAGTTCATGCTAAGTCAAGTTTCAGATCAAGTTCATGTCAAGTCAAGTTCAGTTCATGTTTCAATTTAAGTTATGTCAATTATGTTATGTTGTACGCCAAGTTATACTTTAATTACTTATGAATTTGATTATGCATTTATATTTTTACTGTCATCCATGCATCATTAGCTTGTGTGGAAGTTTTTTGCTAACTTACTGAGATTTGTAATCAAATCTCACTTTGGTAGTCCCAACTACCATTCCCCCCGAATGGTAGATCTTGTTACAGGACCTGAAAGAGAATCAGGAGCTGATCAACTAGACACAGTTGACTAAGCGACGGTGCGACGTCAATGTTAATATAGTAGTTAACGTAAATTACTACTTGTACGATGGAGTTACATCTCTAGTACTTTTTGGATCATAACCATTTTGGACTAGTGTTGTGATTTGTTCAATGGGTCTTTATGTATGAAGTATGTTTTAAACATTTGGGATATTTTCAATTTGGTGCATAGTATTGCTAAAGAAAAAAATTATCCGCTGCGAATATTGCATAATGTTAGATGCATGTTAGGAACATTGCATCTTATATGTCATGAACGGGGGCAGGTAACTTTGTGTTGCATGTCTCGACGCTTCAAATGTCCGTCCAATCCCAAACGGAATTTGTGGGCATCACAATGGGCCTCTCTGATGAAGTCGACCGCGAGCAATTCTTCAACTTCTTTACTAATGGCAGCATACTTCTCTGCGCTAAACGATCTCCTCTTCTGTCTCACTGCCTTGTGTGACGAGTCCACACCTAAGCAATGCTCAATGATGTCATTGTCTATACTAGGCATTTCTTCATGACTCTATGTGAAGACATCCCTGTGTTCTATTAACAATTTTATCAGGGCTTCTCTATCTGTTGGTGGGACTTGTGTCCATATTCGGGTAATTGTCCCGGGGCGGTCAGCGTACAACATCACGAGTTCTAGAGGTTCGTTGACTTCCGCATGTTGTTGAACCCGGTCATCCTTGACTTCTATGTCTCTCTCGTAAGTTACTGCCACAGGTGGCGGCAAGGCCCTACCCTACCCTGCGACCATGCAAACTTCTTTCTTGACCTTTAATTCCTGCACATAACATTTTCGGGCCAGGGCTTACTCGCCTCTCGCCTCTTCCACGCCGCTATCTATTGGGAACTTCATCTTGAGGTGATAGGTAGACGTTACTGCCCTCAAATGGTTGAGTGTCGATCTGCCTAGTATGGCATTGTACGAGGAATGAACTTTCACTGTTAAGAAGTTGGTCATTGTGGTTGTTGTTCGCACCCCCATGCCTGCAGTTACTGGGAGCGTGATCGCCCCTATTGGCTGGATGGTATCCCCTGAGAAACCCTTTAACGGCGTAGGGGAGAGCCTCAGTTTTCCAACATCAATCCCCATTTTGATAAACGCCTCCCAGAACCATATATTAGTCGAGCTCCCATTGTCTACTAGTACCTGCCTAGTAGTGTAATTAGCTATCACGAGGGTTATCACCATAGCATCGTCATGTGGATATATGATTCCTTTCCTATCCGCCTCGTCAAAGGATATCACCATTCGCTCATTGCTAAGCTTTGGTTGTTTGTGTACTCTATCCGCCACGAGCACCTCTTCATATCTTGCCTTTCGTGCATACGCCTTTTGGCTGGACGTGGAAATACTACCCCCAGCAAAACCTCCGGCTATGGTCTTTATTTCCCCTATGGGTGCCCTGTTCCGATCATTTTTTGGGGGCGACCTCGCCCTCCTATCCTAGCAGTTATTGGCCTGGCGCCTTCTTTTCGGACTGAAACTCCGCCTTGCTTTTTGCCTAGCCTCCTGACGCCTTTTAGGTTTTGACCGCTTTGCGACCATTCGCTCCAACTCGTCGGTTCCTGCTAGCTCATCAACTCTCTTTCTCATGGTTGTGCAGTCTTCAGTCCAATGCAAGCTCGTCTGATGGTACTTGCAGTATCGACCGTCTGTTTTGACAGGGCGCCGGCTTTCCTTTTCTCTTTCTCCTTCCTGTATGCCCAAATTATTGTGTACTAATTCAAGGTTGCGATCTGATCGCCCTTGCCTCGCTCTTTCTCACCTACTAAGATTACCTTTCTTGTCAGCCCGCTTGTTTCTCCGCTCGACCCGAGTATCTTCTTTACAAGGGTCCACCAAGGCCTGCAGAGTATCCTATGTATTGGCAAAATCATCCGCCCTGTCCATGAACTCCCTGAGGGTGGAAGGAGTCATCTAGGCCAACTACGCCATGAAAGGACTGCGTGGCCATACCCCTCCTAAGAGGGCGGCCAGAGTGATCTTCTCATCTTGGTCATTCGTCGTTAAGCGCTCCTAGTTGAAGCGGGCCAAGTAGGCTTTTAAATTCTCATCTTCCCTTTGCTTAACCATTAACAGGTAGGGGTTGGGCGCCGACGTCTTAGGCTAGGCATGAACTGAGTCAAGAACTACTTTGCCAATTCCTCAAAACTATCTATCAACCTTGGTCTAAGGGTCCCAAACCATCCTCGAGCGGTCCCTTTTAGGGTCAAAGGGAAAGCTCGGCATGCAATCTCCCCTTGGAAACCGTGAAGCATGATGTGAGCTTTAATGTTTTCCAGATGGTCTATTAGGTCCTTGGACCCATTGTACATATCGATCTGAGGAACTTTGAACTTTGGCAAGAGCAGTACAGCCATAATACGGGCGCTGTACGGCAAGTCTGTTTGGTGGAGTAGACTTTCCACCGAGGAAGAACCGCCTATCTTCTTCACCATCTCTTCATATTTTCCCGCTAACTCTTTCAAGTCATCATGCATCCTTTCTTTCTCTTCGCATTCAGCATCCTTTTCGATCCTACAATGTGCTTCTTGCTCACCTTGCTCACTGTGAGCAGGCACATCGTCATTATGAGAATTGGCGTTCCTTCACCTCAAGTCGTCGTTCTCTTTTTGCAAGACTCCCATGGCCTCTAGGGCTTGTTTCAACTTCTCCTCTGCTACTGCTATCGGGCTTCTACAGATGACGGTCCGATGTCCATCGTTCAGCTTGCTACTAAGTGTGTCACAATTGGCATGTGAGAACCACACTGAATCACAAGATCCCACAGACGTCGCCAAATGTTCGAGACATGTCTCACCTCCAATCTTCCACAGCTCAGCTGTTCTTCTTTGTGGAAACTCGAGGGGAGCTCCTCCTGTAAATACTCCGATGCTAAAGTCAGTTTAGAAAAAGTATCATCTCGCAAACCTTAAAGATTACCTATATATATAGGCTCGTTTGCTGTACATATCTCATCAAGGATTTATCGGCACAGATCAAGGCTTAGAATTTTGAATAACCCTATCACTTCTTACTTTTTTATCCTTCCGTTAAAGGTGGTGCCATGTATGTCTCTTTTTGAATTCCTTTTATCCATCCCTTCGTGACTTATGGGCTCATGTTGTGCCCAAAATTTGAGCTTCTTGGTGTTTAATGCATTATGGGCCCTTTTTATGTACTCCAATGCCCCTTGGTTGGAATTGTCCCTCCAATAATAATAAAAAATACTATTAAAATAAAAGATAAAACACACGAAAACTCTTATTTTTTCTCGCCTTTTATTTTAGAAAAGTTGCCCTAAGCTAGAGTTGTGGCCAACAAAACCCACCAATCGGAAAAAGAGAAGCGAACTTAGAGAGTTCTGTGCTCAGCTTCATTATACTGCCGAAGAATTCTTATACACAAATTGATGTAAAACTGATACATGGAACACACAAAAAAAAAAAAAAATCACTTGAATCACAAAAAAAAAAAAAAAAAAAATTATAGGTTGCTAAAAAGATGTAAAATGAATTTAAAAAATTTCAACCCATATGTAAAACTTAAATATACAAATTCCAAGATCCAAGATATAAAAATTAGTAAGAAAATCGCCTAACACTCAACGTGTCTCAAATTACATGCACAAAAATCAGTGAACCCATTGACTAGATGGAAGTAAAGAATATTTTAAAAATAGAAACTTTCAAATTTTGCTTTCACCAGTAATGCATCCTATGCAATTCGCCATAGGAATGCTATTTTTTTTTTCTTTTTTTTGTTCAAAGTTTGCTTTATCGACAAGATGAGCAAAAAAAACTGGAATTGGGGGAGGGGTAAGGGAATCAGACACGAAAAGGGGGAGAGAAGCATTTACAACAAATTAAGTGTTAGGGCTTTTTTATCTTTTCCAGATTTTGTGTGGGTTTTTTCTGTCTTTTCAAATATGCTAACATGCAGTGTGGGATGGTGTGTTAAAATAGTAGGTTGAAGAGTAGATTTTCTCATTATTAAAACAAAAAAGGGTTCAAGGGTTGTCTTGTCATGTTAATTAATTTTCAAGTGGGTGTTAGAGGTAAAAGAAAACTAATGTTGTATATAATTGTGAAGTGTTTAAGTGTCATATGATTATTTTGAAAAATAATGATATTTATTATTAAAAAATTATTTTTTTTATATAAATTACGTATTTATTTATTTTTTTTAAATAATTATACGACACTTATAAATTTACGAATCATTTCTTATATTTGTGACTCTATTTCAATTTATAAGTTTCATTATTATAATTTTTATGGTAAGACTTTACATTTTTTTTTAAACAAGCAATAATTAAAGTGTCAAAGACTCAATTGCAATTTGTTTTTTGTTTTACCTGGCTATTAACTTTATCATTTAATCGTAGTAAAAGTTATTAGTAATTATTAGGTTCGAAGGAACGAGACATGTGTGATATAAAGTGGGAGGAATTATTACCAATTATTCATTAAGAAAAAGCAAGTGGGAGGCGTGACAAGCATGTGACATGACATGTGTGAGATAAAACTTGGGTATGACCTTGTTTTGAAAAATAGAAAAACGTGGCATGTACCGTTAAACTCAATTAATGTTCAATATAGTAAGTTTTGTTATACATAAATCGGTATATCACATTTTAAAAAAAATAAACTACTAATTATTTCTCAATATAACTCATATAAAAGGCTTTTACATTATCAGTGTGTTAGGTAAGCTAAAAATGAGACTTGCAAATAAAATCTTTCTTTAAAAAAACTCTATTATCAAGCCTTTGTAGATGTTTATATAGTATAATTTAATTTGTTATTATTTATCTTTTAAATTAAATTATACCACGTGAATATATAACGTGTGGTCTAAAGGCCTTATAATATAATTGTTCTTTTAAAATTTGTATCTTACAAACTAAATTTTACAATTTAAATGACGGATATAATATGCTTTACATACCGATTTCATAATATAATAACTTTTTCTTTTGATTATACATAGAATAATATTATAATGTCCCGATAGAATGGTCAAATCATATGACCTATACTCCAAAATGACTAGTAAGTGATACAATTGAAACCTTACTGAAACATTGTAAAGAGTAAGAACTTTTCTTTCCCAAACATTGTGAGATCTCATATACTACTTACATTTATTCTTATCATATGGGGTATCACAAATATCAACATATAGTATTTGCGAGTAAATGATTTAATCAATAGAGTCAAATTTTAAAATTTATCTTTCAGACCTGTGTGAATGCTTATATAGTATAATTTGATTTGAAATTGTGTCATGTGAATATATGGCGTGTGGTGTAAAAGCCTTAAAATATAATTATTCTTTTAAAATAAATCTTACAGTTTAAATGATATAGATGATATGCTTTACATACCAGTTTGAGAATAAAATAACTTTCTTTTGATTATACATAGAACAATATCGACATGTAGGACTTGAGAGTAAATGATTTAATCAATACAACTAAATTTTAGAGTTTATCTTTTAAATTAAATTATATCATGTAAGTATTTATTCTGTGTACTCTACATAACGACTTGAGAAAAATTGTATTTTTCTAATCAGAGAAGGTTTTTGGGGGCTATTTAGACTGAAATTTCCAAGTTAGGAAAAAATGTTGTAGGCTCACCTGTGTATCTCTCTGTTTTATTTTGAGAATTTCAAATTCGAATAATATGTATTTTTATCTACTTATAGATTGTTGTTGAGTTTTAAAAATAGATTATGTTCTTCTATATTTAAACGTATGGGTAAGTTTATTTATTGATCCTTCGAGATTTTTCAAATGGTTTCTGGAAAACGATCATATATATATATATATATATATATAACATCAAATTGATTCATCCGTCCATAAAACTTGCGATTTTGACATTACTTGTCACATTATGATTAATCATACGATGACGTGTGTCCAAAATGAACAATCAATATCTTGATAGACAAAAACAAAAGGTCAGCCTCAACTTGGAAGTAAAATAAAGATTAATAAAAATAGTAATCTTATCTATCGTGTAAATATTGTGCAATAGTTTTGAAAAAAAAGAAAAAATTATTATTAAAAAATTAATTTCTTTTTTTCATGTAAATCATGTATTTATTTTTTATTTTTAAAATGATTGTGCGGTGTTTATACAATCACAACTATAACTATCATTTCTTAAATAAAAATAAATAAAATCAAGTATCAGCATTTCTCTTGATAGGATTAACAGACATTGAAAGGAGGGATCAGTTGAAAACAAAAACGTTATGTATAGTCACTTTTGTATAGTCATTACGCACTCTATTAATGTGATTGTCATTTTTTTTAATATAAAATAACGACTGGTCAATTACATTAGTGAAGTGAGTAAAAAATAAGCAAAAATAACTATATGTAGCATAACTCAAATGGAAACTTAGTATATAGCATACATTTATAATTGTTTTATTAAAAAACCAATCCTAGAAACACATTTAAAAATGCATAAAACTTCTCTAACAATGGAGGATTTAACCTTATATTCAAATCAGAGCAAAATAACTTCATGAAATAACAAAATGAATATCTTATAAAAATAAATTTATAAATATAAGTGATTCAGTATTATATGTATAATTTATTTTAAAAATAATTTATAATAAATATATTTAATTAAGTGTAAATAATTTTCTTTGGAGACCAAATATAACAGCATTTATCTTACAGGCAGTTGTACTTTTGAGGATAAGTCCGACCCAATTGTGGGACCAAACATAGGACAAAACTATCATAAACATCATGCGACTCACGTTGTTATTATTGTTACCACTTTACTTTACTATTTACAATTATTATAGTTATTAGGAGTGTTTGGGACCTTGGGTGGATGGCTAATGCTATGACTATAATCATCTTGGTTGGGTAAATAGTCGACACAGGAAAAACGCAGGTCATATCAGACGGGACTGCATCATTTCTGTAGGATCCACCATCTGAATTTCCCATTACTCTTTGCTTGCTAAAGAAGGCTTTGAAATTATACAGTGAATTATTGTACTGTCTACTGGTTCACGGAGTCACAGTGGAAAAAAGAGAAAAAAAAACCTACACACTTCTGCATGTCAGGACAACCTATGAGGATTTGCCTATATTTCCAGGATGGATTGGTTGATATGAAACATTTTCTGGGATTTCTTGAGGAATGCCTTCTAGTTCTAGTTCACAAGAAGCTGACTCAGAGTGACTGTATGGGGCACAGTGCTCACCATAAAGTGATGATGGAGGTATTTTTAAGGGAATTTTATTTATACATCACACATCTGATATAAAATATTTTTGAAAGCCATATGATTGGTCCAAACAAGGAAACCAACTGCCCTTCCAAGATGATAACACCAGCATTTTCCAATTAAAAACTTATGGCCATCTCCTTACTTGTTGGCATTCATGACTTTAGAGAGCAAAAGATGGGATTACCATATACATCTTTGGCATAATTTTGGAAAGGATGGCAGCACGATCAGCAAACTCTTAAGGGGCACAACAGAATAAATAGAAATATAGGTAAGAACAATCAGCTCTTGGGCAAAGGATACAGGAGAGATCAATTCACACAATTGCAAGCAATCCCGTCAACCCAACCTCCTGTGCACAGAAAGAACCTTCAAGGCAGCAGCATAACCACTCAACACAATTACAACACAGCATCTTAGTGCAGATGGAAACCCTATTGGCATTCCAGTCTAGGTAATATTCAACAACCTATGTCCGGTACTATAATAAAGCTGTGACAATGACTTTTCTGATTTGTTTCCCCCGGATTGTTACCAACGTAATTAGCAAGAGACAGAGCACGAGCCAGGTTTTACAGAACTAAGATTACCAGCTAATGTTGGAGACCAGCAGCAATTTCCAGGCGTTCCCATGTCAATCTCCGCTTCTCAGCTTCCACACTTAACCTTGAATCTTCCTCCTCCAACTTACGTTGGCAGGCAATCACCAGCTCCTCATCCATCTCAGAAAGCATTCTCCTCAGATTTAGAGTCAGGTTGAGCACAGCTTGATTCCAGTGATTCTTAGTGTTCCGCTCAAGAGCTGGGAACACTAGAGGCAGAATCACCTGCCTGTTATGTGAGACATGATTAAGGATGTGCTCGTTATTCCATAGCAAGTGGGCACGTTCAGCCACCTGAGAATTTTCAAGGCATGAAAAAATGACATTAATGCCATCTGTTAGATACGTTTCGACTTCCCACCATCTAATGAAAACAATAGTTGGAATAAGTCCCATTCAGTTAAACATAGGTTGTTTGTCTGACATACCAAGTAAAATGTAACCAATAACGCGATGCAAATTTCTAGATAACGCGAAAATACAACAGTTGAATGCTGTTTTAATAAGAACAAAATGAGGAAACAAAAGAGATGTCTAGAGGGGTTCTATTTTAACCGCAGACATTTTCTGTGTACATCGCACCAAAGAAAAATGTTTCTACACCAAGCGTGTCATTCATAAGTGCAGTAATATGACAGAAAAATTACCTGATAATGAGAGCTATTGAGACAGCATCCTAAGCGCCGAAACAGAGGGACCATGATCTTCTGGAACTCAACCATACTAGTCATTTCCAAAATCTCTTCCAACTCGCTTATAAACATCAATTCCTTCTGGCTATTTGTAACTGGCCAGTACTTCAACAGTCCCTTAATCACAGTGCTGGCCAACTTTGGATCCTTATCTATAAACTGTACAACACAATAGGTTAATTGTTGATGATAAATTCCAATTGATTTTGGTTTGTGCAGAGGAATCATGGCCCTCCATAGGAACATCTTGTGTTCCTCCTTCAAAGGCAACGCGAACCCACTAATCACACTCCCAAAAATCTCCAACAGCTCAGCAATTCCATTATGTCGCTCAGTTTCTAAAACAAATCGATAGATGATATTGCTAACAGCCTTTCGAACAAAAGGCCTATGGACCATGAATTTCCCATATATTCTATGCAGGATTGTTTTCAAACAGTCTCTTTCCCTTGGGTCCTCAGAATCAAAGAGGTCAAGTAATCTCAAAATAAAAGAATGATCTATATACTTTTTGGCCACCTTTGCATCAAGAGAACTATAACCGATAAATCGAAGAAGTAGGTCATACACAATTTGCAGAAGTGACCAAGCAGGATCAAACATTGGTTCTTCATCTTCTGTCTCACCCCCAGCACAATTAGAACGATATTTAGGTGGGAAAACCCTGAACAGGTTAGCTGCACACATTTTACACAATGCAGCAATTGCTGGTTCAGTGAACTTCGCAGATCCAGCAGAAACAAAATCAACGAGTTCTAACAATGCTTGACGTTTAATATCTTGCTTATCTGGATCATTAAAATCATGAACCTCACAGCACAGGTTCAACTTGCTGACGAAAAGATTCTGCTTTTGGGAATTCGAAACATCTTTGAAGGATAGATGAGCTTCCACTGCTTCAACTCCAGTTGCAGTGCTTGTGGGAAAAACTGCCGAAGACACCCGTTTCACAACATTTAACTTGCTTGAAAGGGCACTACCAACGTTTGTACATTGAAAGCCACTGCCCAAATTGGTAGTAGTGTTGCCAGAATCACTCCCTCCAGAATCTCGGTCTGCTTTTGGTAGCTTCCGAGGTAGTTTGCTCAGAATCTGCTTCAGCATGGTGGCAGTGTTGCAATATCCAACCGAAGGACCACCTGGATCAAATAAATAAAGTATATAAAAAAACATGTTCTTTTGAGGGGGTCGGGGGACTGGGAAGTACAAAGAGAAACTGGTGCGGGCAAGTATTTGCAGGGTATTTTAAAGCTTCACTTCTTGGGAATCCATGAAGTTGTTATTTACATTTTCCTCAGGAAAATCATTCACCCACAACAATCCAAAGGTGAAAATATGGTATCAAGCAGACAGATTCATGCTAATAGATTCTTGAAAAGTGAGTCAACCAAAGCAAAATGGGACTTGAAAGAACAACTTCTGAAAATATTGGGGCATAAATAAGAACAGAATACCACAGCTGCATTAGATTCATGAGGCCACAGAAAATCAAAGAATCCACACAAATTGAGAATATAGAGAGAAAATAAAGAAAACAATATCAATGCTCAATTTAGCTTTTGAGAAACGTTGGCGTAGAAGATTTTAAACTACATACAACTAGTCTTTGGGATGCCCCTGTACAAGAAAATCAATTGGAAATGAAGGTTACATTCGGACCCTTGTTTTTAATAATTGGATCAACAGCATAGTTGGGTGATCTTGCAATCATAAGTATGAACAGGCTTGTCCACCGGCATGAAAACATCCAAATCTAAAGCAAAGTACCCGAAGCCTCCAGTAACTGAAATGATAATTAGATCAAGCTCATTAGCTATTGCCCACGCCTGAGTTGCTACCAGCACTAACCATATAGGATGTATGCAACTAACTCAAAGCAGATGAAGACTGTAAATAATACTGAAGCTAAAGAAGGAAAGCTGGGAAAAGCGAATAAGCTAGATAAACATTAAATTTTGTGTACTAAGCTATTACCAGAAAATAAGAGCATAAGTAATACAAACTCAATTTTGATGATAGAAGCGAACTTGGTAGATTTAACACTAGATCTGGGACAATTGCTTGACCAGGATAGGGAATCGCCATAAAAATCCAAAACCACCACATCACAAAAGACAAGGGGTCAGAAACCCAGATCACCATTATTCATTACCAGAAAGAACCAGCTTTAACAAACCCAACTACAATCTTCACAATTTAAATACTAAGATTCCATGCCCCACAATTAATGTCGAAATCTATGCAGTTAAGCTCAATTCAACAAACATACATACACAGACACACACATGCACACACGCGCGTATGCACGTATATATTAAGCGAGAGAGAAGGCAGCAACCTGTTTTTTGAGCTGAAAAGAGCGAGATCTTCAGCAAAGGGGAAAGAGAAAGGCATCCATAGCTTCCCCTTCTAGTGAAAGAAGTACTTCTTAAGCTTCAAAACTCGAGCATTGGGCAGAGAGACCGCGTTTGTTTGTGAAGGCAGGTTCGTCTTTTTCACCGATCTGATATTTTCAGCACAGTTTGGTCATGTTGGAGCTCCATGGAAGATCAATAAGAGCTCCTCCTCGATTGAAGAGAACAAGCGGTGTGGCATTTTCTGAGACTTGCTGCAGCAGGTACCAGACACCCCAGTCGCCCAGCAACCACAAAGGTAAAGAAAAACTGGGAAAATAAAAAAACAATAAAATATATACTAATAATAATAAAATAAAATAAATACAAAAATATTAGTAGTAAAGTAATAAAACTTTTGGCCCATTTGTTTTAAGCCCAAGTTTTGAAGGCCCAAGAGTAATGGATATAATACACGTCTGGATCATTCAAAAAATTACAATTTTCATTTTTACATATATTTAGTAAAAAGAGTTTATATATTTAGAGTTTTGTTATGTATAATTATTTTTAAGTATTTTTTATACATTATGTTAATGTGATTAACTAAAAAATTCATTTTATATTAAATAAAAATATATAACTAATTAGATTACTACAATACATAAAAAATACATAAAAATAATTACACATAACATTTTTGTTATAAATGAGGTATGTAAATTGAGGATATATTATTGAAAGGAAAGACTTCCATTCCCAAAGTAATATGATGCTGAGGAGTGAGGAGTCGGCATCGTGCGAATGAACAGAGCTTAATGTCTTGGTGCTGTCACCCATAATCTACTGCGCAATCATCACATGTTAATGTTGGGTTTCTAATAATGTCGTTTCTAATAAAAGCGAATCGAAGAACAGTTTGTCATTTTTTTTGTTAAGATATTAGGATTCTTATTTTATGCAAAGCAAATAAGATTTGTAAAGTAGGCGTAATTATCAATACTAATCAGTCCCAACTGTAGATTATAGGATCCTTCAAATACATTTACGTACGTACATGGATGATTGAACTGCCCAATGGTACTATAACAGTTTTGTCTTTTTCCTTTCAATGAGCTCTGACGTAATAAGTTCGATAAATGATATTTACAGTTGTGATTGTGCAAGCGGCGTGCAGTCGCTTTGAAAAAAATAAATTAATATAGGATCCATATGAAAAAAAAAAAACTAACTTTTTAATCGTGGACCCTATTCTTTTTCAAAGCGATTACACGGCATTTATAATTCTACGACTGTATGTAACATTGCTGCTTTATATTACTCTACTTAAGCTTTTAGTTTTTTTGTTTTCTTCACCACACCTAATATAAGGTTTATGTGGTTAGATAATGCGCTTAAGTATGTAAAGCTGCAACAAATTTTATTTCAGATGATAGCAAACGAAGTATGGCATCTATATAAGAGTATAATCACTACAACAAAAATAATTTTTTGCATCACTTAAATTGGATACAAAAAATATAAAATGATTGTTAAAGTTTTATTCGTAACTATTTTATATTTTTTGCATCAAATTTAAGTGACGCATAAAGCTCTTTTTCTTATAGTGAATACAATTAAACAATAATCGAATAAATTAGATTATGTATGATTTGATCATTCAAAATTTTTATTTTATTATTATAAATTTTTTAAATTTTTATATAAAATATAATAAATAATTTAACTTTTTCTTAACTTTTTTAAATATTAAAATAATAATAATATTATTATTTCATCTTAAAAGTCAAAATTTTTATTTTACTACCGAACCATACTTAAGAGTAAAAAATGAGTTGCCCAAGCCTTACTGAAAACTTACCAAAAGTCGCAACAAATTACTATCTGGTTGGGTCATTAACGGGACCGCCCACAAACGAAATCAAGCTTCATAATAAAAATGTCCCAATTTAAACACACATATATCTACTCTATACATAAAAGTCGCTGTCCATCTTTTAAAAAAAAAAAAAAAGTCGCTGTCCCCATGTGAATAGTAGATTTTTTTATAGCAAAATTACCTTTATGTCCTTAGGTTTGTTAATAGGTTGTGTTTGATGAAAAATTACATTTTTATCCTAGAGGTTTGTTAGTAGTTTGTGTTGATGAAAAAGTTACCTTTTTGTCCTTGAGATTTGTGTTTGATGAGTAAGAAAATTCTTTTTGTTCTTGAGGTGTGTTTAGTGAGGAAAATTACCTCTTTGTCTTTGAGGTTCCAATGTCTTCGATGGGTGAAAGTACCTCTTTGTCGTTAAGATTTGTGTTTGTTGGGCTACCTTTTTGTCCACGATGTTCTAAAATATTTTATGTTTGGCAGGCAAAATTACTAAGGTTTTCATTCAGATGATTAGTGTCTCTTTTTTTTCATCTTTTTCTTTAAATAAATTGTATTGTCTCTTAAATAAAATTATATTTTTACCGTTGAGATTTTTTTGAGCAAATTTTAAGTAAATTTGGTCATCGCCTTATGCTATGACACGCTTAGGATTAGGTTCATATGCCATTGGTTTTAGGCAGTGGCGGAGCCACGTTAGGGCAGGGAGGGGTCATGGCCCCCCTAAAAATTTGGAAAAAAAAATTTATATGTTAATTTTTTTGATTTAATAAAATAATATTAATTTATCATATATTGCCCCTCCTCTAAAAATTATTTTGACCCCTCCATAAAATTTAATATGATATAAAAATGAAATAAATAAAACGCATCTCATATAAAATAAAAAATATTTTTTTATATATAAAATTAAAAAAAATTTTAACTATAACAAGTAATATTTCTAATATTTTTCCATTGTCTATATTAAAAGAGAAATAGTTAAAAATTATGATTTAAATTCAATACTTGATGATTTTATTTGTTTAAAAGAACGCAAATTATAATTTTAGACTCTGTATTTCTTTTATTTAATATATTTGTATGAATGTCGTTATATTATTTTAATGATATATTATTCTTGACATATCAAATACTTTTTTAATACATAAGTTGTATTAAAATTATTTTATTTTTATTGTATATCTTCTTATCAGATTATTATATATCATAAAAAAAATTATATAAAAGTAGAATAAAAAATATTTTATACATATTGTTCAAATTTTATTTGGCCCCTCCTAAAATAAATTCTTGGTTCCGCCACTGGTTTTAGGAATAACACCATATGGTATGAGTTATTTATAAATAAAATCATTTAATAATTTTCATGTCTATTAACATCTAAAAAACATGGTCCAATCAAAATTTTGAATTCCATTCTAACTAGTAAGCGTTTTGGATGAGATATTAAAACAGAATATTTTAGTACCAGTACATTTCAGAATAGTCCTTATATAAATAAATTATATATAATTAAATAATTATATATATAACTATTTTCCAATATAAAATCACTACAAGTCTTAAAAAACATACATACATGATAAACTCAATACTTCTGCATACTGGTCTAAAAAATTAAGTATCTACCAACTCACTTTTGTCACATTTATGACATGATAGCATTATGCATGATCTTTCTATCGATTATGGGTATAAATGCAAAAGTGTCAATATTTCATTGTAAACATTGCGAGAGGGAAAAGTTAGATTAGAATTTAACCCAAGCGCCAAACTATAATATCATTTAGCCCCCTTTAAATCTTACGTTCCCTTTGAGGAAGCAGAGCCAAGCCATAGCCAGAATTACTTCAATAAATATATATAATATAATATAATATATAATATAAAGGTTGGCTGAGATGAGGTACAAAAATATGATAAAGGAACGAGTGGAAAAACATTACCTCGGAGAACAAGTTACATTTATACAAAATACAAGTTTTGTAAAGACAAATTACAACACCATTTGGCTGGAAGTTAAGAGTCTTGCTAGCTTTGGCCAGAAAGCTTGACTCAGCTCTAAGGGCATCCTCATTGGCTTGCCAAATGAGTTGATTCGCTAAATTTTACATAATTTGACTCAAAAATCTTTCACATTCGATTGAACAAATCTAAAATAATTTAGACTTTTGCTACTATGGTTGGCTAAAGATGAAAGACCATTATTCATTCATCAAATATTAAAATATTAATTTCTCATTCCTAACATTTAATAATACTTTTTTAATATTAATTTTATTAGAATATAATTATTATTAAAATTTAATAATACTTTTTTAAATATTAATTTAATTAGAATATAATTACTATTAACATTTAATAATACTTTTTTAATATTAATTTAATTAGAATATAATTACTATTAACATTTAATAATACTTGTTTTAATATTAATTTAATTAGAATATAATTATTATTAACATTTAATTGGTAGAATTACAAAATGTGATAAAATAAATTAAATAAAAAAATTATTAATTTAATAATATTTTATTATTATATAGATAATGAATGGCTAATCCAATGTGGGGATTGAATTTAGATGGAATAGGTAAATGTAAAAAAGTGTTGATATTGGCCAAATTTAAAGATGAATTTGGCCAAGTCAATGCCAATGCTCTAAAGGTCAAAATCATACAATTTCAAAGTCTTACAAATAATGACTTCTATATTTTTGAAATCTGCAGATATGTTTGTAGAGTTTTTCGAAAGAGTGAAAGAGGCAAATATCAAACCAGATCTAGATGTAACACGAGATGACTGAGTTTCGACGGAGTGGAAGTGGTGCGACACCAGTCATTGGGTGTGAACTCTGGGGAGTGGAGACAAAGTTACTGAGATTAAAAAATGAACTTAGATCTAGGGATTTGAGTCTGAGTTCACAAGGCAAAGAGATAAACCAGAGAAGTAGAAATGGAGGATGATATACAAAAATGCCATGCATTTGAAAATATTTACAAAAATGTTTCAACATATTTGGACCGAAATGCCCATTCCCGTTAGAATATTGGAATCAGGCCGAAATGGACCGAATCACCCAGAATTCTACTCGAAACGGAACACCCACCTACGCTGTGCCAATTACTGTTTCAACACGGAAAAGGAATGGCCTGAATGAAAAGAAATTCAAAACCTTGGGTCCAATCATAAGGGTTAGCGTACTAAAGAATGCCAAACTAGCGTTCTATTATTCTTCCTTTCTATTTTACATTTTCATTAGTTTATTTAAAAACATTTGACTTTTAAGATGAATTTCATATGTACAAATAATGTAGACCTAGGCTTGAGCCTTGCAGAAAAAGAAAACTATACATGAGTTAGAATGATCAATTTTATGAACAAAACAAATTCTATTTCCATAAAACAAAGTAATTATCATCTTAATAGCCTAACAAATACTAAACTTTACAATGGTTGTATATATGCCTCTTGACTTAACTTATTTAGAAACCATGTTTTGATTCACATATCTATCTTTGGTTTGTTAATTTTATTATAAGAATTATTTTTTTATAATTGACAAAAATTTAAAATACTTTCACATTATTTAGGGTGTATTAGGAGTTCTAAAAAGTGTTTAAATAGTTTTAAAAACTCTTTAATAGAAAAATTAGATTATTTGGATGTTACATATTATAGTACCTTTTAATCTCAAATAAGCCAAAAAGTGCATTTGAGAAAAAACGTCATTTTTACTTTTCCACAAATGCATTTTTTCAATAATGTGAAATGTAATTTGAATTTTAAAAAAACTGTCAATGAGCAAAAATACCCATATAATTTTAGGATAATTATAATTTTTAAACTTTAAAAGATATGATCATAATTTGTAATAAAATCAAATAATCGTTATTTCTATTTTAGAAAGTACTTTATTAATCTATTTCCAAACAAATGTAATATGTTTGAAAGAGTATTAATCATATGGTTATCAAATAATAAATAACTTTTCAATAGTAGAACTTATTATTTAATCTATAAGTTATAAGTCCTAAAAATATAAGTTATATTTTCTATCAGAATCCCGAACATATATTTAGTTCATTATGGTATTAATAATTATTGATTTTCCTTAATGATTCTCAGTCTTAGTGCATATTTGAGATTATGGTGAAAAATATAGTTTATAACTTTAAGACTTATAGTTTATAACTTAATTAATAAGTTCTATTATTAAAAAGTTATTTACTATTTGGTAATATGTTTAAAACACTTTCAAACATGTTATATTTATTTGAAAACAAATTAAAAAAATGCTTTCTGATATAGAAATTATGATTATTTGAGTTTTTAAAAGATTATGATCATATCTTTAAAAGTTTGAAAGTTGTAATTATCTTAAAGTTGTATGTGTATTTTCGCCTATTGACAGTTTTTAAAATTCGAATTACATTTCACATTATCCAAAAAAATATGTTTGAGAAAAAACATCAAAATAATTATATTTTTTCATTAAAAAAAATGCAACAACATTTTCACTTGGACATATATGCCTTGCATAGTCTGTTCGACACAGTACACAAGAATTTAGCCCTTGCTCGGGATCATTGAGCAAGGTCATTCCAACTGACACATCGCTCAAGCATTTCAAGCATTGCAAAAAAATCAACCTTGCAGGGGATCATCAAGCAAATACAGTCTGACCAACACATTACTTGGTAATTTCGAGCATTGGAAGACCATTTCGACTGACACATTGCTCAGTAATTTCTAGCATTGGAAAACAATAACCCTTAGTTGGTATCACCAAGCAAGTCCAGTATGATTGAAACACTAGTCAGTAATACCGAGCTGTGCAAGAATTTAACCCTTGCTTGGAATCATCAAGCAAAGCAAGTTCAAGTACTGACACATTGTTCAAAAATCTTGATTATCTCAAAAAAGTAACCCTTGCTCAAAATCACCAAACAAATCGGGTTCAACAAACACACTATTGCTTGAAAATTCTGAAGATCACAATAAAATAACCCTTGATCGGGTTCATCATGGAGGAAGATCGATTTGACTGACAGACAGCGTGCTCGTTTACGCCATTTGGCATACATGTAAAATCTTTGGAAATAGATTTAGAAATAGTTATATAAGGGATCAAGATCGAGAAAGGATTAAAAAACGTTAAACCCAATAGATTTGGAAATTGAATCCACTACAAAAAAGAGAAGAAATTGTATGAGTTTTATTTAAACTCTATGTCCCACACACCCATCTTAATAGAGTTTAAAATAGTTCAAACTTATCAGATAAACAATGAATGATAACGGGATAAGAAAAATCATAAGAGATAAGATTAAAACTCTATATCTCTTATTATAGTCAGATACAAACTCTTAAATTTTTTTATGATTAGAAATCTATAAATAGCACTGAAGGATTAAAGAGTTCTCACCTATAATATTAGAGTACATTTTGCCATCGTGAAACACTTGTGAGACAAAATTGCTAGGGTGATTATTCCCTCATAGCCAAATCTAATTCTTTATCAAACTGATGGAGAAATGTACGCATTTATTTATTACTGTTTATTATTGTAGATCATATAAAATCGAAAATCCTTTTATTAATGTTCATATTAAAATATCTAACAGAAATATCGTACAGATACTAGCTCAATCTCCATAGGTACAGATCAACACCATACATATATATCCCTGCAGACGGTTGATCAGCCGAGGAGATCAAATCATATATTAATGGCTTTTGATATGTGGACATGAGATTCCTCCATTGCGCAGCAAATAAATACGTAATTGATCCCAATATTTGTTATATATGTTTCGTCAGCATGAAGCTGGTTGGCCATGGCCAGTACGTAAAAGCTAGAACAAGATCATGAATCGCCGGTACTTAGGAGAATTATATCATGTGATTTTGTAACCCAGGAATTAAATTAAGGTGGTGATCATGATGATCTGTACGTACGTATGTACGTAGTTGAGCATTGTTTTGTACGTACGTACCAATTATCTGATATTAATATTTCAACTGCAAGAACATACACAAACAAAATCACACGCATGCAGCACCATCCTGCACGTACGTACTCTTATAGACAGACAAAGATATATTGATTACACGAAGATCATGAAGTTTTAATCAAACGGAAAAACTAGCTAGTACAAGATCAAGTCTTCTCTGTTATTAATCTACTCATCTTAACGCACTACTTATGATGATCTCCTAATTAACAAAGGAAAATGGGGATGGATTTTATGATCTCTATACAATTACAATCTACCATCATTCAAGGACTCGCTTGCTCTCTACCTGGCCTTCAATTGTTGATCAGCTGCTACTTCGTACGTGCATGATCTTGGATGAGTTCTAGGAGCTGCATATATATATATATAGAGTCATCGAGCTGTATTAAAAACAAAACAAAAAAAAGACTGTACAAGACGTTGCATAAATACTACTGGAAGACGGAATTAAATATGGATTACCAAGCGTCCCAACAGCCTCCGAGCTTTTCATCAAGCGAATACGCTTGCACGATTCTAAGAACATTCTGTCATTCGAAAGGGGGAAAGTAAATCATATGAATTAAGTTTAGTTAAATGGAAGAAGACGATCAAAGTCACTTTAAAGATCAAAACTTGAATCAGTCTAATTAAGTCATGATCAGCCAAAGAAAAACTTTATTTGAAATTCAGAGGAAAGACGGATCAAATGCATGAATATTCAAAGAAGATGCTACAATATCTTGCAAAAGGACATGACAAACGAAAGTTAGTAACTTCCCCAACCTAGGCCCCCACCCTCCAGAAAAAGAAGAAGAATCTTCAGATAATTATGTCGTGAGGTAGTACTCGAATCCATAGTGTTTTTTTGGTAAATACTGTAACCTAAAGTTATCCCCAAAAACAAAAGTGAGTAAAGGGTGAATGAATCGATTACGTTAATGATCACTTACTTCCAAGGAACGTCGCCAACTAGCATCCAGTCACCATCCTTATCTTCATAAGTAGGCACATATTCCATTTCCTTCATTGGATACATAACCTTCCTCCCCCCTTCCCCCACATAATTACCTGTAACATATGGCCATCCGGCCGTAGTACGCACCAGATTCATAAGATTATTTAAGCATTAAACAACCCACATACATGCATATTATATATATGAGTGTGCGCGCGCGCTCACCGCGGATGGCGAAGCAAGTCATGAACATCTGCTCTAAGGCCCTCAATAACTCCTGGTAGCTATTGTAAATCTCCAGGTCCACTTTACGCAAGTATGGTGCTCCATCTACGGCCACTTTCACGTATTTGCAGCCCTCCAACGCCCTCTTTCTCAACGATCTCACCGGTGGCCACCCAACCACTTCTTGTCTCCTGCGAATATCGATCATACCGCATATATATATATACGTTACTCGATGATCTCACGAATGAATCGTATATACCATGCTTGTGAAGAGTGAAGACTCTAACATCAATTCAAGTGAATATATAATTAAGATAAGTAAGAAAGTCAAGAGCATGAGAGGATTTCGATCCACGAAAATGATATATATCACTCGTGTATGAAGAGACGAACGAGCTATTAAACGCGCGTTTCGTCCTTTCCTTTTATCATTACACAACTAACAGTACCTCTAATTAGCTTTTTTCTTGATTTTTCTCAAGAAAATGTTAAATATCTCATGCAAAGAGTTCTTCATTCTTTTTCACTACCACAGGGTACGCCTTCAGGCCAGCCAGCTGATTGATAAGTTGATAACGAACTAAATATTAGGGTAAAAAGTTGTAATAATAAAAAGGTGAGATATATAAATAGTCCTACTTAGCAGCTGAGGGTTTCCCGGCGCCGGAGACAAGACTTTCCGAGCTGAAATCTTGGCCAGCAAGAATTTTACCACGTGTCTGGCTTGATGATGATGATGAGTCCCCCAGGTTAAGATCCATGGACCTCTCGATGAACCCACGTTTCGAGCACGTCTTTCCTCCGGAGAAACGAGCCTCTCCGGGTAATCCCAAGGTGAGCTCGGTATCCTTGAAGACCGTGCTTGTGACGTCAGATCCCGGCGACTCAGATGTTGTGTCCGGTGGCATACTGTAAACTTTGTGGGTGATCAAAGGCCGCTCAGTGTTTTGTTTGGAGGCTAGCTCGTGCCTCACTGGTCATGAACGTGTGGGTGTTGTTGTTCTATATATATATATATATAGATATATAGATATATATACACACACGAAAGAGGTCGTCAAGAGGCCTATGAGATGAGGCCACGTGCATACAGTGATAGAGGCATGCTTTGAAGTTTGGACCCGCTGTCGGTACATTCAATCAATTTCATAAGATTCAATTCTTGAGTCCACTCAATTCGTGTTTGAAATATTCCTCGTTAGATCCACCCAAAATATTTTAATGAATATATTTATATATATCTATATAGGAGGGTAGGGAAAAAACTGAGGATAAGGTTGGACTATAGCGAGTAAGTTATTCTATTTTTAAATTAGTGTAAAATTACATTATATATATTATTTAAATAATTTTTTTTAAGAAAAGCGAAAGGTCACATGTCTAAGAGTGACAATTTTTTATATTTATTAAAAGAAATATTATTCTTGTCATTCTCACACTTTACACGCCACACTTATTTTATTTTATTTTTTTCATTTTTTCTATAATAAATATGTAGTATATGGATGATAAATAGAATAATTCAATTAGTTTAATAAGAATAAAATGAAATAAAAAATAAAAAATAATATTTAAATATATATAGTGTGTCTGGTGTAGGATGATGTGTAGAATTTCTCTTATTAAAAACTCTCACTTTTAGAGGAGAAATACCGTGGAAACAAAAAACAAATACCAAGAAAAAACCAAAAGTACCATAAACAAAATACTAAACAAAAACAACCCTATTAGACAAGAAAAAAACTTAAGAAAAACAACCAGACCTAACATCTTAAATATGGGAGGCCCAAATTATCCAAACAGATTAAATCTCGAAAAAACTGAGGCATACTACAATTATTATAGAACACCAACTCCGCCCCTGAAGCCCTAGATTTGGCTAACCAATCCGCCACTCTATTACCTTCATGTAAAACATGTTGAAATTGGCATTGTATAGTTCGGGTCAACTCAATAATTTCCTCCTAAAAATCCTCTAGATACCATACACCACATATTTTCCTCTCATCCACTAAGAAATAACCACCTTTAATTTATGAGATTTAGAATTTATCTTGTAAATTAAATTATATTAAATAAATATTTTATTAAGTTACATGCTCTACACAGTTATTTGAGAATATAATATTTCTTTTTCGACTAATTTACAGTAGTTGGATTGATCATGACTTGAATTTAATAATTAGATTTCGTTTTAATTTTTACGGAGAGGAAACTTATGATCTCATGATTCCTAATTTGTTATATATTATAAATGATGAATGACATATACCGATTGAACTACAGATTAACATTCCTAATTTGCAGTAATTTATCATTGATACGTACGACCATGACGAACATAATGATCAAAGTATTTTAAGTTTTATTGTTTTGCAATAATGCTCGTAAATATTCAGTAGTAGTTCAGATTATTAACGAGGCGTACGTGATTGAAATTATATTAATAAAATTAAATACATATAAAAAAAGGTTATTAGCATGATTAATTAAACAGTTAGTTCTACTGATTAGAGGCTCTTTTTTTATATGGGCGGCATCCGATGCGTCGACCATTGAATCATATAGTCAAGTGCAACCTCCTCATTGCATGCAAATGGAGTAATTATTAGGTCAAGTTGGGTCCTAAGAATGTAAAAGGTTCAATCTCTTAACCACCTTTATTATAATTACGAGCATTGAATTGAATGAATTAAGACCTAACTTGTCACCTGAGCTAGCTAGCATCCATTGAATTCAATGAATTTTAATTAGTACTAAGTATGCGTAAACTAGTTTACGTTTCAGCATGACTTAGTTGACCTCAAGTTGTTAAAGTACTTGTAAAGAGTTGCATGGTATCCCAAGTGTTTGAAGGTTTCAAGTCAAAGCTGGAAGAATCTACGTCATGATCTCCTTGACGAGCCCGACAGACAAGGTGCATGTGACAATGTCGGCATGTCTGAGACGTGCCGTTTTCGGATTCATCGTTCCTCAGCCTGGAAGAAGAAGAAAGGGGTCTAGATACCGCGGTTAGTAGTGATCATGATCAATCAGTTTCTCTGCAAAACCAGTAGCCGCACGCGGCTTCAGCCTCTTGTTCCATCTTAGCAATATTGTAATTGATCACGAACTTATATCCATAGAGTACTATACCTACCAAAATAAAGTACACTAGTTTTGTAAACAAACCCAGAAGTGTTTTTACATGATTGGCTGGTTAGTCGACTAATCTCTCTTCTTGTCCTTTTAATTAATAGTACTGTAATTCAGCGATCATGATCTGGTTTTTTGTAGTTTTATGCAGCTAGCTAGGATTAGTGGCTAATCATGTGAGGTCTCGTGCTGGTGGAGTGGACTTCTTCATGTGCATGCATGAGTTTGCAAAAAGAAAGCACTAGAAAATAGGCAAAAAATATATTTTAACACTATTCTTGATTCTTCGTTTAATGTACGTTCCTATGTGTTTCCATGATTAGTTTAGTGCATCATTTCTATTTTCTATACCTTAATTGAAGCATTGATTGTAGTAGTAATGCATGCACTTGTTGAAAATACATGCACAGGATGGCGCTGCAAATGCCATATGTTTAATTTCCTTTTGTTTTTGCTTTTTTAAGATAGTATTAAAATATAAACCAAAGATTCCATTACACCACCTAATTCTCCTCGATCTGGTTCCAAACTAATTATGTTAAGATGTTGTCGCGATGCTTTGAATCAAACGGTACTATCTCCCTGCGTAAGGGAGAAATTAGGTCATAAGTCCAGCCTCTATTTAAATGTAAAGCTATATTTGTACAAACAAAAACTTGAAATTTTTGAAAAATCTGACGTGCGATGCGAGCAGTTGTTGCCTTCTGTCATTTTTTTAATCCAACGAGATTAAAAAAAATAAAAATAAAAAATCAATCTATAAGGCGTAGAGATCGACTCGATTTTAACTCTAGGAAAATGTTTTATTTTATTTTTTAACTCGAGAAAATTTACCGATTGATACTTTATTTGAATTTTTTTATATATTATTTAATTGTTAAGGAAATATTTTTAAATAAATTTATGTATTTTTTAAAAATTTTAAAAATACTTAAAAAAATGTATTTTACACTTGTGGAATAAATCATTGGAGTCCACCATCCCGACGAGATTTCTGTCGTTGGGCGAGACTTGGGTTTCTTTGCAGTCCATTGGGATGGTTGCTTATAGGACAATGGACTAAAGACTTGATGCCATTTTCCTATATTCTTACCCCTCTCACCTCCTTTCTCTGTGGAGGTTTGAATCCCCATTTCTGAAGAAAGGGGGATCCAGTATTGAATTTGAAGTATGATTATGATGCCATTTTGTCTAATGCCAACTTAATTTTTCAACACAATAACGAGCTAATCCTATCCAAATCCATGGGATAAAATAGGATGATCGTCTTTAGATTTCGAACAATCTTTGCTTTCGTGTAGTGTCTTTTAACAATCATCGAATAGCTCGTATAATAACATGAACTGCGAATAGTGCAATCACTCCCAAGTCCCAATTTCATGCCTATTTCTTCTTGACAACCCAATCACAGACATTACAAAGCTGTTGCATCCAAACAAGATATTCTTACAAGTGAAGTCATCAGCAATAAATGCTGCAATAAGAGGACATTTCGCCATTTCCGAATAGCCAACAAAAAAAAAATGAATGTATAAAAAAAATATACACGTTATGCTATCAAATAAGATGAATCGCCCAGACATGCCAGAAAGCTAAGGTTAACTGCCAGAATGGCAGACATCGCATCTTTTGGGTCCACCATACCAATACCAGGTGACCAACACCAGGTGAGGCAGGCAAAAGAGAGGCCTTTCGAGAGAGAGAGAGATAGAGAAAGAGGGAAAGAGTTGTGTGTACAGAAAGAGCTACTTACAATAGGAATGCTTTTCTTTCACGAAAGAAGACAAAACCGAAGGAATATATATATGGAGGAAAAGAAACATATATGAATAATAGATCCAAGGAACACGTGCAGGATGATTCCACACATGCCATGGCCGCCCAGAGTGGAGACTATTGCCATACCAACTTCAAGGCACTCATGTATTAGGTGCTTTCAACTGGAACCTCACCAAGAGTCCCAAAGTTGCTAGCATGTTTGGGCCTCCACCCAGTTCTACCCCTCACAATCTCTGCTCCATTCTCAAGTCGAAGCATGTGCTGGCACTCGATGTCTGCTAAATTTCCCAAATTACCAATGCCATTGCCGGAGACGGCAGTCAATGACTGAAGCACGCTGTCCTTCCCACACTCCCTCCTATACTCCAAAGTCATGGAAGAAAGTTCATAGCTCTCCAAGATCGGTAATGGAGCACTCTGCAACAACCACAATCCATGGATTTATCTTAGTTAATGCAGAAGCCAATACTTTCTCAGAGCATCCTGTACTTTAATAATAATTTCTCTCAAATCAATGGATTTGAGTGATAAGAATATGGCACCCTAAAAGAAGATATGAAACAGCTTCTGTTGATAATTAAACTGAGGGGTTGTTGAAAAAACGGAGAAAATGCATATTTGTTTTATTTGCAATGTGATGTTGAGGCATCCCCCAAACAACTGAAAAAGGGATGAAGTTTTTAACTGAGCTCAGCACACAATGCAGTCTGATGATATCTAGCTCAAAGAAATCAAAGTATTGCAGGACCAAGATGGTTGGTAGTAGGAATCTTTCTTCCAGCAACAAGGCAATAAAAAATAATAAAGATGAAAGCTAAAAGGCAAATATTATTGTGGCAATGAAAAAAAAGCAGGAATGGGTACTTTGACAAGGACAGATGTGCACATGGCATGCTGTACTGAAGTCATTAAAACCTTGCTGGACAACCAAAGTGATTACTGAACTACAAAATTGCAGCAGATGGACCTATCCAGCCTGGAAATTGATGGATGTCACTGTGACAGGAACTTATTAAGACTAAAAGAAATCGAAGTTATTATAAGAATTAGACTATGAGTTTAAGTTTCTATACTTGGAGCTTTAAAAAGTGATGGCTAAAAACAAATCCTTTCCAAGGCGTATAAATTCAACGGTTCTTATCAATTAAAAAAATAAAATTAAAAAAGGTATCAATATAACAGTTTCTCAAAATCGGCATACCAAGCATTATCAAGCAAAAGGGGTCTGTACAGTCATTTCTGGCATGTAAAATATTCTAAATAAATAAACTCAAGAAAAAGTTGTCCAGTCAGATCCATTTCCACTATACATTCCGGCCAGATTTGATCTGGCTGACATCTTTGAACAGGGCACGCAATATTAGCATGCATATTAAATCTAGCGAACAGATATCAAAGGTAGGAGAGGATTAATGAGAGAGAGAGAGAGAGAGAGAGAGAGAGAGAGAGAGAGAGAGAGTGGGGGAAGTACAAGGGAATAAACAGAAGAAAGGATTTGCTTGGACATCTACCTCAAGGATCCAACCAATGTACTTCACATTGTTGACATGCTGGTTGACATCTAAATCACTCCATCTGGGCTACAAATTTGAAAGGTAAAAACTTTACCAACCTCGAGCAACCAAGCGAAGAAAAAATGTTGATTCAAATTATTGTATAAAAAAATCAACTTACGCTTAATCCAGTACGAACAAAGTCCGCTGTATTGTCATCCAGCTTTTGCAGTTTTCTGCTATCCTCTTCTACAGCAGGAAGGGTATCCGTAAAGTAAGGCTCTATTTCCCCTCGTACTTCTTCTGGAATCTTAGATAACCTCCTTGTTTGTTTATTCATCATCACCCAAACACTGCAGATCATCAAAACCAAAAAACACAACCATTTAGACCCTGATCAATTCTGCTAATACCATTCCAAGTATATCATCACCCACATTACATGCTGGCATACCTAAAATTTATTACTATACATCCCATATAAATCACTTCTCAAGATCTTTACAATCAGGATCATCTCAAGCAAAACAAATATATTTCCTATCGTTTTGGTTGTCATCGCCAAAAGAACAAGATAGGATGTAACATAATCATATTAGCAGCCATATATGCACCTTCGAACACTACCATGCAGCATATATCAAAAGTTACATATGGCCAGATTTATCAGTCAAGAGCACAGAGGAAAAAAACGATTAACTCTACAACAATCTACCTGGAGGCTCTCGTTAGAGTTTCACCAGATCTAGAATCACGTAAAAGCCAATCACGCCGCATACCATTCTTTCCAGATGAACTGACCCAAGTGTCTACTTGAACAACATCACCCCTGTAAGAACAAAATCAATTAGAGCCATCAATCTCCATTGACCACTTTCCTGAAGCTACAAAACAACTTATAATCCATGGATTCTGGTACATCCCAATCATGATGACATTTAAAAAAAGTTCTTAAAAAGCTAAAAACAGATATCATATAATTTGTAACAAAATTAGTTTACATCTATATGTATATATATATGCACATTAATCCAAACAAGATTCCTCAAAATGTTAAGCCTCACACCCAGGGCAGTTTCACAAGTCACCAACTGCTTCAAGCTTCTTCCACTTCTAAGAAAATTAAATAGTCAGCAAAATAGAACACATCATATGGGGACAATGCAGATAGCAAAAGAAACCTACATTCATATATTCTAGAGATTTTTTTTAGAAGACAAATTTTGTTAACACAAAATAGGGTGATGCACCACACATGAAGTATACAAGAGATCCACCAAAAAGAAAAAGAGCTAAAATTTCTTGATAAGTATAAAAATAGAAACAGCATCATTATTTTAGGCTGCACTCCAATGAGAGTATTAAGAAGAAAGACTGGAGATTCAGCACCAGTTTCTTTCTCTCCAAAGACACCAAAAAAACATGGCAATGTCATCATTCATAGTAAAGTAGAAATCCTACAGCCAAGTTACAATATACTTAGCTTATAAATATTCCACTAAGGGCTTGTTTGGACATGTAGAATATCTCAGCATTTCTGTGAATAGTAATAGCGAAATGATTTGAGTTAAGATGTTTTATTGGGTTTTCAGAAATGAGAGAAAGATTTGAATAAAAATATTATAAAGTTAAAAAATTGTTTAAATATAATTTTTTTATTTTTATTTTGAAATATGAAAAAGCTGTACTGTTTTTTGTTTTGTTTGATAGCTTGGAAAAGTTATAATGATTAGATAATAATTAGATGAAAAAGTTGTAGAATTGAAATTGATTTTTTTTTTTTCTTTTAGTAATGTTTGGGTAGGAAATACCTGAGAATACCTCAGAATACTTGGTTAACCAAACTAGCCCTAAAAATACGCATTTTTTAAAGTTCTAAACTTCCAGTTTTACCTTCAGCTGAAGCCTTAAAAGCTGCATCTTCCACTAAAACCTATACCTGTCACATTTAAGCTTGTCTAACATGACTTCCTAAGGATTGTTGAGCAGTAAATTTAATTTTCATACCATAGTGTCCATTATGCACATCCACTGCCCTATCACTCCAAAAATTTCACCGCATTAACTCATTTTTTCTCATGGTAGAAAAGAAACATCGGCCACCATTCCACCATCTTGACTTTTAGAACACATATAGCGGCCATCATATACATCCATAAAAGCCTGAAGATATGCCAAATTCCTATATAGTAGATTAACCTCTAAGACGAGCTTACACTATAATCATAATTATCATATAGCAAAACTTTTGATTAACATAGGCTAAGTTTCTCATACACACTAATGGGCTCAAGAAATAAATCGTCCCACAAAGACACAAATAGTGTATTAGTTTTTACATATAAAATTGCAACCTTGTTTAGGTGTCATCCCCAAAACTTAGTAAATGTTTAGAGCAATTAAGTACAAAAACAAGTAAATAGAACTAAGCATGGAGCCAATTCTTTGTTACACAGTCAGCCCTGCAAACTACAGGGGATAGTAGCAATGTAGGATAAAATCATCAAATCAGTATATGGAAAATGGACAAACAAAAACTGAAATATAAACATAAATGACAAAAATCAACAGCTCATGATCAAATGCCGATAAAGAGGGCAAACCATATGCACGAAGTGGTTGGCTTACCAAGTAGGATAGCGATCTACCACCACTTGCATCCGTGTAACCACCCATATCAGGTTCTTTTTGCACATCTCTGGCGTTGAACCAAAGCCATCACCAAGAAGTCCAGCACCCTTAACATGATTAAGGGCAGTTTCCTGGAACCAAAAGCAGGAGGAATAAGGCAATAGCTCATGAAAAAAAATCTCAGACACATGCTATTCAAGAGAAACAGAACGGCCTGTTAAAGGATGTAATTTTGGTTTTTAAAGAAGTGGTATAACATTTGAAGAATTAATTGTACCTGCAAATGATTCATCAACGTCTCTATAGAAGCTGTACGATCGGCACCTATTTCATATGATCTAATAGAAAAATTCTGCCGGAACACCAAACCATCCTGAACAATTCTCCCAAGACCAAAAGGGTCAATGAGCATGTCAGGCCGCCTTGGTTTCCAATCAAGCATCATCCACTGCTTCTCGGCAGCCAAGAATATTGTGGTGATAGCAGCAAGAAGCATGCTCCAATCAGGTAACGTGTTAATGAAAGTCCTAGGGGCAGGTGACAACGTGTCACACTCATTTTTCACACCTTCTACTGGTGTTGCCAACCCAACTGAGGTACCATTTATTTTGGGACGGGCTTGCGCATTTGTCTTGACCTGCAAGCCACTTGAGGTCCCAGCAGATTTCGACTTCATCCCTCCTAAACTCGAAAGCTTGGCAGCCGTCTTTGTGCTATAGTCTGGAGTGGGGGATACGGCTGGAAAGAATGCGGATGTAGCGGCAGTAGCAACCATGATGAATTTCCACGACCCAATGGAATCAATCAAAGTTTGTCGCCTATCAGAGCACTGTTTTCAGAGAAACTCTGTTTGTCAGGGAAAGGAAATTACAACCAATGGTGATAATATTTAGAAACACGAACCAGACACCAACATACAGCGAAAAAACTTGATATTAAGCATCGTGAAAACCCATACAACTAAAGCAAATCAATTGCCTCGAAGAATTACAGTACAAACAGATCACCGTCCGTCTCTATGATTCGGATGAAGAATAAGTAAACAAAAGCAAAAACTACTCAAAAGTGAGTTCATTTTTTTCAAGAACGTCAAACACACACAAAATATGTACGCAGGTGGTCCGTTTTCAATATCCGTTTTCAGGAACCTTTGAAAAAAAAAAAAGATAGTCCTAGGTATTCAAATCCTGCGTAGAAACAACCGGTTCACAGAGATTTTTGCAATCTAAAATTCCAAGAGTTTGACCTCCTAATTTCCAGAAAGGAAGGCTTTGAATGGAGAAAGAGACCGGCGCTCAAAGTTTAGCATTGGCCCATTTTTGTTTCCTTCTCTAAGCTTTCCGAAAACTAAACGAAACAAAAGACTAATGGACGTTTTCAAATAAACTTAAAAAATTCTTACTGATGAAAACCATGGGAAAGAGAAAACCGCAAACGGTAAATTCTTTTGAAAATAAAAAACCACACAACTTGAAACGCACGATCATTGATATTAACCGATGCATAACTGTTCCTAAATATGCAGCAAAAAGCATACCAGATCTGACCCGAAAACGATAAAAGACCAAAAGCGAAATCCAAAACATTTCATCTCATCTTGTTAAAATATATGGAAACACATTAAGTCGCAACGTACAATAAAATCATGCTAATAATCCCCATCTTGACGTCATGTTTGGCTGCCGAGAAAAAAAAATTAAGAGGTTTGAAATTTGAAACCCAGATCTCTCATTTTCTAAAATCCCAGCAAAAACAACAACACAACATTAAAAATATAAACCTTCATCCCCTTCCCATTACCTCCACTTTCTCGTAAATCACGTAGAGGCCAACGACGACGAAAATTTCAAATGCCACACCCAGATCAGAATCAAAAAACGAGAGAAAAACGAAGAAAGTCTCCCCGTCCGTACCTTAATCAGTGAGAATACCGTGGACAGATGTGTCCAAAGAAATTTCAGAACTGTTTTTTTTTTCTAGTCACTTCTAGCGTTCGCGATCTACTTCCTTCCTTTCTTCTTCTGTTGTCAATTTTCTGAGCTTGGTTTCACTTTCCAAAAAGGAAGAATGAGAGAGAGAGAGAGAGAGAGAGAGAGAGGGAGAGAGAGAGAGAGAGAATTAGGGCCAGCGGAATCGTGCGTGGTAGAGAATTGGAGACCAGACTCCATTTATATATAGCATCACATCCATCCAACTGGACCCCTCCTCTCCCCTCTCCTCCCCTCCCGCCTCTCCTTCAAGTTCCACATGCCCCCAGTTTAGGTGGAGACTATTTTACGTGTTTGCCCTCCTGCCCTTTCTTCAGTTTCTGCTGCATTTACTGTTAAATTTTAAATTCTCGTTGTCAGGTCATTCTTAAATATAACGAGTTAATTAATTAAAAATGTCAGATATTTCAATTCTAATTAATTATTTTTGTATTAAATTTGGAATTTATGTAAAAAAAAAAAAAAATTATCAATTTTGGATTTCACAATTCGAATCATTTTAAATAGAGTTCAAATTTTTTATTACTCAATTTTAATTCTAAATTAAATAGATTAAATCTCTTAATTTAAATAAAATTATTTATACAATTTTAAATTGTACAATCTCGCACGCTCTTATTAAAAGAGTAAATAAATCCAAAATCCACGTAAATTTGAGAAATTTATTTCAGTGTCCTGCTTTGTAAATTTTGGTCCCATATGATCAAATTATCCTGATCTGGAAAGGCTATAAATGTGATGAATTTCCATTTTGTTTTAAGAAACAATTGAATGAATCTATGTTTACTCGTATGGGAAAAGCTTAATGCGTGACGAATTTGAATTTTCTATTTTTGAGCAACGAGTAATTGAGCCAATATTTATTAATATTCGTATAAATATTAATATTCAAGAAATATCATAAAAAACAAATCAAGTTTTATTTTATTTTTTCTCCTTAAGTTCTCAAAATGTCTGAGAAATCCAGATTGGTTTTCCATGAAAATGTTTAAATAATCTAAGAAAGAGTTTTGCTACATACAAGCACGCTCGCGCACTAATTTATGTATCAATATTAATTTATTTATGCTTAAAATTTAAATTAATATTGTTTTCAATAAAATTTACTTTTTGACCAATCATATTATATTGATACACAAATTAATATATAATTATGCTTGTAACTATATTTTTTCTCTAAAAAAAGCATATGAGTTCAATAAATATTAAATATGTAGTAGGATGGTGGTTTTCCAAGACGATATTCTCGAGGAAGTAACCATTATTTTATGCGTGATAATTATATTCCTTTTTAACAATAAAGTAATGGGACAATATGATATTTTAAAATAATAATTAAGGCTTAATCACAATTAGTGGAGTTAATTTGCAGGGATGTTTGTTCTACAAGTTTATTAGTTTAATATTGGTTGATTTATGGAGGGAGTAGCTCAGCTGTATTTCTACTTTCTTTTCTTTTTTTCCCTTCTAACTTTTGTTTGACCAATTTTTTTTTTTTTTTCTTTCCAAGTAATTAACGTTGAATTGGAATATATTTCCCCAACATGTTGAAACTAAAGACTTTGTAACGTATTGAGAATTATTTTGACTAATCTCGACACAAAATCACCTATGTGTGGGGTCTTTCTTTATTGTTTGATTATGTCTTTTTGCCTATGTGTTTACATCTATTAAATGAAATAACCCTTTTTCTTAAAAGCATATAGCAATTTTATGGTTGAAAGTGTTTAAACAAGTGTCAAATATTATTAATTAGTTGAATTTGGAGGGTGCTTTAATACTTGTGTGTAAATTATTTTGGTTAAGTAGGGATGTAATCTAGATAAGATTATCCTCGACAAGTTGTTTGAACTTAGCTCAATTTGTAACGCTCCAAATGGGGGTCTAAACCACATAGACTGTACTTCAAAAAAACTAGTCAATAATACAATTAGAACATCATTAGAACCTTATAAATAGTGAAAACTTTTCATTCTCAAGTAATGTGAAATCTCATACACCACCTACCATTATTCTTATTATATGGGGTATCACAATTTCCCCTTTTAAATTTTTGACATCCTCATCGAGTCTGTCCGTTGTAGGTGGCGTGGTTCAAGTCTCATATTTATGGTTGGGATAGACTCTTATATCACATGTAACCCCCAAATGGAAGGCCTAAGCATCCACATCTCATTCCTTATCTCCATCCTTATAATTTAACTCAAAATCACATTTCCTTAAATTTTTCCCTAAATTTTATTCATCTTTCAAAAACCTCCTACATCTCATTCCTCATCCCTATCTCTAGTCTATTAAATAATATTTTTTTATTCTTTTTTATTACTTTTTTCTTTCACTTCTATTTATAAATTTAACTACTCAATATTTTTTCTTATTTTTTGAACTATTACTCTAGTGAATATTTTAAACAAAAATTTAAATTATTTTTTTGTGAATATGAGAATATTTTTAAAATTAATTTTTTTATATTTTCGTAATTAATTAAATTATTTTTAAAACTATTATTTAAAACTATAATAAATATGAGTATGAGAGAAAGTGTAGATGATTGAAAAATTATTTATTTGATATATTAGAATAAAATATTGATAAAAATAATTTAGGGAATGAATAGTAAGTCCCCAAATATAGGAACTTACTGTTTAGTCCCTAAACCTTTTCCCTAAAATAGGGATCCGGATGTGGGGGATATTTTGATCAAAACCTCAAAATAAATCCCAAATTATGAGAAATATGGTCATTTGGGAAACCTGATGGGGATGCTCTAAGCCACATGATTTATACTCTAAAATGACTAATTAATAATACAATTGGAGTCCCATTAAAACTTTATAAAGAACAAAAATTTTTTATCTCCAAATAATATAGGATCTCATACGTACATTACCTACCTTTATTCTTATCATATAGAATATCACACATTTTATATTCGATTCATTTATTATATATGAGTTTGTTTATAAACACAAATTATTATCAATTATTAAAATATAATTTATATAAAATGCAAATAATGTTCACGAATAAACTCATATAAAAATAGATTTGATCCATAAACTTGCTCGTATATATTATAATACACATATATATTAATAAAAGAATGTTATATAAGTATAGGTATTATATGCTATGTGCATATATACATCTATATTAGTAAACTTTTAATTTTGACTAATAAATAATTTAAAATAAAATTATACTCATTCAATTTTTAATGCTTACTTCGTTTATTATTATTTTTATTATTTATTATATATTTTTAATTTAAAAAAAAAAAGCTTAAAAAACTTATTAAGTCGAATCAAGTCGAAGAGCACCATACTATCATCTCACTTTCATCCCACTAAATAAGAAGTGACATATTAATTACTATTAGATGATAAAAAAATATGTAATATTGATAATTTAATAGTGATTAATGTGTTACATTTTATTTAATAAAATAAAAATAAAATAATAGTATGATAATTTTATATATATATATATATATAAAGTTTCAAATCGACGGGGCTAAAATTCCAATTAAATCCAAAGGCAGGAAGAAAAAACGAAGATGAACACTTAAATTGAGAAGTAGGTGGACAAACTTATTTGTTTTTCTTTTTCTTTTTTGGGTCTATGTCCAGCGATTGACCAAATTGGTCTTTTTAATTCTTCGAGTTCCAGGAAGGACGCGTCTATGGCGGCAGTATGGTCTAGATGTTTCTGGGAAGTCAATGACGATGGCAGTCTCGTTATTATTCGAGTTAGTCAAGGACAACATTGTAATGAAATAAACAGTTGGAAGAAAGACCGTTAGGAAAAAAGGGGTTTGAAAAAGTTATTGCCAACTTTGGGTGGTCCCCTGCACATCGGGATTGCTCTCAATTCATATCCGGTTACTGGTTAGGAGTTAGATCCTCTACTAATTCAATTCAATTGAGATTACTGTCTTTCAACTAGTATTATTATTATAATTATTATTTATTATTATTTAATATTTTTTATTATTATTTACAGAATATTGAGATCAATTCATTATTTAAATATAATTAAATCTTAGCTAAATCTTAGTTAAGGAGACCATTCTTTTTTTTATTTTTTATTTTTTAAGAAATAATATACACGAGTGGAAATACATAAATTTCCCCCAAGCTCTTTTATAAAAAAAAAAAAAAATGAATTTTATTATAAAAAAAATGTAAAAAAACTCACTTTTTTTATAAGCCCACATTTTTATCTACTTTTTGTAAGTTCTTATTTGTCTAACTGTCTTTTTTAACTAAATAATCTTTTTTTTTTTAATCTAAGTTTTCAACAATAAAAATTTTAAAATCTATTGCCCATGATTTTGCGAGGAAAGGTAGAGATAAACATAAACATTTATTTTTCAGCAAGAGATAAAAATAATAATAATAATTTTGGCCTCTAAATTTGAAGAAGATTAATGCTTGGCTTTTCGTTGGGGTTTTTCTTTAAACTTTGTAATTAAGGAAGTGTTTTTTATTAATTTTGTGAATTCTTTAAAAAGAATATTAAAAAATATTGAAAAAAATATATGTTAAAAAAGTAATAAAAAAAACACATAAAATTATACTAGCAAGAGTTCCCATCAGTAGGAGTAGCACCTCCCTTTGAAGAAATAATGCAGCTCAAATATATTTTAGCTATTTAATTATTAAATCTAATGTGGGTCAAAATAAAGGGGAATAATAATGTATCATTTCTTATAAATATAAGATTCTTAGATGAATGATAAATATTTAATATGATATTAGAATGGAAGTCCAGGATAGGTCATGTACCCAAGTATGGCAAAAATCCACCCAACCCAATCCAGGGTGCTTTCTGGGTCCACCGTGGCGGCGCTATGCGCGAACTGCATACAGAATTGAACCACCGAAAGATATCTTGGCAAATGGTTTGAATTCTTAATGAAAACTCGAGGCTCAATATACAAGGTAGGAGAGGTACTGATCATCTAACAAAACATGCAGCGCCAATTGGACCTAATATGGCTGCCATTGATGGGGGGAGCTGCAGCTCCACCTGTATGCCTGCCTAGCTTGTCAAGACCGGCCTTACCTTGCAGCCGCAGGCAGCTGGCAGCCTGTACTTGACTTCTTCTACTGAATGCATCTTCATTCTAATGCGTGCAGCAACACATCAGACCAAAACGGTATGATCATTGAATGAACCCTATTGTGCGAAGAAATCTGCTGCCTTTACAAGTGAAGTTAGGCCACCAAGCTGAGGACTGGCAGAAACCTAAACATTTGGAATTTGAACATGTAAAACGGTACAAGTTACAACAGCTCAATTCCGAAAACACAATTCTCCATAAGAGCTAGCACGGAAACCAGCGCGCAGCTGCTCACTGACATTAACACGAGGATAATATTAATCCCACTGTTGGCAGGGAGCTACTGTTGGGATTAGTTTAATTTTAATTTTTAAATAATATCGCAAAATTTTAATTGAAACAAATATTTAAAATATATATAAATAAAAAATTAAAAAAAAAAACACTAAAAACCACTAACAGTAGGTCCCACATGGGAGCGGTGTAGCATGATCCTTAACGCAAACATTTGACTGGCATGCATGCACATCTAACCAACAGGCTGTATTCAGGCGGGGTGACGCTTTTTGTGTCTTGACGGATGTCATTCATTTGAAGGCGCACGGTGTGCACGTGGAAAGACGTGTCGGTGGAAAGTGAAACCCCGAATTAAGGTGTCATGCTGGCTTTTTGTTATTAAGCCACGTACATTTTATTTTAAACCATTAATTTTCTCCCTCAATCTTATCGTTCGTTCATTTTATTTTATTTTATTTTTTAATTTAATGATTAAAAAATTGAATATTAGTAAAGTTGTAAATTTTTTTTTTAATGATTAACAATGTTAAAAAAATGTATAAAAATAAATAATAAAAAAACTAAAAATTTTAAACTAGCAGTATACCTAGCAGTAGAGTAACTTAGATGTGCGGGATTAGGATTATCTAAGGAGACGCTAAATTCTAAAGTTGGAATTCAGAGCATCTATATTTATAATGGATAAATATTTTAACGATTTTATAAAAATAAATTTATAAATTAATGTAATTGATATAATATATTAAATTGTAGAATAGATATAACATATAGAAAATTGTGGTTGGGAGTAGGGCTGAAAACTAACATATTTGGTGCGATTTTGGTCCAAATACAATCAATCATCGATCTTGATTGATGATAAACGATATGCAATCACATCGATCGATCGAAGATGTGGTTGGCATGAGATCACGAGTACTTTAAACTGATAAAAGTACCGTTTCATTGAAGAAATTAATTAACAACATTAATCAAACTTGAAAGAAATATACATACATGCATGCATGATCGGGCGGGCGGTGCATTAAACACAAACCAACAAATTTAAGAAAAAAATATACAAGCTTTTAATTTGTTGATCTTTGACGTCAAGATCAACAAATTAAAAGCTGAACATCATACATATATATATATATAATATAATATATAGTAGGTAGATTTTGTTATATATATATATATATATATATTATGAGTTTTACTATGTATAAATAAAGTCGCGTATTAATTTATATATTAATACTAATTATTTCATATTTAAAATTTAAATTAGTACTATTTTTAATAAAATTTAATTTTTGACTAATCACATTAAATTATTATATATATTAATATATAATTGTATTTATAACTAAATTTTTGTATATATTATAGAGTACGTAATTAATTATAAGCTGAAGGAAGGAAAGTGTTATGGTGGCATTAATTCCAAAACGGTTGAGGAGTGATCTATGTGGTGCAAAATTGATGCATGCCCTATTGCAGTGAGTACTACTGCAATAATTAAACCGGCCACAACCAATTTTGGCTTCTCATTAATTGAAGATTTGAATATTGATCCATCATTCTTTCGTTTTCATTATCACTTCGATATATACAGAAAAATCCCAAAGCATATGCGTACACAAAACTCGACCCGTGCTTTGTGGGTTAAAGCATGCATGCAAGGGTAGGTTTGAGTTTGTTGAACCACACGCATGCCCCCAAAATGCATCTGCTGTGCTTGCTTCTTACTTTTTCAGCCATGTACGTACTATGTACTCTTAATAGCTGTTTTGGATTAAAAGATGAGCTAATATATTTTTAAATAAAATATTATTAAAATATTATTTTTTAATATTAATTAAAATTTAAAAAATATATTTTATGTAAAAATTTGATAAAATTATAAATATGAGATGAAACACTTTACGAATCTAAACATAAGTTAAATATTTTATGAAATTATGATCGCCATTAGTTTTTTTTTTTTTTTGAAGTAATTAACTATTTGGTCTAAAAATTAAACAACCTTAAAAATATTTAATAAAATATATACATTAGAGTATAAAATAAATATATTATATTAAATTATAGAAAAATTTTATATATTATATTATAAGATGTGGTATATTTGTTACTATTCAATAATTATTTATTATTTATTTTTTTATTATTAAATAATAATAAATAGGTCATATCATATATAATAAAATATAAATAAAATAATAATATAATATATATCATTACTCTAAATCATATATACGTCAAGTTTTGATGCCGACGGTATTATAGATTGCATGAGGTAAGGGAAAGGAAAGGTAGTAGGTAGCGATGTTGGTGCATGGAGCTGGCCGGTATCGGAGGCTAGCTAGCTCTTTAATTGCTGCCATGAATGCACGCCAATATACAGCTAGCAATAATTAAGTACTACAGAATCAAAACAGAAATGTGTACTCCTCCGGTACGTACTTTAATAATGGATTTACAAAACAAGTTTCTACGGCCTCTCCTCAGAGCAGTACTGGTACTTTAATTAAATGTCATGTCTAGTCAAATTTTTATTAAATAAAGTAAAAATAATATGTATATTAAAGTAGTCGAAATTTTGTAACTTGAGTTTTGAGTTATAGTAATTTTAATTTTTTTTAATTTAATCAGCTACTATTTATTTTTAAAATATTATTTTATTTTAAAAATATTTTGTTGAATAATTAAGTTAAGGAAAAAAATAGTTAGGAAATAATAATTTTAAATAAAAATTAAATTATTAATTAATATATAGAATGTATTTGTAAAATATAAAAAATAATTATTAAAATATATAATATTATATTATTATTTAGATTTTGAGATGGATAATCTAACGTGAACTAGTTTATTCAATAGTATTGGTTTCAGCCAAAACCTCAATTTTTATTCAAATTTTAGATTTGTAAATGCCAATACTCTAATTACACTATTATATATATCAACAGCTTTGCTACATACAGTCGCCACATGCAGTCGGCGTGCAGTCGGCTGTACGGAATGAATAAAAAAAAATTATAAAAAAATTTTTTTATATTCAAGGAGACCTACATGAATTATAAAAAGTTATAAAAATAATTTTTTTTTTCATGTAGGTCCCGTATTAATTTTTTTTTTACAGCCGACTGCACGCCGACTGCATCTTCCGACTGCAAAAAGTATTTCTCATATATCAAACACACACCATTACTCTCTCTCTCTCTCTCTCTCTCTCTCTCTCTCTCTCTATATATATATATATATATGCGTGTGTGTGTATTCATACCGTATTTAGTCAAAAGTTTTTACTTGAAAATCACTTGAACATATATTCTAATATGCAAATTAATTATAAATGCATGGCCTTTGCGGTATGCATCATCAAGTACTTCTACCATTGGAACTTGGAAAAGGTAATTAAAATGAGACTATACACTCCAATCTACAATTACTTTAATAAAACTTGTTAAGATGGAGAAGAACTGATTAAGTGAATTCAACAATTCATAATTGAATCTGGCGAGCATTTCTTAAGTTTAAATTAAATATTTTAGTGTTAATAAAAAAAAAATCAAAATATATAATGCAATGGCGGGCAATTCATAATAAATTTAAATCGGATATTTTAGTATTAATAAAAAAAACTTAAATATATAATGCAATTCTCACATTCAAAATAACTTATAATAAAAGACTTTAAAATATGATTTCATTAACTTACATCAATAAGAATACATTCTAAACCTAAATAGTTCAATAAGCATGTCCTATAGCTTTTACTTTATAAAATATCTTATTTTGGTCCAAAGTTCAAACCCTTACCGCAATTTAGATTATTGGAGTATTTTATGATTTTGTGAATAGTAATAAGATAGTTTGTGAATGATAATGAAATAGTCTGAGTTAAAATATTTTTATTAAGTTTTAGGAAATGAGAGAAAAAAGTTGAAGAAAAATATTATAAATTTAAAAATTTGTTTGAATATAATTTTTTAATATAATTTTTATTTTTTATTCTAATTTTTGTGTTTAGTTTTAAAATTATAAAAATTGTAATGATTAGATAATTAGAATGCCAATATATGGAAAAAGGATTAAGAATGGTATTTCGCATGTAGAGATAAGTGCATATGTAATTTTTTAATTTATTTTTCTTTCTTTTTCCAACCATTATATATATATATATATTTTAAAATTTTCAAAAAAAAAAAACTAATTCACTACTAATTAATTTCTCTATTATTAAATAAAAAAATTTAAAAAGAATAAACAATTCTATCTATAAAAATTCTCAATTCAAAGAGTATTTTCATGGAAATTCTCACTTTCTTAATTGAAGTGCAGCTTCTAGGGTACCCGTGTACGGCCACCTCCCACATAAGTGGGGACTCACCTATGATCAAGCTAACTAGGACTTGGAGTCAGAGGAGCTGGTCCTCGATCGTCCTTACACAGGGCAGGTTTGGTAAACATATTTTTATTTAAAATTTTCATGTTATTGTTATAATTTTATTAAATTTTTATATAAAATAAAATATATAATTTAATTTTTTTAAATCTTAATATAATTTTTTTAAATTTCAAAATAATAATAATAATTAAACATAATATTTTAAACTTTCATCTAACTTAAAATTCTCATTTTACTTACCAAATCTATCCTTAACTTTTAAAAAAATATTAACCGTATTTAAAAAAGAATTATAAAAAATTTATTTCATCATGTGTTAATTACTGATAGGATAAATATTATAAAATTTAAAATTTAAATTATAAAAAATGAATAAAATAAATTATATATATAAAATTATAAATATACGGAATTATTCTTAAAAATATTATTAATACACTAATATATACTGCATCTACCTCTCATAATGTCCAACAAGAAAAAAACTTTGATACAAAATTAGAAAAAATAGATAAATAATATTTGCAGTTGTGGTTATGCAAGCGCCACGCAGTCTTTTTAAAAAAAGTGAATTAATACATGACTCACATGAAAAAAAATTAACTTTTTAATCATAGATCTCATTATTTTTCAAAACAATTGTGTGGTGTTTGCATACTCCATGACTTCTTAAAAATAATTGGGAGTACTATTGCAAGTTGCAATACTGTTTTCTTTCCCAAAAATTTGGGAAGAGAGAGAAGTTAATTAGATAGGATGGAAGCAACAAAATAATAGGTAGGATGCATGTAGAAGCGTATCTCTTGATATTCTTTCTTCATTTTTGGGTAATGACATTTGGCAGTATTCATTATCTATGAATTCGGTGGCATTAATTTGTATTAAAAAATAAGTAGATGTCAATTTCCGGAATTGAGTGTCAACATTAATATTTAGATAACATATCTTCACAAAAGATGGTAACATGGTTGTCTAAGAACTTTGGTATTTCAATTAGAGGAAAATGACATATGAACAATAATAATGACCAAGAAGATGGATTAAATGATAAAGTATATTAGATTGTGGCTAATATTGTAGCCGAGTCTACCTGCCTGATCTATGTTTCGACTTCATTATTGTTTTGAGTTTAATTCCCATAAAGTACATGGGTAATGCTCTTTTTTTATCAAAATTATATTTAAATCCCTAATTAATTAATACTGCTTTTAGGGAGTGAGATGTAATGATGTATGGTGTTTTTTAGAAGAGGTCAAAATAAATAATGAAAGAAAAATATATAATTGAAGTATAAGAAGAGCTTTTTAAGCAATGCTTTTAGGGTTTTTGAGGATCGACCAGATTTTGCTTAAATGTTAGTAGTTCAGATCATTTAGAGTTATTATATGAATTCTATAATCAGAGTTCAAAAGAGATAGAGATATGATATTAGCCATACAACATTTATAAATAGTCAAATGTTTTTTAGGTAAAATAAAATGTTCAAATATTACTATAAGCTCTATTTCAAGTGTTTGTCTCACTTTTGCTCTAAATCTTAAATTTTAGATAAAGGCTTTAAAAGTCCAAATCCGGTAAAATCAGGATGGAGCACTCCTTCTAGAGTTGTTAAGACAGACTTACCCTTTAGATGTTGAAATTACTCAAGGTATCTTTGTATATTCACGAAATTATCTACCAATTCATTCGAACAAATTGGTTAGATCTCAATCTTGCAATTATTTAATCAATCAAATATATAAAGTAAATAATCAAATTTGCATGACATAACGATTAGTGATGAAGGGAAACCCTTTAAAGAATTCTTCAAAGGTAAAACCCTACGGGGTAGTCAAATCCAGAAAAATCATTTTTTTAATTTGAAAATTAAATTACAAGTAAGTTCTCAATTACAAAACATTTGTGGCTCTACCGCATTAACAGACAAAACATCTTCAAACATTAGCTTTTCTCCTGTAACTCCAGTGGTTGAAACTTGACCAATTAATTCTTCAACATAGAGCAACGATCACGCTCGAAGAGAGATAAAAAAAATATGAAATATTTTCAATGAATTTTCTCACCAAAATATATCCTAGAAAGTACTCTAGAAAATATCTAGATTTGAATATCTACAAATCCTAATGAATAAGATCTCTTAAATAAACAATCTGAAAGTAGATTTAGTTTCAGTAGGACTCTGCTGATGAATCGAATCTATTGTGAAGACGTCTTCTGATGGAATGCTGACACCCGCGATAGATTCTCTACAGTAACAAATTTCAATTCAACATCTTCTCTGGATAAGTGCAGATTCCTTGAAACTTGATTTTCACACATATGACTTATCTAAACAACCTCTAATACTTCATAGATAAACTTAATATTGTTATAGATAAATAACTTACATTAATCTAAAATTTCAAACTTAATGACAGGATAAATTATATCATTTTAGTTACCTATTGCTACCAAACTTATCAACTTAATCACTTAGTCCTAGCCAGAACCTTGCATCTACAGATGGGATGTGAGAGCCCATCTGAATTTTGAATTAATTAATTCGATGGGAAAGGACAGTAGATGAGGTGTCCATTAAACATAAGCTCTAAGCCCACCTAAACACGATTACTTGAATCCTTCTGAACTACAAGAAATTGAAAGTCATGGGCAGTATACAAAGGCCACTGAAAGAAAAGGTTACTACTGTTTCCAATTAAAAATTGAAGTAAGTTTCTGTTAGTGGATGGCGTCATTCTAAGTTCAATAAATCCATTACTAAAGCCTAGCTCATTTTCGGCCCCATTCATATACGTATTGCTGTCTGTATTGGAGTTACATTTTGGAATGGCTGACTATTTTGAAATGGAATAATAATTCCGCCTTCCAAGGAAGATTTTTGAAAAGCTTTGAAGCTTGCAATTTCCCAGGAAATTCCATCATTTTATTTCTTGTAACACACTCCAATTACTTGTAACTACACATAAATTCATTTCAGTGGTCCGACAGGAGAAACACCAAATTTCCATACTACAATCACTTTAAAGCACAGGACAATGACCACAACACCCATATGTTTTGCAACAGTGATAATGGTAGAAACCATATCACTCGCAACATTATCCCACTCTAGTGATATGACTAGATCTAGTAGCCCTTTGATTAATCTTAAAAACCATAAAAATCTAATGGCTATTAAATATTGTCAATAATGATGAGATTGTAGTATAGTTTCTAGCATTTACTCAAAACAAAAATCAACACGAATCCTCCCAAGGAAATATGGATGGATTTCACACAAAAATTAATTCACTTATATATTGAAAATAGGGCAGTCGACCAACTAAATTTACAGAAGGCATATGACCTCCTCTTTACACGGGAAAGCAAATAGATTAGCCCCTTCACTTTTTCTCTTGAAAATTGCAATCAACACCTGATTATCTACCCCTCAGAAGGAGAGAGTATGCAAAGATAAAAAAAAAGCCAAAAAAAAAAAAAAAGGCGATTCAACTGTACAGTGTGCTATACAAATGAGTAAAATATAACGCTCAAGTCTTTCTTCTGTTTTTGTACTATGAAGGGTGATCCTGCTTTCCATTTGAGTCCGATGTCATCATTGAAGCAGGTCTTGAAGAGGCAGATTGTGGTGGAGGAGCTGTAAGGGCATAAGTGAGTCTGGATGATGAATTTTCAATTAGACCAGCAACCCCTGCAGCAGCTGATTGAGCATTTGAAGGTAGGAAAAGGTCATGTTTCTGATCTTTATAAGCGCTCCAAACCTGCAAAATAGGGAGCATGACCAGGAATTGAGTTACAATCTATTTATTACATTTGAGTGACAACTTTCCAATTATCAAGGATCAGAAGGAACCATACTGACAAGAATCTCTCCAGCCGTGGGTAAAAAAGGGGAAAAAACTCTGTAGGTTGATGCAGGATAAACTAAAATGCATGGGTATCTCATCCCAAAAATGTATGTTTTATGTTACTAAGCAAAGAGAAAGTACAAGATCATTCATTATATCATAGAATACTTTCAAAATTGACAATTCACTTTATCCAGACAGACAGGTTAGCTGCTAGCAGAATATGGTTCAAGGATACCAAAAAGCAACAAATTGCATAACAAATATCACGGTTGGGAAAAAGAAAAGGGGCCTTAAGACTTACATCAGAAGCATTCAATATTTCGCGCACTTTGGTACAATGGGCCCCTTCTGTTGCGAATGCATGCAAAACCTGGACCAACACAAAGCAGTTAGTGCTAAGCCACTTGAAAAAATGGGATGAAATTTAGCTTCACAGGTATGTTAAAGCTCTCTCTAGTTTAGAGCAAATTAAAACCTGACTCCAATTTTTATTCCTTGTTAGGAGTCATAAGAAAGGTAATGTGAGGAACAAGTTGGAAGTTCCTAAGGAGTAACACATAAGTAAATGCAATTAAAAAAAATAGAGGATGTTTACTTAATCACATGATAGATGAGTTTCAAAGGATGTTTCAGTAGAATGTATTATGTAAACTGTATGAGAATAGCGAACAACAACAATTTATCTCCTTTTTTTTTTTTTTTTTTTTTTTTTGGGGGTTAAATACATAGCAGCAGCAACAATTTCTCACCAATGAATTGGCATGCAACCAAATATTTTTCTTTAGTAAGGAAGCAACCCAAGTTTACATGCACCTAACAGTTATATATTACATATTAATTTCAATTTAATTAAGTATTTTTAAATTAAAAATTTTTAATATTAATTATTATTTCTAATTCATTTTATTCAATTATTGGTCTTAGTTTTTAAATCAAGTAATTTTAAGCTTATTTCTAACATTAAGGTTTTTTTTTTTTTTTTTTTTTTTCCCCGTTTATTTTGGGTTTTTAAATTTCCAAGTTTTTTTCTTTCTAATTTTGGTTGATATTATTAAATCTATTTTATGATTTTTTTTTTTTTTTAAATTATTCTTCCGCGATTCTTAAAACTTTAGTTGAATTCTCTTTTTAAGTTTAGTTCTTTATGCTGATTGGATACTTTTTTTTTTAAAAAGGATTTTTTTGACATGTCATTATGTGATTGGTTCTAACATGGTAAGGGAGTGTCACAACGGCAGTTTCTGTCCTAAGATTACCAGACATCGAACTAAGGGACCAATCTTAAATTCGATATGTACCATATGGATCAATTTCTTTTAAAAAAACAAACTCTAAGAACCCATCTAAAATTGAGCAAAACTGTAGGGACCAATAGATGAACTTTTTTTGATGGGTAACCCATAACATTATTTGATTGATGAACAATGACAGATAGCCAACCCCTTCCAAATGGCTCACCTCCTAAGGTCCCAACCCAAGACCTTACCCCATTAAAGGCGAGGTAACACAAAACTATTACGGCCTACAATACACTAAACATTTAAGCGTGTTTGTGACTGGAAGATATCCGCTCAAAACTTTAGACTAGCATTACAAAACCAAAAAAATCTCATGAAATAGAGAGAAGGATGAATATTCAAACCTCGATTGCAAGCACTCTGCCTATAGATGCTTCAGATTCATTCCATTTCATCTGAGAGCAAAGACCATTCCTTCCACCAGCCCTCCAATCAAGAAGGCCAAGAAGTACTTCAACGAGACCAACCCTGTAATGTTCACACGAATTGTTCTACTATCAGAAAGCATGGAAGTATAACTTAAACAAAATAAACACATCACGAGATCAGAAGTTCCTTTGAGAAGATTTTCCTCAATAAGGTTTATTTAGCCTATGAGAAATACTAAATCAAAGAGACAGTTACAATTATAGGAAGCATGTCTGCTGTAGTTGAAATATTAGACAGTAGGCAATACTATATTATCTTCAAGTTGGCAACAGTATATAAATGTATAATTGATTGTGTTGAAAGAATTCAGACTTGATCAATAGAATTATGAGTAACTTGTGTCAGGAAGCCATTGATAAGTCAAAACTACCAAAAGAACATGCACCCTCAATTAAGATCGGAAAATAAAACAAGTGATACAAACTTAACGGTCAAATCTAAAAGAAGGATGCAGATAACAACTTTCATTAGTTTGGGGTCCCCGTTGCAAAAAGAATTCAGGGAAGCAAAATGTAACTTTGTTTTATATTGGGTAACTATTATGATAATTAAGTGTAATCTCTTTTTTCTAAAAAAATTGAAATAAAGTTTTTTTATAGGTTAAATTGAAATAAAGTTCCCTATGAATAAATTATACAATGAATCTAATTGAGGGATTTAATTTAAAAAACGTAAATCATGTCACTCATACAAAGAAAGAATAAACACGTGCAATCCATAGGTAGACTATAGCACCATCAAAATAAATAGATAAATTTTAAGTATAGTTAACATGCACCTTATCCACAACTCTTCAAGTGGGTCGGCCTGTGTATTTTAGCATGTCTTGGTGCGAATAAAATATTTTTCACATAAACTAGGATCTACGGGGCACAAACCACGCCACAATTGAAACCAAAAACAGACATGGAAGAATGAATGAATGTTGAATATAGAAGTTACTCACTTAAGTCCTTGCGCAACGAGAGCATCTCTAGCTCTATTTCCAGCAACCACAACACGTTTTAGTGTCTCGAGAGCTAATATGCTTCCACTTTGCCACCCTATGGCTTTCATTAGAAGTGGAACAACCTGAAAACAAGGTTGACAGGAGTAAGCAAGGGGCAAAGATTAAGCCACAAAAGCATAGCAGAATATATGATGAACAATGCAAGGATTCATGACTATTATAATCTCTAAACCCTTCAGCATAAAAAAGACCCTACCCCTCCTCCTCCCCTTCCTGTCACAACATCAATAAAATTAAAGATAGATCTTTTTTTTTTTTTAAACGAGTAAAACAAAGAATAAATTATTATCCAATATAACTAGTGTCTGGAAATTGGAAACTTGCCAAGCAGATAAAACCTAAGCAAAACTGTATCCTTCCAATTCTCAGAACAATAAAGACAATAGACAAAATAAAAATTTCCTATTAAAGCAAGGTCAATTTTTAAAAGATCTTAAAGCAGATTTTCTGCCTCAAGTCAACAACCATGAAATTTTGTACAATTTGTAATGGTGTACTATTAAGAAGAATGGAAGGATGTGGATAGCATTTTGATATCATTTCTACATAAAAAAACAGCACTTCACCAGTGCCTTTTCACAAACTTAATCGTATGCTTATCCCTTTCAAGTGAATGGACACGTTTGTTATATGTGACAAAATTAACAGAATCCACAAGACATCAATTTTAATGACTCAGAAATGGATCGTTTAGCACATACCTGAGGAGTCCCTACACTAGTTGCTGCCATTGCTTCAGCACACGTAGTGCTAGCAGCAAGCTGATGCAGCACACGTAAACAACTAAGACGTACACGTTCTTGTGGAGTTTGTGAGGGTTGTGTCAATCCATCGTCAGGTTCATGGCCTCTATCAGCATAGACGCCATTATTAAGCTCCTCTGATGCCATTGTTTCTCGTCTTCCCTCATAGGCTACAGCTGCCACAAGTTTGGGAACATATCCAAGATATCCAACATGATCTGCAAGTGCAGGGTGCACCCGCAATAAGGAAACCAAAGCAGCTGACAAAAGCAATGGAAGTTCAGGGTCAAAAGATTGGGCGTCATAATGTGTGGCAGCAATGGACGACAAATACTGATCCAGCAGTCCTTCCAAGAATCTCTTTGGATTTCTGAGGGGAAATTTTGGATCTTTTAAGAACAGCCTGACATATATTCCACCAACCTGCATGATCATGGAGCTTTTAGTTCAGTGAACTTTATCTTTTTTGATAAGTTAGTTCAGTGAACATTATAATTATGTATATGGCTAAAAATAGCAATATCAAGTGATACCTGTGGCTCATCTCTCATTTCCTGCTGCCCAGATGCCTTCTCAGGTACATCCCAATCAACCATGCGACCTTTTATCTGTTCACGATAAAGGTCTGATGCCATAGTTGCAATTTGAGCAGACAAAGAAGCTGCCATTGCTGGTGTCCAGACAAGTTCAGGTGTCTCTGTAGTCTGTTCAAGGGAAGCTACAACAGCCTCACCAGGACCATCCCTAATAATCGATACCATACCATCTGGAAGAAATCTTGCCAGCGTTATTGCAACTCTAGGCCCATGCATGGGCTGCCCAACAAGTTTCCCCAACAATGAAGCCACTGCTGCTCTTTGCTGCAAGGGAATTTCTTCTGCACATAATAGTTTTTCTTAGTAATAAGATATATTTTAAATAAATTTAGGAAGAAAATGAAAAAAAAAAGTTCATTATTACCCTGCAAGGGCAACAGGAGTTCGAGAATGTACACTACTCCACCATGCTTGGCTGCCGCCCAAGCAAGTTCCGCTGTGCTTGCCAATGCATAAAGAACATGAAGAACCCCTTCTCGACAATTTGGAGTAGAGTGAAGCATTTGTACTAAAAGGAGAAGACTAGATCCATCTGCAACCATTGCCTCCAAGCAAGGAGCATACGCAGTCAAGAGTGACAGTACATTCAGGCAAAGTTGATGAATGTTGCTTTCTGATGCAACAGGCACAGAAAAGCATTCAAAAAGAGGCAACAGCCTGTCTTTAGTAGAAAATATTGATGCCAAACTTGGTTTGCTTGTCAGTAAGTTCTGCAAGTATAAAAATGTATTAGACATATTGGACAAGTAGTAAGTTAATATAACAAGCGAGAAATGTACCTTAAGTGAGGTCAATCCAGATTGAAGGTTCTTAACCAGTTCAAGTTTTTCACTTTTTGCCACTTGTCCATCTGGTACTGTCAAAGAATCATCAGAAATCTGCTGTTCATTAAGTGATCCAGATGCCAAATCACTTTGGTTCTCATATGTCACATGCTGATCATTAACTGATCCATGAGCCATATCATTTTGAGGCTCAGATGCCTTGAAGGATGAGCCACTGACACTAACTTCGTTTTGAACATCTGAATCTGTTGCACACCTAGAATGCACTAAATGTGCTATAAAATCAACAAGAGCAACACAAAAAGCTTCTGGTTCACTGATCTCAAAGTCAGGCTGATCATTGTAGACCCTCAAGTAAACATTGCCTACAAAGAGCTCTTTTGACAGTGCCTTATACACAAAGACCTGTGAATCTTTTAGCTCATATGAACCATCAGGACCCTGGCTTGCACGTTGCTGATCCACAAATTTCAACAGTTCTGCTCGGGTCAAAGAGTTCCAGATAATCTAAAACCACAAGCAGCTAGTATAAGGAATAATAAAATCAAAATAAGATTAACAATCACACTTGCAACCAAAGCGCCCAGAGATGATGGCTAATGAGATGCATGCCATATGATCAATAACTCTGTATGCAGATAGAGCTTCAGATACATGCCATATCATTTTCTATTCCCCAAATATAGAACAGCAATTATTTACAGAATCATCTTATTAAATCTCACAACCATACAATCTTGGGGCCTGGGCAGGAAGCTAAACAAAAAAAGTTGTATTTGAAAAACAAATTAGAAGGAAAACTAGCCATATAAAATTATTATTTTGATAGGAGAAAAAATTATTAAAGCTATTATCTCTAAAAGAGGCGATCATTAGTTGTTTGAACGATTTGAGGAAGTTCCAATCACTGAACATACCCTTTAGATTTTGCAAGTGACCAACCAAATCCCCTGAGGTTGACTAATTGAATGTCGGGAATTTGTTGGCATGGTTGGTTGATTTTCTCAATTTTGTGCCTAGACATCAACAGGCCAGGCATATATGGATATAAACAAAACAAGGTTCAGTTAATGGATTGAGATTGGCAAAAAAAGAAAATTTGATGAGATTGATTGGAGTAGCCACCATAGGATACTCCAAAACAAATTGGGACTAAAAGGCAAGTTCAAGCACAGGTGTTTTCCTTTTTCGGTTTTTGACAGCATGTAATAGATCAAGACTCATCAGCTGATCGCTCTACAAGAACCATCTGAAATTGACCTAGATCAATCAGTATGTTGCAGTATGATTGGTTTTGTCAGTTTTTATGGGCATGCGAACACCCTGAACTTGGTTGATCAGTCGCAGGAGCTTTTAGGCTTCAAAACCAAACATGATAGCATTGATTTCAGTGAAACCAAAACCACATTGCATCACCAGATTGTTGGAAACTGATCATGGTCGGTCAGTTCAGTCAGTTTCACTTGTCAAAAAAGTTCAGTCAGGCTCATTAGCAGCATGATCACCCCTAATCTTCAGGCCAATGTTTTGGCCTTCGAGAAAGTTATAATTAAGAATAAAAGAATTATAATATTGAGGGTAGCATAGATTGACATGACTGGTTTTGACCATAAGAAATACAAAACATTCCACATGCCACACCACGGGACTTATAAATGATCTAGGAACCTTCTAAATATTGTTAATATAGTCACTGATTCATGTCTCAAGATGCAAAATTTAATATTTAGCAACTAAAACAATAATTCAACGCAAAATATGCAATTGAGCAAAAGAATGCACCAAAGGAAATAGAAAAATTAACATTAATAAAATGCAAGACCTTAGGCGTACCTTTATTTTTTGAACAAGTACAAGACCTTAGGAATACAGACTCAAAGTCTTCGATATTGCACCATCTATGAATGCTCATTGATGGTTTCTCCACATTAAAACATTAATCAACCATCAATTTGTTAAGCAGTGCTGGTGGGGGTTGTGAGCAAAATATCAGAAGCTTGGCTAGTTTTTTGGGGTGTGAGGCCGCTTCTTTGCCTAATAAATATTTGGGTCTTCCCTTAGGAGCCCCTTTTAAGGCTAAATCCAGTTGGGATGGGATTGTTGAGAAGATTTAGAGAAGGTTGGCCGGGTGGAAAAGGATGTATTTGTCGAAAGGGGGGAAGACTCACTTTAATCAAGAGTACGCTTTATAATCTCCCCACTTATTGTCTATCTTTGTTTCCCTTGTCTGTGGGGGTGGGTGGTCTAGCAGATTGAGAAATTATTTCAAGCTTTCTTGTGGGGTGGTGTTAGGGAGGAGACCAAGATCCCTCTTGATAGTTGGAACAAAATTTGCTCTCCAATATCTTACAGAGGTTTGGGGATCTATAATTTGAGGATTTTTAATAAAGCGCTTCTTGGGAAATGGTTGTGGATATACCACCCAGAATGGGATTCTCTTTGGAGGGAGAGGTTATTGACCTCTTGTTTTTTTTTTTTTTTTTTTTGTTTGGGGGAAAGGGGGGGGGGGGGGGGGGTGTTAGGTTGGTGTTCTAAGGAGGCGAGGGGTGTGTATGGAATAACATTTAGAAGGGCTGGGAGAGTTTTTCTAGTCATATCTGTTTTGAAGTTAGAGAGGGATCCAGGATGAGTTTCTGGAATGACATATGGTGTGGTGACCTTTCTCTCAAGACAATGTTCCCTTCCCTTTTTCGTATTTCTTCTGATGAGGAGGCCTCAGTGTTGGACCTTCTGGTCACCACCAATAGTTCTTTTTCAGTAGAATGTTCGTTTTACTAGAGCAGCCTATGATTGGAAAATTGATACTTTTTCTAAATTTTCAGTTCCTTATATGCTGTGAGTATTGATCATTCTGTGGTGGATACGACGCTTTGGAGGCCTAATGGGAGCAAGAAGTTCACTGTTCGATCTTTTTATAAGGTTTTGACATCTCAGAGTCATACTTCTTTTCCTTGGAAGTGTATTTGGAAGAGTAGGGTGCCTTCCAGTTGCTTTCTTCATTTGGACTTGCATCTCTTGGGAAAATCTTGACCATGGACAATTTGAGAAAGCGTGGTTTCATTGTCATGGATTGGTGCTACATGAGTAAAAAGAATAGGAATCTGTGAATCACTTGTTATTGCATTGTGAGGTGGCTAGGGCACCTTGGGATGACGTTTTAAGTAGATTAGGAATTGCATGGGTGAGATGCCTTGGAGGGTGGTGGATCTCCTAGCTTGCTGTAATGGTCTTCAAGGTAATCCCCAGGTGGCTGCAGTTTGGAGCATGATTCCTTTGTGTCTTATGTGGTGCATTTGGCTTGTGCATACTTTCTTGCTTTGGTTTTCTGCTATTGCACTCAATGAAACTAGTGCTCATGATTCTTGTTTCGTTTTCCGGTTCCTAGAATGTAATTAGGTGTTTTCTTTTGTATACTCCTGTGTAGTTGGGAAATGCCTATTTCATTCTCTTCAATAAAGTTACTTTTACTTATAAATAATAATAAAAAAATGCTGATCACACTAATTTGAATCCTAGATAGCTTATATCACCAAGTTATTGCACACCCAAACAAATTGCAATAAAAAAACTAAACTTTTAACAACATATATGTATATTCAAAATTATCCAACAGAATTTGATCTTCATCCCTGGAAATATGAACACTTGAAAAATCATAGGATTTACCTCTGGAGACTCCAAGTTTGTGTTTAATCTGGATAATAGGTCTCTAGGCACTTGGTCTTTCAACATACTAGCAAGTTTTGGAGTTAGCAAGGCTTTGAGAGCATCGGCTGCTTCTTGATTGTAAGGTGTTGAATTCTCATCAGTACATGAACCGCTGAGCCTTGATAGGGCCTGGGATGCTCGAACAGCATGCAAATTTTTTGCAATCTGAACGCTAGCACCAACCCCAGGTGACTCTGTCATATCAGATTCTTCAGCAGTTGAATCATACTGAAGCAGCAGTGGCAAAAGGTACCTAAAACGAGCCAATTGCAGGGTAACAAGTTTTCAATAATATAAGTCTCATATGCTGAATAACACAAAAAGAAAAAACTTCAGAATGTACAGCATTAATTTTACAAACATCTAGAAATAAAAAGAAAGAATGGGCATGCTTATAGTTTATTTATTTATTTATTTATTGTTGGGGTGGGGGGATTAGTAAGAAGATACACTTGATTCCAGATATTGGCAATTAATTTAGCAGCAACGTCAAGGGGGTGGCTAAGAAGTATGCATGGTGCATACATATTAAACCAAGTCAATAATAAGCTAACTTACCATAAAACACCAGCCTTTAATAAAGCATTCTGCAAGTCCGAGGACACAGAAACATGGGCAATTGTCTGGAGGGCAGCATCAACTGCGTCTGGTACAAGCTCAAGTTCAGTACAGTGTACAATGTCCTCAACTGGTCCAGAAAGTTCAAGCATCTCAACTCTGGCACTCTCAAATTGACTCAAAACAGAAAAGGTTCGCATCACATTCGTAACAATAATTGCAGATGGTTCACTTGCAGGAGTAGTTGGCTGAACAACACACATGCAACGGGAAAGAAGAGTTGCAAGAAGTTGTATCCCTCCATCCCTCACAAGTTCTTCACCATTCAAAGAAGAAGATGCACACCTAAACATGGGACAATCATGAGAATTAAATCAACCATAGCGGTGTCAAAACTCACTTGTTACAAAACAATAAAATCAACCAAAGAGATATTGGTATAAGGGGATTTACGTCAGCCAAGTAAGCTCTGATGCAGCAACAAGTAGGGGTGCTCTGTCAGAGGAAAGAAAGTTGTTATCATCTTTGTCCACAGTAACTGCATTGAGTAACATGGGATAGCCAGCATATTTAAATGGCTCTAGTACATCCCCATATCGTCGGTATAAGATACACTGTCCTTTCAATAAAAGTAACAACCTCCAAGGCTGAGGACCTTGCAAGCCTTGCATGGTGGCCTGCAGAAAAGTCATATTGAGGGAAGAGTTAGTGGAGTTAAAACAGTGGGATAAAAATGAACAATGATGATTCATATCTTTCTTTTTTTAACAAGTAATAATAATCTTTATTAAAAAGCAAGAAAGGTGCACCTGAGTACTCAGGAAGTATACAAGAGAAGCACCTAATTATAACAAACAAAAAGATAAAGAAAAATCATGCAAATTTAGCCCATTAAAGCCTATAGAAACAGTCCACATGAGAAGGGTATTGATAAAAATAGTTTTAGTTTCTACAGTGTTCATTCATGGTCCTCAAAAATTTTACCGTTCATTTCCTTCCAAATACAGCAAATGAGGCAAGCAGGAACCACCTTCCACATTACAATGATTTGCAGATTGCCACTTTCCCTTCCGAGAAATAAAAAATATCCACAATTCTTTTGGGCATGACCCAAGCAAATCTAATGATTGAAGAAGTTAATCTACAGAGTACTTGCAATCTCACAATGAAGTAAAAGATGATCAACGCTTCTCTTACACATGCAACACCAATCAATCATGACAATGTCACTTCCTTAAATTATCTATAGTGAGAATCTTTCCCAGAGAGGATGTCCAACCAAAGAATGCAGCTCTCAAATGAACCTTTGTCTACCAAATGCTCTTCCATAGAAATGGATTGTTAGTATTAGGAGTAAGGATATTATAAAAAGAATGAATGTTGAATATCCCTTTTTCGTACAAGCCCAAAAAAAAAAAAAAATTGTCTTCAGCACCTCTTCTAAAGCTAGTGGAATACAAGTTCAAAATTTCACTAAAACTTCCACCTCCCAATCTTGAGCTGCTTTGAGTAAATTTATATTCATATCTTTCTACATGAAAAAAATTTTAAAAATGTGCATATTATATTTGCTTTTTGTTTTTATAAGTAAGCAATTGTATTAATGATGATAGGCATAGCCCAAGTACACAAGATGGTAGATGTGCATATTATATTCTGAAAGCTCTACAGAAAAGCAGAATCTTTATCACATTGCATCTTTAATCCTAGAATTTTTGTAGCCACTCATGGTGTACATTTTTCAGACGCAAACAGTGTGGGTGACAGAGATGTGGGGAGGAAAATAGAGGCAGGTATGGCAACTGCAGTGGAAGATGACTGAAATGAGAAAGGTGGTCGGGCGAAATAAGGTAGGGGATATAAGAGGGGCTGGAAGGGGCCGGGCCAAGAACTGAGGCCCACGGGTAAAGGAAAGGGGAAGGAAATTTTGGAGTATGGGTTTAAATGGAGACAAAAAACTGGGCTGAAGATAGGGCCCCAGCCCAAGGCCCAGCCTCTTGGTCTTTCCGAAAAGGGCTCAGGATCCCAACAACCTGGCCCCAGCCCAAGGCCCATAAGCCCGAATCAGGCTCAACCAACCGGTTTATGTGATGGGCCACACCCTCCGGGCCCATCCGAGAAAAGCCCTGGCTCCCAAGCCACAGCCCTTGTGCCGTTACCCAGCCCCAATAGAAACACGGCTTGGGAGAGAACCGAGCCTCGTGCTCCTTCGTTGGAGCAAGTTCGACGGTCGCTAGCGCAAGGTAACTCGTCGGAACTAAGTCAGAACCCGCCGATGCTGACAGTGGAGCTCTCCGACGACGGTACGCCTGAGTGGAGTGGCTGAAAACCCTTGACAGAAATCCCAAATCTTTATCCGAGACATATGGTTTCTTCTCTTCTGCCGAAAAAGGGACAGACCTCGCCGACGGGAGGATTGATGACCTTTTGACGGTGGAGGTGCCGGATAACCATTCCTTTTTGTGTTTGGAGACTGTTGGGCTGCCGGCAAAAGAGGATGGATTCTCGGTGGGCTCTGATAGTGAGGAGATGGGGTGCTTTGATGATGAAATGCTCTTAAGACATTCTCAGGGTTGTTTAGATATCATAGGGATGGAAGAATTCTTGTTGGTTGAAGACACTTTTCATAGAGAGGGAGTTCAAGAGATGGATGCAGTCCTGAACAGTTTGGTTCCTATACAGATAGCTGAGGTAGTAGGGTCAGTGCAAGATGAAGAGAGTGAGCCAATACCCTTAAATTTCTTGAGTCCAGAGCAGCCTAGGATTTTAGACTGGGTTTTTAATACAGTAAAGGATATTCAGCATTTGGTGGGTTTGAGGTGTGAAGGTTATAAAGAACAGTTTATGGCTCTACTTACTGTAATTGAATCAAGCTATCATCAACATAGAAAAGCAGAGTAAAAAAACAGAGAGTTGAGGAGGTTAAATTGGTCCATGAATTTGGAAGGAACTGCTAGTAAGGAATGGACCAAAGGGAAGGGTGTGACATATTCCAAGTGAAACCAAAAATTGTATCGTGGAATGTCCGCGGGTTAAACGAGGTCAGTAAGCGTCTACAAATAAGACACTTGCTACTCGAGTGGAAGGCAGACATAGTATGTTTACAGGAGACAAAGCTGAAACTTATTAGTAGAAACATGGTGTGAAGTATATGGAGCTGCACATATGTAGATTGGGTATACTTGGCAGCCAAAGGGGCATCAAGTGAAATTCTAGTGATGTGGGATAGAAGAGTGGTGGAGAAAATAGAGGAGTTTGTGGGAGCATACTCGGTGGCTTGCTTTTTTAGAAGCGTGGCAAATGACTTTATGTGGGCTTTTGCAGGTGTATATGGTCCTAACCTTGACCATGAGAGAAGATTGTTATGGGAAGAATTGGCGGGAGTACATAGCTGGTGGGAACTTCCTTGGTGTATAGGTGGAGACTTCAATGTAACTAGATTCCCAACAGAGTGTTTTGGGAATAGAAGAATGAGGCCAGCTATGACAGAATTTTTGGAGTGTATTTTTTATTTGAATCTAGTGGATTTACCACTAGTGGGGGGTACATGTACCTGGTCCAATAATCATACATGGTCTAGACTAAACAGATTTCTAATCTCACTAGAGTGGGAATGTCATTTCCCAGATGTGTGGCAAAAGAGATTGCCTCGTTTGAGTTTGGATCATTGGCCTATTTTGTTGGATTGTGGAGGGGTCCATAGGAGGCGTAGGTCCTTCAAATTCGAAAATATGTGGTTGAAGGCGGATGGCTTTGAGGAAAAGGTCAGACAATGGTGGACTTCATATCAGATACAAGGAACCCCTAGTTTCATTTTTGCAGGTAAATTGAAAGTTCTAAAAAAACATCTAAAGCTGTGGAACAGACAGTCTTTTGGAGATATAGGGGAGCGTAAATAAAGCAAGGAGCTGGAGATCCAAGGTTTGGAAAGAATACAAGAAAACCAGCCCTTAACACAAGAAGAAATAGCTGTAAAAAAGGGGTTGGAAGCAGATCTGGAAAGAATAGTAGTTCTTGAAGAGACATCATGGCGTCAGAAGTCAAGAGCGTTATAGTTGAAGGAAGGAGACTGAAATACCAAGTTCTTCCACAGAATAGCTAACTCACATAGAAGATACAACAACATTGAAATGCTGAAAATTGATGGAGTGGAGTGTCAGGATGAGTCAATGATAAACCACAATGTCGTAGACTTTTTTGAGCATTTGCTTTCTGAACAGGTGGGTTGGCGGCCTAAACTGGAAGGGCTTGGTTTTGATTCCATTGAACATAATGATGTAGACCGATTGGAGAGGCCTTTCGAGGAGTTGGAGGTTTTTGAAGTTGTAAGGAAAATGGTAAAAGATAAGGCGCCGGGCCCTGATGGTTTCTTGATGGGTTTCTTTCAATCTTGCTGGGTTGTTTTAAAAGATGACCTCATAAAGGTTTTCCAGGAGTTCTGATTAGCCGGAAAGTTTGAAAAAAGCCTTAATGCTACTTTTCTCGCACTAATTCCAAAGAAGGTAGGGGCAGAGGAGATTAAGGAGTTTAGGCCTATTAGCCTAGTAAATGGGGTTTACAAGATTGTTTCCAAGGTGCTAGCGAATCGTCTGAGTGAGGTAGTGGGGAAGCTTATTTCGAAACCTCAGAATGCTTTTGTTAAGGATAGACAAATTCTAGATGCAATTCTTATTGCGAATGAATGCCTAGATAGTCGGTTGAAAATTGGTGAGGCAGGGATTATATGCAAGCTAGATATGGAGAAGGTGTATGATCATGTCAACTGGGAGTTCCTTCTTGATCTTTTGGGGAAATGCGGGTTTGGAGAGAGATGGTGTTCTTGGATTAGGTGGTGTATATCAACGGTGAAATTCTTCGTCTTGATAAACGGAAGCCCAACTGGTTTCTTTTGTAGTACACGAGGCTTGAGACAAGGAGATCCGTCATCCCCTTTACTCTTTGTTATTGTGATGGAGGCACTGAGCAAAATGTCATTAGCCTTGGTTATGAATGGGTTTCTAGCTGGTTTTAAGATTGGCTCTCCGAATAGGGGACTTGTTAATGTCTCTCACTTGTTGTTTGCAGATGATACTCTTTTCTTTTGTGAAGCAGATCCTAACCAGATCATAATTTTGAAGGCCCTTCTCCTGTGTTTTGAAGTAACTTCCAGACTGAAAGTCAATTTGGAAAAATCCGAGATGGTGCCTATTGGAAGTGTTTGACATTTTAGACAGTTGGCTAGTATATTGGGATGCACGACCGCATCTTTACCTATTGACTTATCTGGGACTTCCAATAGGGGCGGCCTTGAGAGTGGCGTCACTATGGGACTCAGTTATTGAGAAAATGGAACGTCGGCTAGCCGGATGGAAGAGATTATATTTGTCTAAAGGTGGACGGATTACACTAATCAAGAGTACTCTGTCTAATCTACCCACCTATTTTTTGTCTCTATTTCCTATTCCAGCAAATGATGCTCTTCAGCTGGAGAAACTTCAAAGGGATTTCTTGTGAGGTGGACTAGGCAGAGAACAAAAATCTCACCTTGTTAAGTGGGAAAAGGTATGTAGTCCCATCTCGAATGGGGGTTTGGGCATTAGAGATATGAGAATATTCAATTGGGCATTACTAGGTAAATGGCTGTGGAGATACTATAAGGAACCTGACACCTTGTGGAAGACAGTAATAGAGGGCAAATATGGGGACCTATGGGGGGGTTGGTGTACAAAAGAAGTGAGAGGAGCACATGGAGTGGGTTTGTGGATACATATAAGAAAAGGGTGGGAGGTTTTCACTCGTTATACCCGAATCCGTTTAGGAGAAGGAACCCGTATTAAGTTTTGGTACGACACTTGGTGTGATCATGTGGCTCTAAAGTAATCTTTTCCTTCATTATTCAGAATTGCAAGAGATATTGATGCCTTAGTAGCTGATGTAGTGGAAAGATCAGGGGAGCAAATTCAATGGAACATCCACTTCAGTAGGGCGGTACAAGATTGGGAGATGGGCAGTATTGAAGCCTTCTATAGCCTTTTGTATTCTATTAAACCGGATAATTCACATGGTAGTTTATGGTGGATACCTACAGTTAAAGGTACTTTTTCGGTGCGCTCTTTCTATAAGTCTCTTACCTAAGAGACACCTATTCATTTTCCATGGCGAAAGATATGGAGACATAAGGCGCCACCCAAAGTAGCTTTCTTTGAGTGGACTGGAGCATTGGGTAAGATTCTCACAACTGATAACTTGAGGAAGCGCAAGGTGGTCATCACAGATTGGTGCTGCATGTGTAGGAAGGGAGGTGAATCGGTGAACCATCTCTTAATACACTGTGAGGTAGCGAGAAGGTTATGGAATGAGGTTTTTGGCAGATTGGACTTGGCTTGGGTTATGCCGGAGATAGTGGTCGGGGTTTTGGCCAGTTGGAAAAATCTGAGAGGAAATCAACAGATAAAAGCAGTGTGGAAGATGATCCCTATGTGCATCATATGGTGTTTATGGCGAGAGCGCAATGACAGGACATTTGAGGACAAAGAGAGATCGATGGAGGATTTGATAGTTTTTTTCTTTAGAACTCTTTGTACATGGACCATAGCGGTTGATTTCAATGGTTTGGGGTTACATGAATTCCTTATATCCATTGATCATACATAGAACTGGTCACTAAACATTGTATCAGGCTTTTGCCTTCTTTTGATAATATAATTATTTTACTTATAAAAAAAAAAAAAAAAAAATCCACTTAACAGCATACATGAGCCTTGGACAGTGGACCTTAAGAGATGCAAAAGCTTCATAAATGGCTACACTTGTTAGAAATTTAATATTTCGAGACAGACTCAGAAGGAAGTATGAAGTGAAATTATATACAATACACAGATTTTAAGTAGTTATACTGATATCATGGAAATACCATTGAAATTCTATAGATTTCAGTGCAAGAGAATTCTGGATATTCTCATGATTAAGCATTTTTCAGATAGATACACTTAATCTGGAGGACAGTGATTACCTGCAGGCGCTCATAAGCTTTCTGTACAGCAAGAAACTTCTCCCGACCCTCAGGATTTTTGTCTGGATGGTATTTCATTGCAAGTTTCCTATATTGTCGCTTGAGTTTTTCTTCATCAATGTTCTCAACCTGCTTGGATATGCTAGATATCTCCTCACCCAACTCAAAACTAGTTTTATTGACATCATCACTCGACACATCTTCCGGGTTTATCTCTAAAATTCTGCAAGCTTCTTCTTCAGAAAGATCCATGGGTCTTCGTGTCAACTCTTCACGCCACATTACCAGTAATGACTGGAGAAATTCAACATGCTCAACAATTGGCCATTTTGGAAACCGGATCTCATCACACAAGTTCCGAAGATAATAACGGTGACACCACATTTCATCTCTTAGCTCTGGGTATGTCACTGGTGGCATAGGCGCATACTCATATAAGGAGTGACAATGCTGTGACAATTTCTGGGGAAAATCTCCAAGATGCTGCAAAACCTGGGGGGTAGGAAAGAGGCACAGATTCAGTTGTAGTTTATAGATAACCATCCTCTAGTGAAATGAAAAAAATAATGCATAGGCCTTGCTAGAGGTCTTGCTATACCTGACGTATCAGATATTCTGCTCGCATTTTATGGGTCCATATAATCTCAGGCGTATCGGAATCAGAAACCATTGCTGCAGCAAATGCAGCTGGACCACTACGCTCCAGTACATATAGCAAGGATTCAGGAAGAAGTCCACCCAATACACTCCGTTTTGCCAGAGGCAATGAAGAGGAAAGAGCAGCTTCTTCCCCACCATGAAATGCTTGATGGACATGAGTCACCGAGAAGAGTTGAGCAATTGAAAGGAGATTAGATCCAGGGTATGCCAAGGCAAAATAAAATGTGCCCGTGCTGTATAGACGAATCATGGCCTTGGGATTTCTGGTGACAACAGCCTTCAGCAATGCAGCAGCACCCTCTACAATACATGGTTCCCCGGACAGCATAGCCTAAATTTATTTGGCAAACAAAATTGAAGATAATAGGTGCTTTTCAACATCCATGTTTTCAGATTAAGAGGAAAGCTCTACACAAATGTCCTCACAAGATCAAATAGGTTAGAAATATACCCTTACATCTGTGTATGCACTCACCCACACCCACACACACGTATTCCATGTCTGAACTGACCATCAGATTACCGTTAGGACTCGTTTAGCATTGACAATCAAAATTCAGCTTCAATTTTTTTTGGATAGGTAAAATAAATTTTGTCAATAGAAATGAAATAGGTGTAGCCCAAGTAGACAAGACATATATGAGATGACAGACCTAGTCGAGAACTAGAAATGGATACAACAAAAACATGAAAGCTGAGTCCGTTGAAATCAATAGAAATTACCCACGACATTAGTGTATCAAAGAAGAAACATCTAAGTTCATTCAATACAGCTTCAAAATTCACCTGTGCAATATGTGGAAGGCAACGTGGACTCGACAAGATCCGTTTTACTCTAGGAGTTGGTGTTACTATCTCTCCGGCATCATCTAGATCTGAATGAGCAGATACCATGCTCTGTAAAATGAACAATGCTGCCTCCCCTACCTGAAAACAAGTAACATCAATCGGAAAGTATTGAGGAAATAAATCAAGAAAAGGCAAAAGTGACAGACATATTATTTCCAAGTTAGAATTAGAGCTAGAAAAACACTTCTGGAGCTAGAAATTGGAAATATCCAACATGTATGATTCTGCAACATATTGCATTACTAGGTCTAAAAAAAACAACAGTAATCAAATCGCATAAAGGAATGGAAAGCATATGTCAAAGTTGAACATTAAATAACAAATAAATTTCGCTTGACCAATAGATAAACCAGTATTACTAGATAAAATAAACAACCAAGAACAAAACAGATAGAACTACTACTGTATTCAAGCAATTTTAAGGGGGATTTTTCCAAAATGTCAAATCCAATAATGACCATATATTACAGGACCTGATTAGAAGTGAGAACTGGAACCCGAATAGATAGCACCCAGCGAAGTTCCCGAATATCACGCAATCTCTTCCAGTCAAGCATCCCAGACGCCCAGCACCTTGTTGTCCAATCAATTGCTTTCTTTGACCAGAACCTCCTGATAGCATCCTTCTCCACAGGTCCAACTTGTGCACCATCCTTGTCAATAAATGACCATTCCTTAAGTGGTTCCATGAAAGCTGTAGCTGCAATCAAATTTGAATGCAAAGGGATAGAAGTCCTTTCCGAAGCCTCATGAACCACTGTCAGCAGATCCACAGACAAAACACACCCTCCAACCAAAACACAAGCCTCCACATTCGATAGAACTTTCATCAAAGCCTGCACATATATATTGTTGAAAATTTGTTACCATCCAAAATATAACCAAAATGAAATATGCAAACTTCAATTCAGGCTTAGCCTAGATCTTGAGCCCATTCCATTATAAGGTTGGTTCTCTGGAGGATTTTAGGGTTAACAGTAAACACTATAAAAATGAATTCACTGTTGCACTCTTCTATAAAACTGCAGTGAAGGGTAAGATCGTGTGTTCACAACCCACTGTACGTGTGTATAACTTACCAACAAAAAAGGACAACTTCAGTGCAAAGAAACAGAAGAGAACATGTCACTTGCACCAATATGCACAACAGACCATGGTAAAATGAATCATTAAGGCAATTGAGATATCAGTAGAAAAATGAAATAAAAAGTCAACAGAACTCAGTCTGAATGTACCTTCAAAAGGAGAAGAAGACGATGCCTTAAAGCTCTATCATCTGTCCTATCCAAAAGAACTGTGATGTGAGCAGTGCCCTCAAAAGGACCTATTGTCTTATAATGCTGCTCATATACAATTGCCATTGCCCTTGCACAAAGCTCTCTAACAGAAGAAGCTCCCCCTCCACCAAAACCATCTAATCTTCCCATGTTACACCAATCATCAGATGCACCCATCTCATCGGGAACAGCGCCATCTACTGTAAGGCCTATGTCAGCATCACATAAAAACCGATGATAAAGCGCTCTAAAGAAAGCAACTGGATCACGCAGTGGAAAATCCTGTGCCCTACCACTGCTGCCACTCTCAAGCAGTAAACGCAGATAGTATTGGCCCACACAAACTTCCTTGGACAAGCTAGGATAACTAACTAAGAACTCAGAGTAGTTCCAGGATATTTGTGGCACACTATCTTGCCCAGTCATAATCTCTGCTGTTGCACCTCCTGGAACGATATCTTCTGTTCGCTCCTTCTCAACATCTAGTTTATGAACCTCAGCCTGCAAAGCTTCCCTTAACTCTTGCCTGGTACGCTCATTCCAGATCAAATCTGCGCGATTATGGTCAAGACTAAAAGCTCGCCAAAATTCAGGCCAATTACAAAGTAGCCTTCCAGAGCCCACAGGGGTGTGTTCCACAACAACCTGAGCAGGAGCTGGAAGGCCTGTATCTTCCAAGCCGCCTATATTGGCATTAGAATCAACCATATTTGAAGCACCTGGTTCTGATGCCTCATGAAGACTGGCTGATGGAGCATCAGCTGAAACAGCTGAATCATCATTTTGTAGAACTCCAGAAGAGAACACTTCACTGGTCAAGTTATCACCACTTGGAGCAACAGAGGACTGAGTGGTTGTGGTCTGCCCTAGATTTGGCTCTAGAGCAGATCTTTGGTAGCCATCTGACCCTTTAAAAGCACCACCACCAACCTGTCTTGCCAAATCTCCGACTTCAAAATTATTGACTGAAGGTGAGGAATGCTCTTGAGATACAAATCCTCTTCCTGAGCGACCTTTCCTCTGTTGAAGTAAACGCCTCTTTCTTCTACTGGTCAATGATGCTTCCTGACTGGCATCTTCAGATGGAACTCCATCAGAACATGTGTGCAAATAAGCAACCAGCCCAGGTGGCAAAACTCTAGACAATAATTCTAGAGCTGGTTGATAGGAATCTGCCCAAAGGGCAACGAGCTGTCGACTGACCTCACGCCTCTCACCAGCAGGAAGGAAAAATGCATGTAATAAATGCCTCAATAAAGCACCATCACGCAAAGCAGCATCACGCATGGACTCTGCTGCAATTGCATCTTCTTCTGCAATTGTTCGCATAATCACAGCTACTGTTTCCCTGACGCTTTCAGCAGGATGCCCAAACAGAGCAAACAAGCGACGCTTCAAACCAGCTACTTGGCGTAATAGTTCAACGAAAACAGTATATTGAGTGGTTTCGCCATGTGGTTCACATATCATGGCTTCTAAAACTTCAACAACAGCCATTGACAATAAAGGCGATATAGACAATGGCTTCAGCCTATTGACAAGAATAATAACATAAGCATGATTAGCAAACAGTACTGATTTGGTGTGCATAATTGTAGCATGCTGCTCTCCTTTGGAATCTGTTAACATATTTGTATCACCAGGACCACCACCAATAAGGACTGCAACAAGCCCTGCAGCTTCAGCAGCTACACCCTCTGAACCATTTCTGAGTAAGCCCATTATTCTTCCAACAGCAGCTGGAAACGACATCACATGTGAAGCTGCACTTCTTGATGCCAGTAATCTACGTAAACATGCAATGAAACCCATTACTGTTGCAGCTGCTTTAGGTGAAGGGGGCGGTAAGGGAGGAGACTCTGGAGGAAAATTTGGAGTAGCCGGAAGCATTGTAATTAAGGCCATTAAAGTCACTTCAGGTACTTCAATGTTATGAGGAACTCCACTATATGCTATACATGCATTGAACTCCCTTATTCTACGCCATAACTTAGCTCTAGATCCAGGAATAGAACCACCTTCAGCAACAGCATCTTTTGCAGCTGCTGCTAAATGTTTCAAATGCAAGGAAGCACCTTCCATATCAGCACCAGGACGTTGCTGTCCAAATTGTAAATGAACTCTTCCACAAGGTGGATCAATTCGATGGCCTGGCATTGTCAACCTTGGTAATACAGAAACTGGGCACTGACCCTGCAAAATTTACCCCAGAGATCAACCACACCACATCAGTGTCTAGATTATGTATTACCAATAAAATTTCTTGGTGGAATCAACCACACCACATTCATGTTACAGAATCTGACTATTCAGGCAAACAAAGGTTATCATCATCCAAGAGAGAACACATCTACCTACTTCTGATTGCAAAACATCCCGAACTGCAGCAAGTAAGCTATCCCGAGACGTACTTGCGTAAACCTACAATCCATGCCACACACTTCAGAAACATTACCCACTAAGTGAACCAAAAGAAGAACTGAAGATAGCTTACATGGATAGGACATCCATCGTGGAATTCAATCGCAAACATCTGGGGCTCCTCGGAAAATCGAACAAGAGAGCTTACTGCAGATAAAGGACGAACACTAACAGCCTGCACACATCTAGTGATGATTCTCAGCATTTGATATAACACCACCAAAAACACACCAAACTAAATAAAATAATCCTATAGAATGTTTTTTTTCCACGATGAGGAAGATTAATTTTATTAATCATGGAAAGAGATATTATCCCAATACACAGGAAGTATACATAAATCCACTCAACAAACAAAAGGGAAGAGTGCTATATTGTACTGAAAGTTAGAAATAGACAAGGGAGCACCATAATGGGCCTTTGTCCAACGATACAAGACGTTAAAGAAAATTAAACTCCGACACCATCTTTCGCAGTCCTTGGCCCCTCTCAAAGTGGAAGAACAGATAGCGACCATCTGGAACGAATGGTTATCTTTATTCATTATAAATTATGCAGGTCAAAACTCCATAGTACGCACAAAGGGACTTCTAGTACTACAGAATGTTCAATCTAAAGAATTTATTCCTATTTTCACTTGCATGTACTTATCATGTCCTCACATGTTCTATTACTTCTCTGAATTGTAAGATTTGTACAGAAATCTATAATGCAGCGCCAGATAGTCTTCTCATATAATTGCCTTCCAGATCATCTAGAATATAACATTTTCTTCCTTTAACATGCTTATGAAAATTACTAAGAATTTAGGAAAAACAAAACTTAAAATCTAGGTGAATAGTATCACTTGCTTATAAATATGTTTATTAAATTTGGAAACATGACCCCATTCTATGATGCTAAGCCTATTTACAGTAAAGGGATGTTTGGGGAATGAGATGACATGAGAATTCTATGAATAGTGGTGAAATTATATGAGTTTAGATGTTTTATTGAGTTTTGAGAAATGAAAGAAAAAAAGTTGAATAAAAATATTATAAAGTTAAAATATTGTTAGAATATAGTTTTTTAATATAATTTTTGTTTTGGAATTTGAATAAGTTGTATTATTTTTTGTATTTGTTTGGAAGTTTGGGACAGTTGATGATTAGATAATAATTAGATGAAAATGTTGAAGATTTGAAATTGAAAAGTGTTTGTGTTTAAGTGATATTTAGGAAGAAAATTATGAGAAATTTTGAGATGAGATGAGATTATTTGTGTTCCCAAACAAGGGCTTAGACTGTGTCCATCGTTCACATATGGCAGGAATAATGCACGGAGTGATTACTCTAATTCAGGCATATATCAAAAACCTGAAATATAAAATTGAAAAAAAACCCCTTGAATTCCGCAGCTTACTTCATAGTTATCTGGGCGCCTCTCAACAAGTGAAACCCTTGTAAGAATGAGTTGACGAGATACAGCATCACCATGATCCCCAAGCCCTCCTTTTGGGCCAACACCCAAACTCAATCCAGGAACATTTAGAGTTCCATGGGCAGCAGACCGCAATCTTGTCACGGACCAACCCCCACAAGGAGTTTCTTCTGCTCCTACTGCCTCTTTGGCTGTATTTTTCATGTTTTCAAAGGTTAAGAAACGCCTAGAACTGAAGCACGAAAGAAGAAAAAATACAATAGATGAAAAGTGAAGAAAATATGCTTATGATATGTTACCCCTTTTCTTTAAATACTCTGCTGCAGTGAGGGTTTGGGAACTGTCCACAGATAGTGACAAACCAACCATGGATTTTGCAGTTTTAATCTGCAAAAGATGTACAACTATATAAGTCGTAATGGGGAAAGGGTAAACAAAACAAAACCCAAGGCATTAGCATGCCCTGACAGGCATAATCAAACCGGCAAGTAGGATCTGAGTTCCTTGTGTCAGAGGCAAAGACATGAGAAATACTGATAGAGTACTAAAATAAATAAGCACAAAATAACTTATCAAAAAAAATAAATAAGCACAAAATAGTAAGTCAAATACTTGGATGCCAGCCATACCAAATTTGAGATGATAGAAGAAGTCGTTGTCCCTGAGGCAGCCTGAAAAGCTTTAGATTTTCTTCCATATAATGGGCAAAGAACAAAACCTCCATGTTCAGCACTTTTCTTCCCGTAAGCATCAGAAAGGAGAATGACTGCAGGGGAATCCATATCTCTGAAATCCAAGCACCAGCGAAGATCTCCAGATTTTTGATCGATAAGTTCAACACCAACATAAGTAACTTTCAATTTCTGTGCAAGTCAAAAGTTGTGAATTTTTAACAGTTTCAGTTTAAAGGAAAAAAAATGAAGTAATGGACAACAAGATAGATTGTATGCATAGTCATTTTTTTGAAGTAAGAAGACTTCATTAAGAGGCGCAAAAGGCACAATCTAACTACACAGGAAGTATACAAGAAATACGCCTATCTAGCAGAAAAAGAAACAAGCAAGAAAGTTATGCCTGTTAAAGTGTATCAAAGCTGTCCAAAGGAAGAGAGGTTAAAAAGGAGAGTTTTGAGATCCTCTAGCATCCATCTCCTGTCCCTCCAAAATGTATGAGCCATCCAAAGGCACATTGTATATATAGTATGAAAAAATCCAAAAAGATTGGTCATTGTAATGACTGACACTATGATTTAGCAGCCACTAAAGGTTGGAATGAGGAGTAATACAAAAACTCTAGGGCTGCATACATTCGCCTTAGCAACAGCTGTTTAATCTTGTGGTATCAATGGGCTTTGATGTGAATGTTACAAAGAGAATTTATCAAGGTGCAGCTAAACAGGAAGGAAACTAATGAAGCTATCATCAGACAAACCGTATCATTTCTATAAATATTTTCCTGCATAACTCAACTGTCAGCTAGTGAACTTTTGGAAAAAAGAGAACAGTTGCTTGGTAGATAATTATAAAGAATGATGATTCAGCATAGAGAGTGCATTTCCAGTTCCTCCACACGCCCAAAAAAAAAAAGAAAAGAAAAACTCCTCAGTGGCTGGCAATTACCTGTTAGCACTGAAGCTTAAATCCTAACTTACAAGCCAAAAGGAGTTTTTTTTTTTTTTTTTTAATAAGATGAGATAAAAGGTGATTTCAGAGTAGAAAGTTCTTCCCACGTCTTCATTTCTTTCTTTTCATATAGTCTAGTTCTTTTTTTTTTTTAATCAACAAGTAATAAACTTTATTAGTCTAGTTCTTAATCATACAAAACGAACAAACAAGTTCTGTTACCAAATGGTTGCAAAAAATTAAAAATAATATAAAGGAAAATGTTTACATTAGTATGCATGCATGTCTAGCAACCAGTAATACACAATATTTATGCCTTCTAATAGTCTCATCAACGCTAAACACTTGCATCAGAGTGCTTGGTGAAGAAACAAACATGCCTCGTATCACTGAAACAACTTACTTCCAAGCTTAAAATCATTCAAAGTAGAATGAGTCGTGCCTAGACAGGTGATAGGATTTTTAGATTGTTGGAGACATCAAATTGGAAATCTCTCAGTTTTAGCTGCTTGGAGGATGGTCCCTTTGTGTGTCACATGAAGCATATTGAGAGAGCGGAATGTGAGATGATTTGAAGATCACGAGACGTAGGTGGAAGAGCTAAAGAATATGTTGCTCAAATTTATTTATACACGGTCAGGGGCGTATGAAATCTTTAATTTTTTTCCAATATTTCTGTTTATTTACGATTTCGGCTCCTTTTAAAAAGATTATCTCCCATAAAACTTTTTACTAGGGTTCCACCTGTGCTTTTAACTATTTAATGAATTTACTTATAAAAACCAACCTAATATCTAATCCAAGGCAAAAAAGATTCTTTTACCATCAACTTAATACCGTAAATCATCACATTGGACAATCCAAATTCACTTAAACTAAGGGAAAATTAATATAGAGTAACTTACAAAAGGGACCCACTCCGAGGTCCGCCGGCGCAGATGAAGCACCGGAAATTCGCCAACGGCCCCCAGCCTACTCCATCGTATCCTATGCAACTCCGTCAATATGCTCGCCCTATACCGCGAAGAGAATTTCATCGTCTTGAATTTACCACGCCCGTCGGTGCGCAAGCTCAAGTTGAACTCGTTCGAATTGTCGTCGCGGCCGATAATCGGAGTGGCGCCCTCGAAATCGGTCGCAACGTCGTACGAGTTGGTCACGGACAGCGTGGAGGGGTCCAAGGTGATTATGGAGATGCTGGAAAAGCATAGTATCCGCTTGTAGCGGCCGCGCCAGGAGTGCTTGATGACAAGGTAGCGGGCCAGGTACTCGGGCTCTTCGAGAGGAGGGGCAGAATGGGAATGGTGAATGGAAGAGTCCATGGGAGTCGTTCGTCTTGGCGGCGGGTGGTGAGGACCGGGTGCGTGCTGACGGCTCACAGAGTCGAGGTAAGCAAGGGAGTGGGGAGGTGGCGCATTGTGAGGGCGTAGAAAGAGCCAGATTCCCGTACGGGATGCCGCCCCCGCCGGGCTTCGGTGAGGCCCGGACTGATTCGCCCCCAGCTCTGACGGTTATTCACGGATTCGCCAACTGGAATCGATCGAATTAGAACCTAACTAAACCTAAATTCTTCATCTTGATCGGGAAACAGATGAAAATAGTAAGGATTTTCACAAAAATGCGTTCGGATTGAATTGCAGAGAGAAAGGGAGAGATCGAATCGAAATGCGATTGAACAGAGATAAAACGCAGAGAGAGAGAGAGAGCGAGCTATGAGGTGGAGGAGGAAGAGGAGAGGTGGGTTTCGCTGTGGAATACCTTACGGTCAAGGCAATTTCGCTTGATGAGGTCTTCCCCTGCGGGTGATTTTGGTGGGTTGCCCTGACAGCTGTTTATTGGATGGGTCACGCGAGATGTGAACCGTTGTCAGTTGCTTTGAGGGGGAGGTTTAGGGGTGCATCCGGATCCGGGTATTCGGTCAAAACCGGATCTTGAATTTTAAATCTAGACAGAATTCAATCTGAATATCTGAATTATAACTGGATATTTAGATTTTTTTATTTTTTGGACATCAGTCCCCTCTCCCTGAATCCATGGACAAATGCTCACCACACCTTGTCCGAGTCTCCAAGTTTGGGTTTTGGTCTCACTAGTACCAGGTTCCCTAACCAATTTCATGTCAGCGAAGGACCAGATTCTGTATAGCCAAGGTTTCAGTTTCCCAACTTGGAACATCAATCGACCTGGTTTAGGTTTGCGGATTTTGGAGATGGTGTGGGTGGTGAGTTCGACTTCGACGAGTGAATGGACAACTTAATGGGCAGTGGGGATTCAACGGATAGTTCCAATCTGCCCTACGGGTACGAAGCATGGCAGAACAATGCCGATTATGGAATTTACTGTTTCGATCCTTTTGCCACCCATCCCAGTTGACTCAATGTCGCTTGTGGTCCTCCGTCCAACCTCAACCAATTCGTCTTCCTAGATACTCAGAAGAGTTCTACTCCAAACCCTTATCCTCAACCCCAGGTCCCCTCATGGACACCACCTCCACCACCACCACTGCCGTCATCTCCACTAGCGATAATTAAGGACGCCAAGCCGTCAAACACTTCATTGCAGAGCCCACACAAGAACAACGTCGGTGGTGTCTCATCTAGCCACTCACCGGAAGTCGAGTCTGCACGGCCTCTTCTCAAAAATCTCCTAGACTGTGCTAGACTAGCTGATTCGAAACTTGATCGTGTTGTGAAATCACTTATTGGGCTTGAAAAATTAGTGCCCGAGCATGGAGATCCAACCAAGAGGGTAGCCTGGAATCGTAGGTGGAGAGACAGACGTTTTCGACAAAAAAAAAAAAAAAAAAAAGAGTGAGTGTATAACCCGATTATGGACTATCAAGTTATAAAACTAGATCCGTAACTGGATCAGGGTTTATAACAACCGCTCAGATTCACCCGGATCCGGATTTCCAAACCGGACCGGGAAAAAATCCAGTCCAGATACACACCCCTAGGGAGGTTTGGTCATTGTGTTATGAATTAAGATGAAAATGAAAGTTGAATAAAATATTAGTAGAATAATTTTTTTAATTTGTTATTATTTTTAATTTTAAAAAATTTGAATTATTTATTATATTTTGTATAAAAATTTAAAAAGTTGTAATAATTATGTTAGATGAGTTGGTGACTTTTGTATCCAAACCAACTTAAGTAGGAGTGAAAAATCGTATTTTCGGATCGTATTCGTGTCGTGTCAATTCATGAACAATCGACTATATAAGTCAATATGGATCCGAATCGTTTAGCTAAATGTGCCAAACTTTCAAATCCTAACTCAACCCATTTAGATTATAGGTCATGTCGTGTCACTTGTTTTTACCTATCTAATCATTAATTAGAAATAAATTAATATAATACGACCCATTTAAACCCTGAAAGGGACCTAATCCTCTCCCGGGGGCCTGTTGAGTCGTGTCGTGGGCTTATTCTATAGTACAACCCGATGACCTAGCTGGTCCAAAGCCTTCCAATCCAAGTGTACTCTAGCTAGCGCCAAAAGAACAACTGCACGAAAACTTCAGGATAAAAGGGATATCGGCTCATTCAAAGATAAGCTAAGTCTCAATATCCCAAAAACTTGAATTTCAAATAATGGGTGAGCTAGTTATCATGTAACAACAGGAAGTATCGTGAGTTTTATTTATATCATTCAGGTTTGATTATGAAATCCATCTGATTCTTTGGCTAGAGGCGTTCTCCATAATCTCCAAGCCACACACCTCTTTGGTTGCAGGTGATCATGTGTGAGAAGCTGTGGAACACGTCCTTAACAGTTTGTGCTGTCTGTGGGATTTGCTTGTCCTACAACTAGTGTGTTTTTTACTTGCTCACCACTACTTGATCTCAAGCAACCAGAGATTAGGAAGTGATGTCACAAAATATGGAATGAAGGTTTGCAGAGATGGAAGAAGTAGTGAAGAAATTTACTGATGAGGTGGAGTCACTATGAAAAGAGAACGAGGCCCTTAGAGCAAAAAAAGGCCATCAGGGGAGGACAAAGTGCCAAGCTAGGCCAATAGGGTTGAGATGGAAGTGCATAGCGCCGGGGCAGGCAAACCTCTTAAAGAAAAATGAGGAAACGAAAAAAGATGCATCATGGCATTCGTAGTCTGATAGATAAGTACGAGGAGATAGCCAAGAAAATAGGGACGTCTTCCTAGGTTGATTAGTTGCTGACCAGCACCAATCTGCATAAAGCGCGTAAATTATGGCAGTACTGTTGTCATTGAAGTTCAAAGTCTCAATGATATATATGTACGACGGATCCAAAGACTCAGTGGAATATTTAGAGACCTTTAAAGCCCACATGACACTTCATGGATTTCCCAGTGAAATCGCATGTAGGGACTTCCTTTTGACTTTAAGGGAATGGCTAGAAGGGTTTAGGGCGTTGCAACCAAGTTCCATAGATAGTTTTGAGGAACTGGGTAGACAATTCTTAACCTAAATTATGGCTAGTTGGAGGTGAAGGAGACCAGCGGGCTAGCAGCATATCTCTTGACAGTGAAGCAAAAAGAAGAGATCTTAAAGGCATATTTGGCATGGTTCAATAAAGAAAGAATGACAACCAACGACCAAAATAAGAATATCATGTTGGCTGGTCTACTCGGGGCTATTTGGCCGAGGAGCCCCTTATGGCCAAATTGGCAAGGAAAACTAGGGCTGTGCTCCGACTCCGATGGAGTCTGAGTTGTGTTGTTGGAGCCAGACAAAAATTTGGGCTCCGACTTTGAGTCCAAATGGAGTTGAAGTTCGACTTCGATCAGAGGTCAGAGCTCCAATGATTTAATGGGCCCATTTCCCAATTGGGCCAATTCTGAACCCAAAAATTAAAAGAATTAAAAACTAATATAATAAATCATTCAAAAGCCTCTATACAATAGTTCAAAAACTAAATAACATTTAGCCATAGGCGGTAGGCCCATAAGTTATAACAGTCCATTTTTTACAACACTAATCATTGACTAAGTGTCTAGGACTCCTATAGATAACTACATAAACACTAAAAAGTAAAAACATCATCTGCAGCACGGATCAGTGTTAGTGGTGATATCTAAAACTAAGATAGAAAGTCGCAATCAATAAAAGGAAAAAAAATGATAATAGAAATTTGAACATGTTAAAAGTAGAATTTTATTCTCATTTCTCACCAATAAAGATTAAAAAGAGTTATCTATACTCCATCAACTACATCCCAACTTCCAAGGGGCCTCCATCTCTGATTATGAGTCATCAGCAATTATGCTAGGGTTCACAATTAGATCTATAAAATCATATAACGTAGAAGTTAAATAAATGAAACATTAAAAAAATAATCATTGAAATAATTAAATAATTATTTAAATAAAAATTAAATAATAATAAAACAAGTAAAATAAGGTTACTTGATTCAAGCCTATAGCTCTCAATATCAACACCTGCGGTATCTAGTCTAATGGGCATATCACGTATCCAATTCTGTGTGCAAATGAGAGCCTCCACGGTTGACGGTGACAATGAATTCCGATAAGCATCTAAGACTCGATCTCCAATACTAAACGGCGACTCCGAGGTAACCGTAGTGATAGGAATGGCTAGCACATCTCAGACAATACAGGAAATGATTTGATACCTGGTGGAATTAGCCTTCCACTAAGTTAATAACTTAAAAACAGTATTAGGTGTTTCGAAAGCTTCCATAAAATACCCTTCAACCTCAGAAGTACACTGCATAATATTTCTCGTTGCAATGAGTTCATGATACGGCTACATAATAAGATGAACTGGAGGCAAATCATCATCTGGTTGATGGTCATCTAAGGGAGATGTTGACCATGTTGACCTTGAGTGTGATGAGGTACCAACTGTGGATGAAGGCTGAGCACAATTGCTGTAGCGTCTGTATAAGTCATGAAGATCACTATTTAGCGTTCTAATAAATAGTGCAACCCTCACCGCCCCGAGGATGGAATTTACCAAAATTTTATAATGGCCAACTTATATTAGGGGTCAAGGATCACAACTATAAAGAGTAATTTATTTATCTTCTCAATATCCTTCCAATATTGATCATATTTGGTCTGCATACTCAAAGCCATAACAGATAACAATCATCTATTGTCATTACAACCTCGTTTCAAATGGAAGTGAAGCACCAAGAGCTCACTGAAATACACGTTTGTAGTTGTATATTTATATCTAAATATCTGTATAGTTATATCATAAAAGATTTTCAAAAACTAAACAAAATACTCCATACTACTCCAATCATGTGCATCCGGCACACCGAGCCCATTTCTTACTAGCTCCAGCAAAGCATACCTAAATTCTCCATCTTCGACCTCCATCCGCTTGATCACTCTTTGGTACTTCTATGACTATGCGGATATCTGGATCCGCATATACAACTGCAAACTTATTCTTCAGCGAGCTCTCAAAGCTTCACTACCACTTGCAAGAAGGTTGTACGGGTTCATGTGGATTATTATCTGGTATGGCTATGAGGATGCAGGCCAAATATGATAAATATTTGGGGGAAGTTGAGAAAATAAATAGATTACTTTTTGTGGCTGTGATTCTTGACCCCCGATATAAGTTGGCCTTGATAGAATTTTAGGCAAATTCCACAATGGGGGCAGTGAAGGTTGCACGGTTTATTACATCGCTTAAAAGGGATCTTGATGACTTATATTCTCACTACAATAATAATGGTCAGCCTTCATCCGCAGCGGGCACCTCACACTCGAGGCCGACACCTCTATTCGATGACCGTAGCTCAGATGACTCCTTAAATCCACCTCATCGAGGTTATAATATTGTGAATCAGTATCATCAGCTTGTTGCAACGAGGAATATTATGCAGTGTACTTTTGAGATTGAACGATATTTTATGGAAGAGGTCGAGGCACCTAGAGAGTCATTTCAGCTTTTAACTTGGTGGAAGGTTAATTCCACCAAGTATCAGATCCTTTCTCGTATTGCCCGAGATGTGATGGCCATTCCAATCACTACAGTTGCCTCTGAGTCAGCATTTAATACTGGAGGTCGAGTATTGGATTCTTACCGGAGTTCATTGTCACCGTCAACTGTGGAGGCTCTCGTTTGCATACAGAATTGGTTGAGTGATACGCCCATTGGACTAGATACCATTGGCTTTGATGCTGATAGCTATAAGCTTGAATCGGGTAACTTTGTTTGAGTATTTCAATTGATTTATTTAATTCTTTTTATGATTTCATAAATCTATTAACCTTATACTTTTTATGATTTCATAGATATAATTGTGAACCTTAGAATACTTGCCGATGACTGATACTTGGAGTGTGGCTAAGTTGATAAACTCGCGATTAAAAAATATTGGTGAGAAATGATAATCATTTTTTTATGAATCATTTTTTTTAATCATTTTTTTTCTTTTTATTGATTGTGACTTTTTATTTTAATTTCAGATATCACCAACGAGTCAACGACAAACCACGATATATTGAAAGATGTTTTGGAGCACCTCTGTATTGGAAGATGTTTTTATTTTGGTATTGGAAGATGTTCGGAATATCATTTAAACTATTATCAATGTTTTGGACAATTGTATAAGAGTTTCTTAAAGATGTAATATGTATTATATATATATATATATATCATTTTTTTTTCAAAAAAAAAAAAAAACTTGGAATCGGAATCGGGCGGAGGTCGGAGCCCGATTCCGATCGGAAGCCATCGGAACTCCGAACTCCGGTCGGAGTCGGAGTCGGAGTGAACTTCCGGTTCCGACTCCAGTCAAAGTCGGAGTGTGTTGTGCCCCTTTTGAAAACTCATCTAGTCATCACCCAGCCATTACAACTTACGCTGACGAATGAGCAAAAATAATTGCCAAACTATGCCCAAACATTATGCAATCAATTGCCTGTTTGTAGATTCCCGTCATAGTTGCCATCTGGCCCATAAACCTACATGAAAAAAATAAAATAAAAAAATCAATACAGTTCATCCACGAAGAACAATAGAGGTTTTCCTATTTCAATCTTTGAAACTAGGAGAAAACAAGAGAAGTTGGGTTGGGGGGGGGACAGACAAGGGTTAAAAATCCAGGCATAATTGGTTTAAAATTATCTATAGTATTGCTGCAACTTTTGATTTTTTATACAAGGTTTCCATAAAACAGTCATCGACTCATTGCATACCTCAATGGGTATGCCAAGTTCCTCTCCCAAAGTGTGCATCTTTGCCAAACTAGTATGATAGTTTGGACCACCTCTTCGAACATAGATGTTCATTCTTGCTGCTTTTAATTTGGATTCCTGTCACAGAGAGATAGAGAATTAATTGGTGAGAAAACAACCCTACTTGCAAACACACAAAGAGCCGAATGCCCCTGTTTTAGCCCCACAAAAATAGAGCATCGCAGCAACAAAGCACGACGAACTGTAGCCCCTCATGGCAGCACCCTCACGGCCTTCCCTCACCCATAGATGATGCCAAACCCAAGCCGTGCCCAACCACCCTCACCTAACACCAAACCAGTGCACGTGAAGCTTCTGAGCATGGAAACATCTTGAAAAACTCGCTCTCTCCCTAAGTTTAAGTCTCTCTCTCTCTCTCTCTCTCTCTCTCTCTCTCTCTCTCTCATTTTTCAAGGGGGTGAGAGAGAGACGAGGGTGAGGGAGGGATCTAGGAAGTGAGAGAGAGGCAAGATAAGGGAGGGATCTGGGGGGCTTTTGGTGTGGTGCGGTCCGAACTAAAATCTAATGGGTGGGTAAGGTGGCATAATCATCATATTGGAGGTTGTTATCAACCCATTAATAGACCAATCGTTTATGAGATATTTTCTTATCCAAATCTCATTCTTCAATAAATTTAACTTCGAGTAAGATGAATTACTAGTGTTATTGTTTACATGTAAGGGCTAATTTCACACATTTTATTATATTAAGGATAATGATACATTTATAATTTTTTTATGTCTTATTTTAGAAAAATCAAAATTATAAAATTAAGAAAGAGACACAACAATTACATCAGTTGATTTTGAAATAAGTAGTAAAACAATTATAAAAGAGTTCAAAATTAATCATATTCTTTAGTGCATTAGTTAGATCCCAAATCATATAAATAAGGGCAAACACTCGTTGTTTACTACACTGAACATTTTCTGCTTTTAAATTTGTACAAAGTTCAAATCACAATGAATTGACGCCGAATATCTTATACATAAGTATCAAGTCTCCGTGTAAATCTTATATAAGAAAATTTACACATTAACGTAATATGCCAAATATACATTACAATAAAGGGGTTTTATAATTGGATAGACAATACCAAACCACGTGTTCGTAAATTTGAAGTACAAAATAATTATGTGGTCAAGCATTTCTTAGAATAAGAAAAAGAAGGTCAAAAACACATAAATTCAATGGGAACGAACATATTGGAGCTAAGACCATCCGCCAGTCAAATTTGGTTGCGAAGCAATGCACATGCAATGTAGGGCATAGAGCAAAAATGCCACAATTTTGATGCATGAGCAAATTCCTTCTCACCCTCGACTTGAAGGTTGTCACAGTTCAGGAACAGTATACATGGGTCATTGGCCAGTTTGGGCCTATTACTTGTTATTTCTCTTTATGTTATATAATGAAGTAGTCCACAAGGTAGCTGGGCTGATAGCTTGTTATTTCTTTTATCCAGTCCGTTAGTTATTAGTGTTGGGTCATGTGTTATCTAGGCTGAGGCCTTTTTCAGATGTTTTTACAAGGCTCTAGCATATTTGCTCACTGTAGCTACTGAAGTGATCTATCGAGAATCTGAATACAATTGTTTCCTATTTTGCTCTCAACCTCTCTTCTATTGGAGGCTAGGTCAACCTCGAATCTGACCATTTTCTTTATATTTTCTCTCATATTTTCTAGCTATCCAAACACTATCCATCAGATGTGTTACAAGTGGTATCTAGAGCCAATCTTTCCTTGGCATTGGCTTCATCAATCTGTGAAAATGGAAAAACTTATCTCATCCTAGCTCAATATCAAAGGCCAACTGGATCAGAGTCTTCAATGCTTCGACGTTATCCAACAACATTTGAATGATTTGCGAGATAGCCACAATAAAATGCATGAAGTATTTCAGTAGCATATGAACGAATTTGAGCAAGGTTTTGTAAATTTGGAAAACCAAATCTACGCTCTGCAAGAAGAGGAAAAATGTGCAGAAACTCTAGAAGAAAAAGAGGTGGTCAATCCAGATCAGATTCCTCTTTCTCTTGTTTCCATAAATCCCGTTAGACATCGGAGACCATTTTCTCCATTCTCAGATCTTCCCCTCCGAATCTCGTGTATTTCCCTTCCTCTCAAAAATTATTTTCCATTGTCTTCCTTTCTTTTGGTATTCCCTAACAACGATTTCCGAAGCACCGAATGGAAGTTTGATCCTTGTGGATCCGAAATAACCTCATTCATTCATCGAGATAGAGGTTACCATCGAGCTGTTTATGTGGGAATTTTTGCGGACATCACCCAGATTTCAGGATCGGGATTGTGGATTTTTGACCCTGGGATCTTGAGGAGTTTACCGGTAGCGACTGCGATGCGGGACCTGCAGGGACTGAAGGAGAGCGCATTCACTGGAGGCTTGAAGGAGATGCAGTGGAGGGCCGGTGGAAGGTTTCAAATGCCTATAGTGGAAGCCAAAGTTTTCTACTTCCCACAAGGCCACGCCGAGATGGCTTCTGGCTAAAACCCAACATGTGTGAATTTTGCATTTGGAAATGGAGGGTTATCGGCATTCTTGAGGGATTGCTCTCCATCCTTCTCTCTCTTTGAATCTCTGTGATACCGATCCTTATCTCGATGACTATAAAGCTCTCGGTCGCGCCTGCCGCTGTCATTCTCATCGTCGCCAATGTGGGTTCTTGCTAAGGATTGATTTCCATGCCCACGAAGTTGATGCCATGGAGAAATAGTCATTGGCGTGTTCAGAATTTTGTTGGTCACCCGCAAACATTAAACAATGGTTCTAATCTCAAAATCATTCCCATAGTTCTGCAAGCAAACATGCCCTTTTCTGACAGAGGTGATGGTGTGCTAGCAATGGCCTATCTTGAAATCAGAAGGGCTAAAAAGGACTGCACCATGACCTTGAGTTTAGATGATCGATATATAAAAGCATACTCACCTCGATCAATAGATATTTTTCTGCATGCATACACTTGTCTTGATGGTCATGGAAGGGTGAAAGAGTTCAATACCGTTGGGAAGAAGACCCACAATGCCTTTTTGGTATTTAACAAAGCAAGCCCAGTGAGTCTAGAAATTGGTCTTGAATTCCCAGTCGATAGGATGGTTGAATTGGTAATGATCAAAATGGCCATGGAAAACCTATATAAGCCAAACTCTGGCAATGGGCGATTATCGGTGATGCTCCTAGAAAATCTCACGAAGTTGGATGCTGGTATTGCTTCACTGCTACAGACTGAAGACGAGAGGCACGGACTTTATGTTATGAAGCTTGTGAAATCATTTTGTAGAACCTCTAGCGAAAGTAGTGATGATCCATTTCAACACTTCGGTTCAATACTTGTAAAAATCTCAAAGCTGGAAGCAAGAAGCAATCTTTTATTAGACCCTAAACGAGGGCTTCAAAAGCAAATTATTAAGAATCATGCATTTCCTACAAGATGGATTAATGAAGACGTGGGTGAGACTAATTTTTTACTAGTTAAAGAAAATCATTATGTAGATTCTCATGCACCTGAGCCATGTATAAGTTCATTGAATAGTCTACAGAAGCAAGATGTGGATAGTGCTGGTAAAGGCTATTCATCTTTTCATAACGAGGAAGATAATAATGAGGGATTTTCTACTTTGTTTTTAGTCTCTGATGGAGGGAAATGGCAATTTCGTATGGGGTTGCAAGTTTTAGGAGATACAAAAATTGCCCATCAACTGCTTGAATTTTTGCCACTTAAAGTTATTTTTAAGCCCTTTGATAGAGGAAGGGAAATAACTCCTGTGGGAGGGAATTGTGATGGCCAGAACGCTATTAAGATTTTGATGAACCCCTCATATGAGGTGTAAGTGGCATCACCTTGTGATTATTTAGCCTTCACTCCTATGTTACCCGATATTACGTATAGTACAAAGTGTCATTTTGCTACTTTTGGTGGTGGCCCAACCAGCCTAGAGTTTTCTATAAAGCTTCATGGAGAGTTTGTTTCAGTTAACCTTCAAATTATGGGCATTGATGAGCATTCACTCAAAACTTTTGCATTCTTTGAAAATGGAGACAACGGAACTCCCAGAGGCAGTATAAGGGCTTGCAAACTTGATGGGTTGCTTAATTATAGAGCATTTGCTGTTGCTTGGGCAACTTACCAACATGTCTCACTTGTTTGGTTAGATAAATCTCTACGGGGGTATGCAGCAACACCCATTGATGGGATTATTATTGTGAAATGTGAAGTGGCTGTTGGTATAAAGAAAATTTTTGTTTTTGACCCAGGTGGGACAATTGTGACCGCACCTTGTGGACAAGGTGCTTCTATGGGGGATGGTTTGTCACAGTTTAGGAACAGTATACATGGGCCATTGGCCAATTTGGGCCTATTACTTGTTATTTCTCTTTATGTTATGTAATGAAGTGGGCCACAAGGTAGCTGGGCTGATAGCTTGTTATTTCTTTTATCCAGTCCGTTAGTTATTAGTCTTGGGTCATGTGTTATCTAGGCTGAGGCTTTTTTCAAATGTTTTTGCAAGGCTCTAGCATATATGCTCATTGTAGCTACTGAAGTGATCTATTGAGAATCTGAATACAATTGTTTCCTATTTTGCTCTCAACCTCTCTTCTATTGGAGGCTAGGTCAACCTCGAATCTGACAATTTTCTTTATATTTTCTCTCATATTTTCTAACTATCCAAACGCTATCCATCAGGTGTGTTACAAGTGGTATCAGAGCCTGTCATAGTTCAGGAACAGTATACATGGGCCATTGGCCAGTTTGGGTCTATTACTTGTTATTTCTCTTTATGTTATATAATGAAGTAGTCCACAAGGTAGCTGGGCTGATAGCTTGTTATTTCTTTTATCCAGTCCGTTAGTTATTAGTCTTGGGTCATGTTCTATCTAGGCTGAGGCCTTTTTCAGATGTTTTTGCAAGGCTCTAGCATATATGCTCACTGTAGCTACTGAAGTGATCTATCGAGAATTTGAATACAATTGTTTCCTATTTTGCTCTCAACCTCTCTTCTATTGGAGGCTAGGTCAACCTCGAATATGACAATTTTCTTTATATTTTCTAGCTATCCAAACACTATCCATCAGGTGTGTTACAAATGTTTGGGTGTTGTCCGACATAATAGGATGGGCCGATTTAGATACAAAAGTCTTTAAATTCATCTAAACTAATTATTACCACTTTTTCAATTTTTCATGCAAAATGTAATAAATAATTTAATCTTTTTAAATTTTAAAATAATAATAATAATATTAAAAAATAATATTTTATTCAATTTTCATCACAAAGCAGTTCCAGATTTCTGAATCATTGAATCTAGTATCAACCTTTCCATTCATGCATATCTAGCCTGTCTAGATCATGAAGCATTTTACAGATGAACAGAAAACATGTGCAGAAGATGATGCATGGTATGCGACCTTCTGTATTAAAATTCTATAAAACATACTAGCACATCAAACAGAATTCATTAAAAGATGAGCAGAAAAGCTAATTCGAAAATTACTAAGACAGCATGATGATAGCTGCTAATTATCCCACATTAAAAAACACAGCAGTTTAAAAAGAAAGTAAAACATAAACATAGATTGTAATATATGTAAATAAGATATATATCTTTGCACCGGACAAGACTTGAGATAAAAGGGATAACCAGTAAAGAAATATAGGACAGAAAATGGAACAGTGACACTTTACAACATATATCGGGAAAGAAACTCCGAACATTATATCCGAATTATCCTAATTCTTACCTATCTACAACTTCTAAGAAGGAAGCCACTCTCTCTCCCCCTCTACATCAATCTTTCTATCGGATGCAGATGCAGTTAGGAACTTAAGAGCCTGAATCAGAGGGACCAGCTGAAGACCCACTGGCTTCCCCCGGGAAGATGCTCTTCAGGTTTGAATAAGAACCTTCAGTAACTTTCTGTTCTGACACATCACCAATGTCCAAGCTGTCCGGCAGACGTTCGGAAAAATCAACAGGACAGAGCTGCAAATGTGAAACAATGAGAAGAAAGTTTTAGGACAATGTCGCCAAACACCAAAAAGGCAAAAACATATCTTACACATTACATAAAAAATGCCCATTACTCAAATCATAAGCCATCAATTTCTGAACATATTGTTTCATATACACATAAAATACGAAAGGCTCAGCAGGCAAATCTTGGGTACGACTAATGCCACTACGTCGTAGAGATAGAAACGAATCCAACCTTCTTCTGAATGTTTGATATGTGAAAAGGTGGCGACGGTGGATGAGTGTCCTCCACGCAATTCTATAATGCAGTTTAAGTAAAATGGCATTGAAATAAACAAGCTAAAATTTCTGAAATCCTTTTAGCGTTCCGCAATATCCATCTTCTAGTCAGCTTGCGCACCACCCACCACCATAACAACATTAGATGTAATTCCTGGAATGCCATAGTTTAATGTAAGGGATTTCACAACATACAACTCATACCTCTAGTTCATTCAACATTTCAATTGAGGCTTCTAGGTCACCCGCATTAGCAGAGTAAACATCAGCAATGGACTGTTCTGACATATTGGGGAACATGATTGTCAGATAAGCCATGTCCATTTCAGAATCTTCATCTATGGAGTGCTTTTTTGTCAGTTCACTGGATGTAGGTAGACCCTTCTCCATGAATTCATTGCCAATGAGAGGACCCTTGAAGCCATGTATGTCATAATCCATACCAGCTTGGAGATATCTCTGATCAATTCCACTGTAGCCTTCAGGAGGACAGCGGGACCAAGAAGTCTTATAACCATTCTTCAAAGAATCTTCTGTTGTTAACCCAGAAACTTTACCCTCAATCTTTGCTACTTGCTTAAAAAGTGGTATGTATGATGCTGCATTCGGATTTAAGGATGATGTTCCTTGCTTCATATTCTCAATCTATAAAGACTTGCAACTGTTTAAAGACAGACGAGAGCTTTTACTGACAAGATAGAGAAACTACAACCAAAAAATTAACCAAAACAATCTCAGAAGCAATCCAGCTGGTCTTGAATTTAGAGTATTCAGATTAAATAATGATATGCCAGCAGGTTCATCTTGACTGTATAGAGAAAAATATTAAAATTAATTAAAATAATCAAGGTCAACTAATATAAAAATCGTCTGATATGTTTAGTAGAGACTGAATGCCATTTTTTTGGGTAAGTAAAACACTGAATGCCTATAGAGGTGTCTTTGAAGAACTATGATCATCAAAGCTGTTCAAGCGATCATGTATTCACTATATAACTGCGCTTCTTAGAGGTTCAAACTCATACATGGATTTGTCTCTAAAGTGAATATAGCAAAATATATACAGGGATGCGTAAATAGCCATGCAAGCATTAGCATATAACCCATGTTGCAGGTAGCACTTGATAATTCTGTATGTCCTGCCATTCAAAACCATATGCACATCTTATAAACCAATACCTCGGGAACAAAATAGGAATTATGAATTCTTTTGTCTGCAGAGCAAACTTGAGTAATCCTAGACAAAAGGAAAAAGCGAAAAAAAAAACACTGGACAAACTCATAAATTAGAAACATATAGTCCAACCAAATTAAATCCCTAAATACAGCTCAGGTTAAAGACAGGAACAGAAATGATCTAACATCCACATATATTTACAAAAAATCCAAAGAGAGTCACATTTTCCATAGCATTAATACCGGAAGTAAAAAAAAAAAAAAAAAAGAGGAGGGTTACCCCCCTCCCCCCCCCCAAAAAAAAAAAAACTGAATAACCCCACTTGCCTCCCCAAGATTTCTGGGAAAAAAAACTCCCTTGTAGGGGTATTTCCAGGAAAAAAAACTCCCTAGTCCCTAGACCCTTTTGAAAATTCGGGAAAACAAAATGGGCCCAAAATACATGAAAAGAAAAACCCATCCAACAAAGATCTGAAGAAAATATGAGTTTATCCAAAATGTTTCTACAAGATATGTATCCTTTTCTAAACCTAGAACATGTGGCTTTCTTCCATCCTCCTTGAGTGCTTCAATCCCTCCTCCTCTCCACTTTGCTTTCCCCCATCAGTTTGACATGAAATGCAACTTATCGGCTGAGGAGGGGAAAAACTTTCTTTGCAATTCATTCATGATCTCTTAATGCCAAGTAAGAAATCTTGGCTCCACTCTGGCATAGGGGTTGTTACTCTTTGTTCATTTGTACGTATTCTTAAAAAAATATAAAAATTTGAACTGTACCATACCACCACACTTCGCAGCCATGATAGCAGATCACTCTATTGACATGGACCGGGCAGTAGCCTTTTTCTCTTTTGATGGCTCTACTCAATGATTTATTACGCCTTTACATAGTATCAAGAAATCTAAATGTAGCCTTGAGGCCGCCCCTTTCAAAACCCAAATACAAAATCACAACTCATTCGATCCCTCATTTAATTTGGTGGTTGACTTTGATACGAATGATACAAACCCTTAGATAGAACTCAAGCAAAGGAAGGACATTTAATAGGTTATATACATGTAATTAGGCTTGTGCTTAAATCATGCAGGGTATTTGGATCCTAACAGTCTCTCTCATACAAACAAGTTGTTTAAAAAAAGAGTAAAATGGATACCATACACAGAGCCTCCTACGAATTCCATACGTCCTTCCACGCGCACGCGCGCATACACACACACATTCATCCATAGCAGTATTAAGAAAAGGTCCCCGTTTGGTCGTTGAGAAAAGAGAGGAAAACTTAAGAAACTATATATATATATATATATATATATAAACGACTTAAATTAAGTCGAGTGTTTATTTTCAAGTAAAAAGGAAAAAACACATAGAGGCTCGAATCATATTTTCCATTTATTTGTTTTCCACCATTTGTCAGCAACCAAACACACAATAGTAAAATTTAACCAAAGATGGAAAAAAAGAAATCGAATTTTACCCTCCGTAGCTTTCAATTACTCGAAATTTTCTTTCATTTCCTCAAATTTCCGCAGCAACAAAAAACGAAGAGTAAATCTAAGATTACCTGCGTTGGACTCCGAGTGAATCTGAGATCGCCGAGCGGAACGATTGGGCTTGGAGAAATGAGTGAGAAATAGGATGGAGAAATGCAATCGGAATCGAAAAGTAAAAGCAAGCACGAGAGGGGAAAAAAAGCTTGTTAATGACGTGTTCTTGTGGATGACGCTCCCGATGAGAGCATTTATAGTTTTGGGGTCGAAGTTAGGCGACAGATCCCGCCCCAACATCTTTAACTGTCGCCTTTAAAACTTTCTAATTAAAATTTTAAAATTTTTCTTTTAAATTAAATTATGTTAGGTAAAATTTTATATATACGTAATTCATACAAGCTTATAAATAGTTTTTCTTTTTTCAAAATCTTTAGAGAGTAGTACTTTTTGAAACATTCTATTGGTGTGAACGGATATGGATAATATATTTAATAAAAATTTTATATCTAATCATTTTTATGTATTCTTTATGTATTCTATTAATCTGATTGACTGCATCATTTTTTTCTAATATAAAATAAATCATTTGGTCAATCATACTAATAAGGTGTATAAAGAATACAGAAAAATAATTATATATAGCTAAACTCTATATTTAATAAAAAAATTATATTATTAAATTGGTGTGCAGCACCTAAACTCATAGAAGTTTTGGAGAGCATTAAACTCCAAAATTGAAAACAAGAAGGCATGTTAGTCAAAACAAAAGAAACATTAGTAGTTTTGGAAACCATGTCTGTCCAATGTTGTGTCTAAAGCTAATCATCGAGGCTCACGTCTTTCATCTTCATCAATTTGTCCAAATTATGAATTTCTTACTATAATTAATCCCTAATTGCTACGTACAGACATAGAACTTGACACATATGCAATACCTCCTTCCAACTTTATTACGCAAAGGAGAAATGAAAAATGTTTGTTCTTCAAATGCCATATCAAGTGATTTTTTTATTTAAATAGTTAATTTATAAAGTCACTTAAAATATGTACTAGCGTCGATGTAATTAAAGAAGCAATCTCTAAGTAGTCAATGTAATCTGTAAATAGTAAAATATGGTTTGAGTTAATATATTTTATTGGATTTTGAGAAATGAGAAGAAAAAAAATTGAAGAAAAATATTATAAAGTTAGAAAATTGTTTAAATATAATTCTTATTTTGAAATTTATAAAAGTTGTATTTTGTTTCGAAATTTGTAAAAGTTATATTTGTTTTTGTATTTGGATAAAAATTAAGTAATGATTAGATTAAAAATTTAAAAATTTAAAATTAAGAAATGTTTTATATTTAAGTGATATTTAAAAATGAATTTATAAATTTTTTTTGATAATTTTAATAATTATGTATCTCATTTGTCTAAACGCACCTTAAAACCTCAACAAATATCATTTGAAATAGGAAAATGATTTGAATTTTTGTCCCGAACAATTTTATTTTAACTTAGTCACTAAGAAATTGTTTTTTAATGATGTTGTGAATTTTTTTATTTTTTTAAAAAAAATATTTAAGAATATAAAAAATTGAATGAAAAAAAATAAAAAATAAAATTATTTTACCTTATTCTGTGGCTATTCGGGCACATCCCTGGGGGATGTAGCAAGTACCCTTCGAAATAATATCTGTATTCATCATGAACTATAAACAAGAAGCCAGATTCTTTGATGCTTTATTCCCAAACTAATTATCATCTTTATACTGAAGCTGTTTACGTACAATTTTCATTGCCCATCAGGCACAAATACTTTGTAAACTTCTCAGAAACGCCCTCTGGCAGGCAAATGCATACCACCATTGTGCCATTAGGATCAGCCTTCCCATCTGGGAGGAACACACAAACTTGAGGTGTAGGAGTCAGATCAATAGGACCAGCATATACTGGAATTCCCCAACCAAAATCTGCAGATTCGTATATGCAAAATCTAGTCCACTGGGTAATTGTCAATTTTCCTCCAAATTCAAGCCTTTTTGGCCTGTTCATTTCGATATAATCCAATGTAGACCTCAAATACTCCTCTGAAACATTGAGTCTTGCTTCCCGAACTAAATGCACGGTGTCCGAGATCTGGCCATTTACAAGCTCCGAGACACTGCTGGATGCGCATGCAACACACACCACATTGCCATAAAACCCGTCTTTTAATGGTGGATTTTGCAGCTTCCGGCGAGCATTGACGGAAAATGTTAGCCGGAGTTCATATTCTAGTGGTTTTACATCGAGTGCCTTCACCCATGTCCTCCATATATAAGCAGCCATAGCATCAAAAGTAGTGCATGCAGCAGCACCATCTGGTTGAGCCAGAGCTTTCAGGTGAGTCTGGAATTCCCGGCTAACCCGGTAACATTTCTGAACAGGCTTGGCTTGCCACAGAGACATTGTGAGGCTCGAGCCATCTTCAATTCTCATGAACTCAACATGTGGGAATTTCACTCTTGGAGGGTTGCGAGGCAGAAAGAGTTCCCTGTCCCAACATGGCTCAGGGTCTGTTAATAAGGTACCTGCTTTTGCTGTGGCAGCCCAAGCCCTAACAAATTGCATGGCACCAATTCCATCACAAATACAATGGCAGAGCCTCAAGCCTAGGCTGAAGCCACCACAGCTAAAAAGTGTTACCTGAGCTATGACCAATGGCATGTCAAGAACTTTGTACGGCTCCTCGTTAGGGAACTTGAAGATCAATGGTTCCCAGGCAGGATTTGGCACTGTGAGGTCTCCTAAATCTGCCAGGGCCATTTTACAATGTGCGTCAACCATAATTGCCCCTTGTTCTGTTCCAAAAAACACTTCTAACTTTCCGTTCTTAGTCTCTCTAAGCCTACCAGATAAAGGATAGTAAGGGACTAGGATTTCGGCGAGAGCATCGTGTAGTATTTTCATGACAGATCTTTGCCCAGAATTCACATTATCTAATCGATAGAAGTATACTGTAGGGGTGAAAACACGTGCTCCGATCGTATCGTCGAGGTTAGAGAGGTAAAGGCGGTCACCAAGTTTAGCAGGAATGGGCCTCGAGGGCATGACAGATATCATACGATCAATGGTTATAGAGATGTTGAGGTGAGGGAAATGGAGCTCTTGAACCCACGGAAGAGCCATGAGAGAGAGCTGTGTTGAGAGGTCTCATGCCAAGTATTGGCATTTGTAGAAGAAGGATTCTCAATTTGACATACAAAGATGCTGCTGGGGCTAAATAGATGAGCATTATAAAACTAGATTGGTGTGGAACAGTTGGCGGTGATATCATTCATGATCAGGAAATATACATTTTGATTAATCTCTCATGCTGATTTTGTTTGATAATATCTTGGTTTCCTTTTGTCATATTACTGTCTCCTGCCTCCAGGTGCATATATTCTTTTTCACTTCAATTCTCTTCGGACGTTCACCAAATTATTCTAATCTTTTCCACGAGTGTGCATGGCTAAATTCCCAGGTCCAACCACTCAGGTGCTGGATAATCTTGAACCCAATTCAAAAGCATGTCAACATGTAACAACAACACAGAAAAAAGGAAAGAAAAAGAAAAACCAGGTGAGAGAATGGTCGATTGGGGGGGACCATGGGGGGCAACACATGAAACGAAAATGCAATGGGGGTGAAGTTACAGGTTAGTAGAGGTTCCGTGGTGGCAAAGAATGAAGCATGACTTACCAAAAACACTTCTATATCATTAAAGATGAAGGGAAAAATAATAATTTGTCATTGGGCTTACTTTCTCTTAAAAAGGTCCTTCAATTATAAAAAAAACTTTCGTTTTAAACTTCTACTTCATAGGTTTAATATTTAGCAAAAATACTGCCACATTTCTATTAAAATCTTGATAAAAATTATTGGCATGATACGCCACATGAATAATAATATTAGACAAACAACCTTTGAAAAAAAAAAAAAAAAAATTACGAAGTGATTTCCGCCTAACTCACCAAGCCTGCATACTGGTGGGTGGGGCGTGGAGTATTAGAATAGATGATAGTGCTAAGGCAAATGTACAGAAAAATAATCTTCTAGAATGAGCTGTAGACAATTGTATTTGCTTCTCTATCGTACTCTCTGTTGTAATTGTAACCAACTTTATTCCTTTTTGCTTGTATATCTGTTAGAATCATCAATGAAATATACTAAGTGTTGAGCAAAACCTTAGTCTGTCATGTTACCAGAGCTGCAAGACTAGTTGTTGCCCGATTCCATGGCCCTGTCCAACCCACTCCTTCCTTCCCCAACACCTCCATTGCTTCCTCCTCACACATTGTCACCACCAAGCTCACCTTTGAAAATTATACCTTATGGAAGGTTTAGATCAGTGCCTACCTTAGAGGTCAGGATATTTATCAATTTATTGGTTCGTTTTCAATTAACCAACCTCACTCAATGTACCCAGTCAATCACTAATTATTTTTCCAAAGTCCGCTCTCTTACAGGCATCTTAGCAGCCACTGGCCATCCTTATCCTAACAAAGAATTCATCACCTACTTACTCATATGTCTTGGCTTTGCCTACAAATCCTTCGTTACATCAATCACCACTCAAGCTGAACCTATCTCTTCTTTTGAGCTCTACCAACTACTTCTAGTCAATGAGAGTCGCATGTCCCATTCCACTAGAAACTCCTTATTCTCTATTGAACCCATGACTAATTTCTCTGCTATTGACGGCCGTAATCAGCGAGGACGTGGTTCATCTCGAGGTGGATGCCAAGGTCGCAGTGGCAGAGGTCGATCTTCCTCGTTCTCTCCCGGAGGTGTTCCTCCTTCACTGCTTCTCAAGCTCCACACCCTACCTGCCAGGTCTGCAACAAAACTGGCCACGTAGCATTGCAGTGTTACCATCGGTTTGACCATGCATATCAACTCGAGGCCCCACCTTCATTCTTTGCCAACCACACAACACCAAGCTCCTTCTCAAACTGCAATTCGTATACTGATTTTGCTGTAACTCACCACATTACGCAACCTCAACCTTTCATCCAAGTAGTATCACGGTGGTGAACAAATTCGTGTGGGCAATGGCTCGAATCTTCCCATCGAGTATTTCGGGGACTCCTCTCTCAACTCTAACTTCTCCTCCTTTATTCTTCATAATCTTTTACACGTAGCTTCCATCACAAAACATTTAGTTCATGTTTGTCAATTTTGTGTTGATAATCGTTGTTTCTTTGAATTTCATGATTCTCATTTCTCTGTCAAGGACAAACAACTGGGAAGATCCTCCTCACTAGTCCAACCTGTGATAGCCTGTATGTCTTCCCTCCTGCGGTGTCTTCTGCTTTGTCTCCTTCCACTTCCACTCATCTTAGCAAACGTACCTCAGTAGCTCAGTGGCATCACAAATTAGGCCACCCTTCGCTTCAGCTTGTGTCAACCATCTTGCACTCCAACCATTTGAAATTTTCGCCCACAGATCGTACTTTTTAGTGTTTAGTGTGTCCTCTTGCAAAGAGTCACCAGCTTCCCTTGAGTTTAAGTTGGGCACATTACACACGACTCTTACAATTAATTGCAGCAGATCTTTGGGGTCTAACTCCTTTTATTTCTCGTAATGGATTTCAATATTATATATCTTTTGTGGACCAATATACATGTTATACTCGGTTTTTTTCCTTTGAAATTAAAATCCGATGTCTTTCATATTTTTTCATCTTTCTTAGCTTATGTTGAGCGTCTCTTCAATACAAAGCTCATTATACTTCAAACTGATTTTTTTTTGGGGGGGGGGGGGGGGGGGGGGGGGGGGGGGTTGGTTTGAATTTAAACCCCTTACTCCTGTGTCAAAAACCGGGTATTACTCATTGTTTTTCGTGTCCTCATACTCACCAACACAAATGGGCTTATTGAACGTAAACACAGACACATTATCAAAACTGGGTTTGCCTTTTTGGCCCACACATCACTTCCTCTCACCTTTTGGGATGAAACATTTCAAACCGCAATCTATTTAATTAACCTTTTACCTAGTTCGACTCTTCAAAATAAGTCCCCCCCATTTTATGGTTCATAATCGCATTTCTGATTACACTTTCTTAAAAATATTTAGATGCGAATGTTGGCCCAATTTAAGGCCATACAATAAACATAAAATGCAGTTTTGGTCTAAATCATTTTTATTCTTGGGCTACAATGCTAATCACAAAGGATATAAATGTCTAGATGTTACAACAAACAGACTTTATATCTCACATGATGTTAAATTTGATGAGCTCTCATTCCCTTTTTCTAAGTTACGGCCCATTCCTTCTCTATCCACTCATACCATACCTCAGGCCCAACTTCCTCTCTTCTAGTCATCCATTCTTGGCCTGGGGCCCAACTCACCTAACGCATCTTCTTCACAACACTCAACTCCCTCCACGTCCTCAGTCTCTCCTGCTATGAGTATTTCTTCTCCAAGTCTTGCTAATCCTCTTCACTCTCTTCTATCTCACAACCAGCTCCAATATTAGTTCCTCCTCATTCCCCTATCGTTACATGTGCTAGCACACAGTCTTTTGCCCTCACATTGCCACGAACGGTACTGTCCCATACCCATCGTGAAATTGTTTCATTACCATTGCTACTTCACCGGACACCCCCATAAGCCTTTCCATGGCCTCTAAATTTCCTGACTGGCTAGATGCCATGTTCAAAGAATGTTTTGCTCTAACCCAAAACCATACTTGGATTTTAGTTCCACCCAATCACTCTTTTAGTATTCTTGGATGCAGATGGGTCTACCGAACAAAGTTGAAAGCAAACAGCTCCATTGAACAATGGAAAGCGAGATTGGTTGCCAAAGGCTACCATCAATAGGCTAGGATCGACTATGATGAAACTTTCAACCCTGTTACCAAGTCGCCCACCATCCGTTTGATCCTTGCTATTGATGTAGCTCAAGGATGACCCCTGCGACAGGTTGATATCGACAATGCTTTCCTTCATGGTTCATTAACTAATATTGTCTTTATGCAACAATCTCAGGGTTATATTGACCCTGTTCATCTCGATTATGTATGTCAACTTCATAAGCCTATCTATGGCCTTAAGTAGGCCCCAATAGTTTGGTTTGCTCAGTTGACTTCATGGTTAGTAGACTATGGTTTTACTACCTTCAAAGCCAATTCTTCCCTTTTTATCTTTAACCATGGTGATTCATGCATCTACCTCTTAATCTACGTAGATGATATAGTAATCACATCCTCCTCTTTCTCTGCCATTAAGTCCTTTATCTTTGCCTTGGGTGTAAAAGACTTTTGGCCCCTTGTCCTTTGTTTTTGTTTTTTTTTTATATAGAAGTTGATTACAGAATGGTCTCCTACTATCTCAACACAAATACATCAAAGACCTTCTCACCAGAAGCAAAATGATTCATACGAAGCTTGTGTCATCTCCTATGGCCGCTTCCCTTATGCTATCCAAATTCGACTCTCCCAACTATGTAGATGGTCATCACTTCCACTACATTGTAGGTGGTCTAAAGTATCTTTCCTTCACTAGACTTGACATCTCATTTGCAATGAATAAAGTCTGTCAATTCATGCACTCACCAAAACAATCCCACGAGGCTGCAGTAAAGAGAATACTTTGGTATCTCAAATCCACCATCAATTTTGGCTTGTTCTTCTCAAACACTTCTTCATTCACTTTAAATGCATACTTTGATGCAGACTGGGTAGGATTCCCAGATGATCGTCGTTCTACTGGAGGATTCTATATTTTCCTTGGAAAAAAATCTTATCTCTTGGGGCTAAAAAAAACAACAGACAGTTACACGATCAAGCACGGAAGTTGAGTATAAGTCTCTAGCTTCAGCTACTACTGAGGTAATCTGGATACAAACTTTTCGTGAGCTTGGAATTTCCTTATCCAACGCCTCAACCTTATGGCATGACAATATTGGGGCCATCTATTTGAGTGCAAATCCAGTTTACCACTCAAAAACTAAACACATGGACATTGATTTCCACTTTGTCTATAATCGAGATGCTGCCAACACACTTCATGTTTTCTATATCAGTTCACAAAATTAATTAGCAGACGTCTTTACAAAGCCACTAGTTTCATATCTATTCTTCAGATTTCGAACAAGTCTCAAAATGCTGTCCCCAGGGGTATATTATTTAAGAATTGCTACAGACATAAAGAGATTATACAAAATAAACCCACAAACTTATGTGATTTCATGGAATCCATTAAATCTGCTTTGTAATAAATGTAACTTTACAATCTGACGTACCACATAAAACCACATCAGTTTGTGAATTTACTTGTGTTTAATTCCTTTGTGGCTAAAGTATTTTCCATATTAGAATAGATGATAGTGATAAGGTAATTGTACAAAAAAATAATCTTTTAGAATGAATTGTGGACAATTGTATTTGCTTCACTGTTGTACTCTCTGCTATAGTTGTAACCAACTTTTATGCCTTTTTGCTTTTATAAATATATGTTAGAATCATCAATTAAATATACTGAGTGTTGAGCAAAACCACAAAACCAAAGTCTATCATGGAGTAGTGGGAGGAGGAGTCCCTCCATCACCCCCAACCCACGGAGGCAAGGGAGGATCCTAAATGTGCCCAACATTGCTCGAAGGGGGTGGGGCTCCCTCACAGAAGGGTGGCGCCATGGCGGGGAGGTGATCCCCTTCCCCAACATTTTTAATATTTTTAATATTATTTTTTATTTTTTAGTTTTATCTTATTTATGTATTTTTTTTTGGACTTTCTTTTTTTTTGCATTTGATTGGTAAACTCATTTCCCTATGTTTTAACTTGTTTGTAATTTTTTGACTTTTTCTGTTTTCTATATTCTTATTTTTTGACTTTTTTTTTATTTTTATTTATATTTTTTTTTTATGATTTCAGATTTGGACATGTGAACTTGTCCATCTTTATCTAATATTTCCATGTTAAGAATTTAATGGACTTGCTAGAGCCAAGCATAGAGACTTTCAAAGAAGGGAAAAGTTGTGAAGCGGTCGGGCTAGCAAAGGGCAAAGAGCAGCCCTCCAATGGTTGTAGACCACATAAGCAACTTATAGTGTTTAATCTGCACTAGCATACAACCTATCAAAGACCCATACAGCCATCCCCCTCCATCGCTCACTCCATCGTCTTCCAGGGATCCCAACCCAAACGAAATCCCCACCCTATACTCATCCTTACCAAATCTATGAACAACGTTAATATCAATAAAAACCTGCTTATTAATATCAATCAATCCTTACCACCACAAACGCATCCTTACCAAATCGGCGGATTATTTCTACTTTTGTTAAGTCATCTTGCATTATTTGATCTTAACAAGAAGGGAAAAATAGTGGGTTTTGGTAGCTCCAAAAGGGTTTCGTGACCACCATAGATTTCTAGTTAAACACATTTTCACACACATAACCCTTTCTCGCTTCCCAAACACCAGAGTAAAACACCCTTATATAAGGTCGAGCAAACACTATCATTTTTTCCTAAATTTTATCGGCAACCAAACAGATGAGGTTTGCGAGCATTTTGTCTGCGACGGTGTTCCTTTAGGCTTGGCCAAAGCTGTGGTCTGGGAGTAGTGCTAGGGGTGGCTATGTCGACGAGGCTATGTGATGGACTGGGGCGTCTAGACGCGAGGGTTTGTACGGTGGAACTGAGCTTGGTCTTGGGAGGCGGGCTTGGTGGTGGTGCAATGAGAAAGAGATGAAATGAGGAAGAGATGGAGTGAGCTTGGAGACGGTGACAAAATGAGGAAGAGACGGAAGGAGATTGGAGACAGAGACGGTATGAGCTTGCGTGTGGTGATTCTATGTGGTGAGGTCTAACTAGTTTTTTGTGTTTTTTCCTACGTGTCACCATCTCATTGGAGGGCTGCTCTTCTACAATTACTAGCCCGACTGCTCCCCAGCGCCTCTGAAAAACAAAAGGGTTCCATTATGTTACAAGTCTGGCATGCAAGGGATAAATTTTTGGAATAAAAATAGGGAAAAATTTATGATTAATCCTTGAGTTTAGACCTACCAATACATGGTTCGCTTACAAGCTCATTACGTCTCCATCTCCAAGCTCCTTCCATCTCTTCCTCATTTCGTCGACGTCTCCAAGCTCATTCAATCTCTTCCTCATTTTGTCTCTTCCTCATTGCACCGCCACCAAGTCTGCTGCCAAGACCAAGCTCAATTCCACCGCACGAACCCTCGCTGACACAGCCATGCCCAGACGCGCCAGTCCATCACAATGCCTCGCCGACACGGCCTCCCCTCACACTGCTCGCAGACCATAGCTTTTAGCCACACCCAGAGGAACAACCTCGCAGACAAAATGCTAGCAGACCTCATCTGTTTGGTTGACGATAAAATCTAGGAAAAAATGATAGTGTTTGCTCAATCTTATAAGAGGGTGTTTTGCTCTGGTGTTTGGGAAGTGAGAAAGAGTTACGTGTGTGAAAATGTGTTTGACTAGAAATCAATGGTGGCCATGAAACCTTTCTGGAGCTACCGAAATCCACTGTTTTTCCCTTCCTGTTAAGATCAAATAATGCTAGATGGCTTAACAAAAGTAAAAATAATCTACCGATTTGGTAAAGATGAGTGTTGGGTGGTAAGGATTGATTGATATTAACGAGCAGGTTTTGATTGATATTAACGTTGATCACAGATTTGGTAAGGATTAGTGTGGGGGTGGGGATTTCGTTTGGGTTGGGCTCCCTGAAGACGAAGGAGTGAGTAAGGGAGGGGGCTGGCTGTATGGGTCTTTGATAAGATGTATACTAGTGTAGATTAAAACACTATAAGTTGCTTACACGGTGTACAACCATTGGAGGGCTGCTCTTCGCTCTTTGCCAGCCCAACCGCTTCCCAGCTTTTCTCTTTGTTTTTTTTATAGGAATGGAACCCTTTTGTTAAATCCATGGTGAAATCTAGCAAATTCTATTACAGTAAAAAATATTTATCCTCCCTTTTTTCATCCAAATTACAAGACAATCTCTTTCTTTCAATATCAATGCACTGATAATTCGGAGAGAGCCAACCTCACTCGTTCTCCTTCTCATCCACTTGATGGATCATACCATCACGATTGGCTTGCCACTTCCCGCAGCCACCAACTTCTACCTGGCGACCATTCCGTGGCCAGAAATGGCTGCCTCAGCATCCATTTTAGTCCCTAAGAATAACACACGCAGATTAATGGGTATGTCCATGCAAGGTTTATTGCCATGTTCTATACCATTTTGTTTTTTTCTTCACTCTTATCTATTCCATTTCCACATTTGGAGAAAATTCCTACACTCCCTTTCCCCACTGCACCTAGCAGACTTCCCCACCTACACCTTTTGACCTCTCTCAACTCTTGGGAGAAAAATAACTTCCTCGCCAACTTGAAATCGATACTAAAACAACAATTATTCAAGACTGGTTGATACCCTCGTACCCATGAGATATTGCACAAGAAACGGCAATGAGGACATAAATAGAAGATTTATAAACAACCATGCATCTTTTCCTTGAAGTAAAACTAAAAGTATCTTTATATGACTCAACTTCACAAAACCAGTTCCCATTGTTTATTTTGTGTTCGCGAAACGAACAAGAGTACATGTTCATATATGAGAAAGAAAAAAAAAATACAAAAAACAAAGGATCTCACCCGCTCACCGCATTGGCTGCTGATTATAGTAATTTTTCTCTTTTTTCTTTGCAGCAGCAAGCTTTGCACTCCTTGCAGCAGCCTCACTAGCTGCGGCTCGGGCAGCAGCATCCATCTCTCTGCTTGATTTTTTCTTCTTCATAGATGCCACTTTTTTTAGCCGCTCCTTAACATCAATAGAAGATGTATCTTCTACCGTTTCACTCCCAGCAGCTTCTTCTGTTGCATCTTCAGCATCAGCACCCTCAGGCTGGTCTTGGGATTCTTTTGGCTCCTTTGAAGATTTATCCTTCTTTTTCTTCTTTTTCGCACTTTTGCTCTCCCCTGTAACATTTGCCTTCTTTTCTAGCTCTCCATTTAGATTCTCAACTTTCTTCTCTTGTTCATCACCTACAAGAATAAGGTCAAGAAATCATTTTATGTAAGAAAACCCATCAGGTACCCAGTCAAAGAAAAATAACGAACTAAATCTATGAAGCAAGTAATTAAATGTTACCAGAGACAGAACAGTAGAACAATCGATATAAACGTTACTAGAGAGAGAACAGTAGAACAATCAATCATTAGCATTTCTAGCGGAAGATAATTATAAGCCAAAGGAATGTATTCAAGTCCATGGCAAAACTGGCCAACTGGCATCCATCTCCATATTCTGAGGCCAAATTATTACTGGTTCGTGCCCTACTTCTGAACTATTTATGATACTAAATGCTACAATCTAAAAGTTACCTCCTGCACTAAAATTATCAGTGAGAACCCAAAAATTACAAAATTGCATAAGCAAGTGAAGTGACATGATGTATGAATGCTAATTTACTAAAATAACAACTGATGTCTCATCATTCAGAATTTCTGAACTTAAAAGGAAAACATTCAAATATCGGAAGCTAATAAAACCATTCCACAACATAAACTTTATAGATTTCTAAAGAATCACCCTAAGCATTTTTATTTTCCAGAAGAGAGGACCGATTGCTAAGCCTACACATGAATTAGGTACTAATTACCTTGGGTTCCATCTTGGCCACTGGTCTCTTTGTTGGTATATCCTAATTCAGCAAGAACAGCTTCAAGTTCTTCAAGCCCTTTCTTCTTCAGTTCCTTCTTTGATAGTTGCCTTTCAGTATCTTTAGGAGCCAAAGAAGCTTCAGGAGGAATCTTAGTAACAGTCTCAGCTTCTACTGGTGTCTCTGGTTCAATTTCATGTTCTTCCTCAACATCATCATCAAATTCATCGAGGCCTTCTTCCTCACTTTCACTTTCCTGGAATCAGATATTAGCAAATTAGTAAATCCAAAAGTCACTAAAACTAACTAGGGGAGCAATGATACATAAATTATCAAATAAATAAAATACCACAATTAGGCAATCTACACCTAAGGCAGAAAGATAGTAACTCTAGTTGATAAATGCAAAGAAACAAATGAATGCGAAATGCAAAATACAAGAACAAAACTACTAGAAAAGAGCAACTCCTTCCTTCCTCCTGGGACGGTGGTCTCCATTACTTGGTGAAGTGTGTCATTGATGTTTTTCTTATCATAGGTGTTTCCCTTCTTTTTTTATTTTTTATTTATAGGCAAACAATAATATTATATTAATAAGAATAGGCTTAGCCCAGGTACAGAGGGGGTATACAAGAGATAAAACCTGTTTAAGAAGAAGAAATAGAAATAAGAAAATCATGAAAATCTAGGCCATTGAAATCTACAGCTTTAGCCCAGAGAAACAGAGTTCTAACAAACAGTAGTCTAATCTCCTCCAATGAATGCTCTCTGCCTTCGAACGCCTGGTCATTTCGCTCCTGCCTTCTTTTTTTAATGAATAAGGTATTTCCTTCTATCGTTTCTGTTGCTATTTAATTTGATTATTTTTGCTAGATTAGTTTCACATCTTATTAGGCCACCATATTGGGTCAGCTAGGAGTACTTTCTACAGCTTTCAGAAATTAATGACAGAGTTTCCTTCCTTTCTTGCTTTGCTCTTATCTATTTCCCATCTGTAATCTTTAATAAGATACCTATTTCTATTTTTTCCTAAAATAAAATAAAACTCCTTCAATGTTTTGAAGACCAAATAAAATATTAGGAACATAACCTCTATAATAAATTTGGAAAAGTGGTTGTTTACAGTTTGACCCTGATTTTATCCATGCCTTGCATGTAGTTTGTGATTATATGAAGTGACTAAGATCTTTCCAGTTTCCCCTTCGGCACTAAGAACAGGCACAAGAAATAGCACTTTCTACACGAAATCAAATGCTGACCTCCTCAACATTAATACTTTCCATCATATTTATATCTCATACATTGGACTATTTCTAGCAACATTCTTCTAACAAAACCTTTAATACATGTTATACTTTTACCAAAGACACAGTTTTAGTTGCTCCGGGTTCATCTAACGCTCAGCCAACGTTGTTGCCAACGCAAACTGATGGTCTTAGGTCAAATTCCCACCCAATTTGGCAGTCCATGACCATTTCTTAGGATACAAAATGTGCATTGGGTGTCATCAGTATAAGCCCATCATCTAAGATTCTTGCAAGGCTGTATCATTTACAGTTATCCAGATGTTTACATAACAAAGCGCAAGTCCAAATTTATATCCATAGCAACTAATAAGTTACCAACTTGAGACACAACAAAAGTGAAAAGTATAAACTTCAGAGATACACAAGGGAGCATCCCGTAATGCAGATCTATTCTGACAAAGTTGCTCTGCCATCAACACGACAAAAGTAAATGTATGAATCAGCAGGCCATGTGCTCCTTTGTAGCTGCCACCATCAACACATGTTGAATTAAGCTATATCACATTTTATGTCCAGTATTCATGGTTATAACATAATGTTACATTATCTTAAAAATTCAAAGGCAATGAGAGAGAAAATATTCATGGTTGCTCAAGGCCCATTGGCCACATCTTTCATTATTAGCCGCCACCAACAATGCTTGTTAAATTAACAAAAATTACGCATAGTCCATAGATCCCAGAAAGTCAAATGGCATCTACCATGTCCATTATTCACAATGATTGCAAAGAAGTAATCTATTCCTAAGTATCTCAAAGCAATGACAAACACAAGATTAAATGTCTCTCCATATGCTACAAGAAACATTCGCAACTTAACCAAGATACTATCATTAAACACAAGCAAGACAGGACAGAGTAACATGAAATCCTTTATGCAGAGGACCAATAGGCATGCACTTCGAAGAATCAATATTCTTTGTTGCAAAACTAAGCGACCAAATGACTGAACAAACCAAACATAATGCTAATATCCCCTCACAATCCAACCAAGATCCTTCAGATTCCAGAACTCCAGAGCAAACATCACCATACTACAGTTAGTACTCCACATTCACAAATACAAGTCTTTTTTACTAAAAGATTTTCAATAAGTAAAAAGAGAAAGAAGTTGTATATCAGTCTAGTTTTTTATTAATTAAAATGAACAGGCTGATTGCATATTAAAATCACAGTCATCCAACAGCAAGTGACATCATGTTTTTACCATACTTCTTATCTTGGTTCACCTAAGCTCGATCTTTAGCATGGAGTCCCAACATCAACATTACCCAATTCATTCATTAGGCAAAATGAAGAGAACGTGCATTTAAAATTGCGCAATATGTACGACTTAAAAAATGTAAAATCATCAGGCTATACAGTACGAAAACCCACCTTAGAAATGCACAATCAACATAATTCGAACAATAAATTGAAGTAAAGTATTAACAAACATCCCCCCTCCGTATCGTCTTCTTCAGGATATTATAATTACCATCAAACGTAACCAAAAATGGAAAATAACAAATTAGCATTTCAGAGTATTCAGCACCGCGATGCATTCATAAGAAATTGCATGCATGCATTCCAGTGCTTACGAGTGTATAACAAACTTAATAACACTCAACAACATGAACCGAAAAGAACAAAACTAGCATTCAAAAACTAGATCATTAATTTTATTTTTTTAAAGGATTGCCAAGCTCAAAGGATTTTACCTCCTCAGCATGCTCGGCGTCGCTTTCCTTCACTACCTTGGAATCGGCGGCAGCGCTCCAGACCGAGTCGGGCGGTGCCGTGGTGGCGTAGTAATCGTCGTCATCATCATCGTCGACATCAGCCCACGATTTCACTGTCAGCTTCGCCGGGGCCCAGAACACCTCCTCCTCTTTCTCCTTCTCCGCGTGCTTATTCGACGCCGAGCTTTTACTGGTGGAAGAACCCGTATGTTCCTTCTCGGACGGCTTCTTCTTCTTCTTCTTCAAGCTCCCGAGCGCCGCGAACACGTTCGAGCTGTTTATGACCGGCGATTCGTCCCTCCTGCTCGCTCCTCCAACCATTTTCTAATCCGCTCCGGTAATAGCCTCAGCGGCGTAACCAAACAATAACCTCTTTTTCCTTTTTTGGATTTGGTTTCCAGAATTACACTACAGTTTTGTATTATATATTTAAGAGCCGATGATAATGTAGAGCTATTTGAGAGAGGGGGAAAATGGGGAAAAAGTTTATATTCTTCGAGAAACGGATTAGGGTTTTCAGAGAAATATCAGCTTCAAGATTTCTCCTAGAAGAAAGAAAGAAAGAAAATGAATAGGTAAATGGAGACGACGATCCGCGGAAGAGAGGACAACAGAGTCAGAACGTGTAATCCCAGTCGCGGAGATGGAGATTTTATTTATTCCCGCAAGATAACCTCGCTCATGAATGTGAACGAGGAGGCGGCCTGCGTTGTGAAGACTCGATGGGATATCTCTCCCTCTCTCTCTTTGTTTTTTTATTATTGTTTTAATTTTGCAGTGTGGACAGAGACTGTGAGGGTGTTGGGTGTGTCTGTCTGTCTAATCGAGCGTTTCATTTCGCCGTGGCGTCTTGGGGCTCCTCACGTGGAGGGTAAAGCGGCCAGAGAGTGAAACTCTTCATTTTTCAATGAAATTATCTAATTTTAATGGAGATAAAATTAAATAAAAGAAATTTGATTATCTTTTTTTTTTTTCTAATCTTGATTATCTTATTTCAATATATATAATATTCAACCTAAAAGTATAGGATATTTTAATTACTTACTAAAAATTTTATTTACTAGTTGGTGACAAGATTTATTTTAAAATAAAATTTTAAACTTTTTCATTTTTTTAAATCAAATATTTACACATAAAGAATGTGAATGTGAAGTCTTTTATTTACATATTTACACAGACTAATTAGTAGAAGTTTTTATTTATTTATCAGATGAGAAATGATGACAAAATAATGAGTAAAATAAAAAAATTATAATGATCAGCATTTTTCTTATTTAAGATGGCACAAGAGAAGATCAGCCGTTGGATGTGTTGGGGGGGCCAAGATGGGGAGTAGCTTTGGTGGGGGGTTTGTCATGGGGTCTGGCGTTTTGTGGTGGAGGTTTCATGCATGCAGCATGGAAGAAAAAGAAAGAAAAATCTGGATGGATATGAACAGTGTTGAGAGGACAATTGTCTGGCATGCGTAAAGGTTTTCTTTTTCCTTTGGACCCACTCCCACCTATTTATATGCATAGTGCTTTAACTTGACTTTGTTATTATTTACCAATTTTTCTTTTGATCCAATCACACATTACTGATTTGTATACCATATATTAACGAAATATTTTAGACAATATTATATAAATAATAAATAGCGTAAGATTTATTTTATATGTCACTCTTTCTTTCATTTAAGATTTTTAAATTCAGATAAAATAAAATTGTATTCTCTAAAAACTGTTTGTCTTTGTTTTCAAGTATCTTAAACTGTGTTTAGAAGATGAAATTATCTCAATTTATCTCAAACCAATTATTGATAGGGTTTAGTCATTTTTCTTCTACTTATAAAAAAGTTAAAACTTATCTCAAAACTTAACATATTTCATATATTCAAATACATATTTCAGCCTATTTATATTTAAATATATCTCAGTGAGACCTGCAAAATATTATTATTCAGAAATCATCTTGAATTATTTAAGATCATCTCAACTTTCAAACACAATCTTAATGTCATAATTGCTTTTCTCATGTCTTCTTTTGTTTTAGTTTTATTAAAACTGTTTAGATTGAGATATGAGATGAGATATGTCTACTTACATTTTTTTGAGAATGGTTAAAATAATCTTAGCTCTAAATTCTAATCTCCCTGAGAATATCATAACAGAAAATAGATTAACAAAGGGAATAGACAAAAGTCTCTTACCTAAAGAGCTCGTAATGGTTTCAATTTATTTTTTTTTTTTTTTGTATTTTTTAATGGTTAAGAATATTTTAAAAAATGTTTAAAAGAAAAAGAAAAAAATTCATTTGCACATGTAATGTGCACCCTAACATTATCCCACAAATTAAAGAGGTTAAGGGCCCCACAAGATAGACTAAAAGAGCAAAACCCAATTCATAAGCTAAGACTCTGATTAGATATTAAGAATATGTCGTATTTTGTGAATAGTAATAAAAATAATAGTAAAATAATAATAAATAATTTGTTAAATATTCTAAAAATATATAAAAATAATTGTATTACCAAACAAACCCTAAACCAATAGGATATGAAACCTCGACAGCAAGATGACGACTACATATAGTAAGCACATCATATGCAATTCCATCCTAAAAGGTAAAGGTAATTAACAACAAAAATATTGATCTTGTTGTACTCTGATCTTATCTTATCATAAAATAATATATTATTAAAATTACTACTTAATATGATTCAATGAATCACTCCATACGAAGTAGAATATACAAGAATTTTAGGTAAGTCTTACTCATTTTCTCAATGTTCTTTCTAAGTTTGCTTTTTCTCTACAAATCGGAGACAGCTAGTGCCTTGTTGATAAAATGTCCTCTTGGTAACCTTTTTCAGTTTCTTGGTTGTTCAACGAGTGAGCCAATCATCAAAGTTATCATTTTCTATACTTCTCATTCTTCTATAAGTATTTCAATGGCAGTTGGCACCCCATTGAAAGAGAAAAAGATTATGAATATTATAAAAGAACACAATACAAAATAACAATACAATCTTATTTAAGCAATGAGAGCCGAATCATGGGAGTAAAGTGGCCCTTTGGAATCATGATCCGCCTAGTGGACTGTAGAAAAACCATCATCTAAGACAGTGCTTCTTTTGCAGGGAATTGATGGGGAACATTTTTTTTTTCCCCTTTTCATGCCATATTTGCTGTAAATGAATGTTTGTTATCCTGATTTTTATTTTATTTTTTATATTTTAAAAAATATATGTTGGTCAGAAGAATTGATGACTAGACTTAGTCACTCAAGGAAAATGACAATAAAACATGAAGTATGAACACATTAGAAGACATATAGTACACTTTAAAAAGGAAAATATCCAGACCCACCTTTTTCATTCAAGGGTTGGGGATTGGGGAGGGCTAATCTCGAGTGAAAAAGGCATATATCATGTCATGTAAAATGTTTCACACATTTTGATGAAGGACATTCTTGATTGAATATTGAAAAAAAAAACCAATTGTAATTATTGGCATGACTTTCACTGGGCGATTCTTAAATTACATCCACCAATTCAAAGGGGAGCAACAGTTATTGACTCTTCGAGTTGGTTTTCAGGCGCCTAACAAATTACATCATATCTCTTAAATATTGAGGTTCAGTTTGGATAATGAAAAAAAGATAATTTTAAATAATAGTTAAAAGTTAAATAAAATATTATTAGAATATTATTTTTTTATATTATTATTTTAAATTTTAAAAAATTTGAATTATTTATTATATTTTATATAAAAATTTAAAAAAATTATAACAATAAAATGAGATGAAATAAAATATTTTCACTATTCAAATGAGATTGAATCCTACACTATACTCATCCATGAATAGAAGATCCTGATCTCTCAAAATATTCTCTCAAATGAATTTCTTTTTTCTTTTTGAAAAGAAAATGAATTTCTTTAAATGTCATTTTTATTTTCAGATTTAATGGTAAGGTTTTTTTACCATACATCAAAAGGAGTCATTCTTGAAAGTCGGTATGGAAACTTTGTGTGGTAGATACAAAAAGACAATTGAATTTCAAAGTGAAAATGTTGATGCTGCAAAACCCCTATCATTGACAAAACACAATAGGAAAATGCTAACATGACTTGCACATCTGCCCACTTATGTATTTTATTTTATTTTTTTATGTTTTAATAGTTAAAGAAATGACTATTAACGAATTTGTATTTTTTTTTCTTAATAATTAATGATGTTTGAAAAATGCTCAATAATTTAAATTTATAATTAAATATGGTAAATATTAACATGTTACATATTTGAATTTAAAAACAATAATGGAACTTTATCAAGAATTTTTAGCTTGAATGGGAGAAATCTGGAAGTTCAACGTTATTGAAACTAGATGTTGCCACAAATGATAATTGTAATAATAATTGTGCAAGCACTACTTTGTACTTAATAAGAAAGTAGTCATAAACAAAAATTCTATGTGTAGTCATTTTTGTGCACTCCAGTGATATGATTGGTTGGATATTAAAAAAAAATTAATCCAGCCAATCATATCAGTGGAGTGCGCAGGGAGTACGCAAAAATGACTGTATGTAGCATTGCTCAGTCATAAATATCTTTCGGGCCTGAAAGAGGCCAGCCCGTGAACTTTTCCTTTTCGGGAATGGCACAGTCATTGTGATCCGTGAACTTTAAAAAATATTTTCAAAAATAACATTTTCTAAACTCAGTTTTGAAAATGATCAAAACGGTGCCGTTTGAAAGTTGAATGGATCTAAGATTAATTCAGTTTAAACGTGGGATTGACAATTTTTTTCAATTTTTATAAATATATTTAAATTCATATTAATATTTAATACATTTAAACTCATTTTTAGATAAGTCACAAAATTCATTTTATTATTTCAACTCATTATTATTTATAAAGAATTAAAACTCAACTCAATTTATAAACGGAAGAAAGAAAAAGATACGAACAAACATGTCAGGACATTGGAACCCCTTTATTATTTGTGTGCAAAAGGAAAAAAAATAAAAAATAAAAAAGGGAATTATCAAAAAGTAAAAAGAAATTAAAGAATTCCTCCTAAATAATCTTCACGCGAGGAAGCAAAATGCCAAAATATATTCAGTAAGATTCCACTGATGAAAAAGTCAACTGCACTGACTTTACAATGAATCAATCATAATTTTCCTGTGAAGAATAACGCAAGCCAATTTGATTTCATAAGCATTTTTTTGTTCAGAATTCAAACATAATTCACAAAAGAGAAGAAAAAGCAGAGAACATCAAGAAGAAGCAAGGGACAAGGAGCTATCAAACGTAGTCCCAACATGCTGGATGACAAATCCGTAGATCTTTCGCTTCAGCCGTTCAACCTTTTCTGTCAGCTGTTCATCCCCTTTAGAAACCACAAGGTCCAACCAATCATTGACTCGCTTCAACTTAGATAAAACTACAGCAATGGAGCTCCCATCAAGACATATTGATTTACCTCCTTCAGTGCCACGCTCTCCCAACACTCTAAAACCTGCATCAAGGGACTCCTCAACAAATCTTAGAAACCACATTTGCATTTCAGATAGCAACTTCGTTGCAAGCTCTGCTGTTTCTTTCATACCATGACCCCTTGTCCACACCCCACTACTCGGATTGGATTGTGGCAATGAAGACGACGAGACCTTTTGATGGACCTTGGGAGGTGCATTATGAGAAGATTTTCGTCTTGACGAACTTTTCTTTAGAGTTGATGGGGGATCATGATCTTGGCTGGTAAGAAGGGAGACAATCTGCAGGTCTGTTGCCAAGGCAGCTTCAACCCACAGATTAGATTGCTCTGTGGGGATACTGTCATCAGGCATGTCAGAATTCTGGCTACTAGAAACTGATTCAGCAATCACAGTTGATCTCACAACATCGTTATAGATTGTGAAGAACCTATCAATGGTGGGCAAAGGATTTCCAGCCTTGCATTCAGAAGAGAGTTCTGAGAACATGCTGAGAAGGATAGAAAGTACTATTAGGCTCCCTTCAACAAATTGTTAGAGAATAAAATGGATGAAGTTGAGACAGACCACAATATCAAATACACCCTCGGCATTAAAGCCATAAGCGAACTTTGTATCATTAAGATGGCAATTATAATCATAGAACTGTGATTTGAGAACGCAAAAAACTCATTGGACTATGCTTTCAAGTTGCGTCTCACAGGTCTATTATTAATGAAGTTGTGCCACCCTATTTTATAAACCACGTGTGTGCTGCGTCTTTGCTTCAAATGTGTGCACTTGAAGAGGAATATAAAACTGATGGGGAGAGAGGAATTATTATTACCTCAAACTCCTTACAACAGATTCAGTAGCAAGGGCCTCCTTCAATGCTTCAGCTGCAGCTGCAGAAGCAGCAGCTCTCCTTTGCATGGCATCCTGCATTTGGTTGATGTGTTAAAAAGTCAAACTTCTATCTTCAATCTTTAATCAAGATTTAATAATTCTTTTAGTCTTTTAAGTTTTAACTAGATATAAAGTAATCCTTGCCGCATTAATTGTGAACAATTCGGATGTAATCATGTAGTAACTACCGAGTGGCTAATAACTTAGTTCTATTCAGTGCTGTCCGACGCAATCAATCAATCCAAGTTCCTATCTTGATCCATACCTTCCCAAGGCTTGCAAGATCAACAGACACTGCATCCAATGGAACACTGCCGTCAGTCCATTTCTTTTCATGAACAGGGATACCAAGAGCTCCTAAGTTTAATTTTTCTTCAACCAGACAACTGTCAGGAGAGCTTAGTTTAGTTTTCTCATCACTTGAAGAATCGTCGGTACTCAGTTTTCGGCCGTTTATGTCACTTAAACGTCTAGAAATTGCAGCCTGGAAAGCAGGAAAAGAACACAATGAACAAAACAAGCTTTGGAGAGAATATCAATGAGAAATCTCAAGTGCACAGAAATGAAAATAAGAAAATCCGTAAAGGAATATCAGAAACAACACAACTTTTAAGTAAAAGGGATAAAATGCGGAGGGCTATAGATAAAATATAAATAATTAAATTTATCTCTTCTCATCAGCACAAACGGTGACACAGGTGCCAATTACTGAAAATATTCACATAGTAGATTGCGTTTATGACCATATATATCATCAAGTTAGTTGACTTCCTGACCAAAGGACGGTCTTGAGCGAGTATGCTAATGGATATCTCTAAGAGCCAAGCATTGATTTTGCTGAGTTATAGACTCTTCACCTATAATTTATCATATCATAGGAATTACACTTACAAATGGGAAGACTGATCAACATGAAGTTATTGATTTGGCTCTGTAAGAGGTAAAATGTCAAATCAAGAATTTCTAACAGATTTCATTCATTTTCTTTTCCTTTTCTCTTTACATCAGTTCACCAAATGCGTGAATCAGACATGCCTGTTCACAGCCATTTCTTTTCGCGATGGCGTACACAAAAGGGTACGAATCATTCCAAACTGAAATTCAATGATATCAACAATGACATATGTTAACGGAGTGGAGCTATCAAAGTAAGAGCAGGGCAGATGCTGTGATTTTTATTGTAAGAATGCAGATAGAGAAACCTTGAGCAAAACATTCACCGTAAAATAAAAGCAGAGTAAATCCTAAAAAGAAAACGTAATGCTACCATAGGAGTCCATTCTACCACCAAGGAATAAAAACAAGAGCATTTTTTCTCGTAAAAGCTTAGCGTATAAATCCCAATAGTAAACCAAGTCTTTCAAGCAAAAGCTTAATGCTTAAAGAAGTGGCAACAAAAAGCGAATGAGAAAATTAAAAGTACAGAAATTATAGAGACAAGATTTCATTATGTATGCAGAGTTTTAAGTATCGACAAGGGTTATAAATTTACCTGAGTCCGCAAAATTGCTTGCAGATCCGGTTTATTCTTTGAAACAGCCTTCTCTTTCTGCTCCACTGGGGCTGCCATTGCTGGCGGCTCATCCCAGCTCTTCCGAATTGTCTTTGCAGACCCAACAAGCGCTTCCGAAACCTTGGAAATCCCAGCAACAATAGTTGCCATCTTCTTCTTACTGGTGGAATCCACGGGACCTCCGGCCACCATGGGCGAAAGCTTGACCCCCGACAACCTCCTACCTGGAGAAAGAGAAGCCCTTCGTGCACTAGGCGAAGCCTGCTTCCGCCCATTTGGAGATGGCTGCCTGTACCTTGAAGGCACGATGATTGACGGCTCCCTTGATATCTTCCGATTCTCTTCCCGAGCAGAAACCAAGCTCGGAACCACACATTTTGAAGGCACTGGAGATGCCGACCTCTTTCCCTTTGCCGCCGGTGATGGGTCTCTCTCCACTACAGCCACGTTCTTCTTCCCTCTTGATACTGATCTTTTAGCACTTGCAGGAGATGAGAACCTCTGAGGCCTATCCGAAGTCTTTGGTTCATCATAATTCCCCACATTTCCAGCAAGTACATTTTCTCGAGGTGCCAGAGCCTGCCTTGATCTGCCCTTTTCAGCCTTCGACTCGAGCTTCAATGATTCCTTATTTTCGCTTCGAGCTTCCTCTAACTTCTTGCTGGACAAATAAATAGCGATCGGGTCAGCCGATTGATCCGAGTCCGCGACAGGTTGAATCACAAACTCGCGTTTTGAGGCTGAAATCCGCGCAATGAGCGGTTCGGGGGTTCCAACGAATGGGTGGCGCCCGGCGATTGGGCGGATCCCACAGACACGCGGAACGGGGGAATCGAATTCGAAGCGGTCCACGTACACGAACTGGCCGAGCTGCAACCGGTTGGTCAAGATGAGGTCGTTGTCTCGTTCGGAGAGGGAGACGTAGGTGGAGTTGAGGGAGTCGGAGAGCTGGACGTAGAAGCCATGGTTGGGCCAGAGGTCAGAACCGGCTAGGGCAGGGACTATGCCGATGACTTGTAGGAGAGCCGAGCGGTGGTCTCCGGTCACACGGGTGGTGGAGTTCATTGATTGGAGGAGCTTCAGGAGTATCCCTGGAGTGAGAGACGCCATGTAGGTGAGCGCGTGCCTGTCACAGAGAGAGAGAGAGAGAGAGAGAGAGAGAGAGAGAGATAAGAGTCTGCGGAGGAGGAGTTGGAGTACTGGAAGAGAAGTACTGGCTACTAGTGGCAGAACTGGAAATAAAGGATAGGTTGATTTGTCCGTTACAGAATTCAAATTCAAAATCCCGCTAGAATCTTTTGTTCGAAATCGGGTTTAGGTTACTCGCTATGGGCTACATTACCGTTACCTTAACTGAAAGGGCAAAGGATGTTAATGTGACAGGAACCTCGGAGCAGATTCTAAATTTCCAGTCGCATAACTCCACGTGGCAGAAGATTATTTCTTTCCTTTTTTGCCCCGTCTAAATGATGTTTCTTTATTTATTTATTTATTTTAAAAGTCCGAATGCTTTTCTTAAATTTTTAACCTATGTTAATATCGTGTTTTATATGGTTTTAGGCCAGACTCCAACAACTCAAGTTTTTAATTTCAGAAATGATTTGTGCAGTCGGGAAATGCAGTCGGCGTGCAGTCGGCTGTAAAAAAAAAATTAATACGGGACCTACATGAAAAAAAAAAAATTATTTTTATAACTTTTTATAATTCATGTAAGTCCCATTGAATATAAAATAATTTTTTTATAATTTTTTTTTATTTATTCCGTACAGCCGACTGCACGCCGACTGCGTTTCCCGACTGTATGTAGCAAAGCCCTTTTAATTTTGTATCTGTATACTTAGAGAAAATACATAAAGTCAGAAGTTTTGGTAGAGGCTGGAGAGTCTCTGATATTTAAGTCAGTATCATTTTAATAATTTATGTAAGAGAAAATAGAGGAATAAAAGAAAAATTTTTCATACTTGAAAATCGACTTTTATGCTAAATTTATGGGGGGAGTTGCCCATACCTTTGTGTCTGGGATATATGTCTCCCCCAACTGTTTCTTTAATCAGAATCTTTTAATGTTGTGTGGCTTCTGCAGTGGCATAATTAATGAGGCCTAGAGTCCTAGGATCGGTGCCATTAATGCATCATGGCTTTTTGTTCTTTCTATCTTGCAGGTGCACGCCATTAGATCCCTCCTCCCTTGCCGTTAGAAGATCAAAGGCTCCTTACTCTTCTTGTTTACCTGCCTGCATAGGTTTTATGAGATTAGGCATCATAGGAGAATGTCAGGATGATGTGTCTCATCCTTCCTTGCATTTAGAGACTTCCCGCATAATTATTGTCATAATAGTATCTTAACTTTGAGGTTGGGGGCCTTTAATGGGCCAAGGGGCTGTCAAGGCTTGCTGGGTTCTTAGTATCTGAGCTTGTCTTCTATGCCTTTGACCTAAGGGAAAAAATCTCTTCATAATATGAATATCACTCAAGCATCTTTTAAGTTAAATATAAAAATGAATAATTATCAATGATCAACAATTTAATAACCCTTCATGATGAATTGTTTTGAAAATCTAAAATTGGGTTATATCACTTTTTATGATCTTAAAAAATCTAGAGAGAATAAGAACTCTTCAATCTCTAAGATGTTTATTAAAATTTGTCTAAGATAAGAATAATGGAGTCCTATAAGATCCACTTACATGAATTATAAGAGATCTCAATCCAAATATTTTAGCCACGAGTTCCTATTTTTATAAGCTCCATCCCCATTTTCTATTAGTATAATATGTATATCTCTAATCAAATTATGCATTCAAATAATTCACAAGGCCTTCTATTCTCTTTTATTTTCTTTACGTAGGGAAAGGAATTAAGGGTACAAAATCAAAAAACAAACAAAAAAACATCAATATATATATACACACACACATTAATATACGACACTCCTTTATTTATTCATATTTTACTGTGTCATGAATGTGACGCTATTCATCAATAATTTAAAATATATATATGTATATAGTTAACAAATATTATCATGTCGTCAATGTCGCCTAATGAAATGCGAGCATAATATAAACTAGGAAACTCAAGTATCCTTTATATATCTTCTACATATAAAAGTGGCTATTTATCGGATCTAACGGATGAACAGTAGTTTTTCATTATTTTTCGTTTATTTCTTTGTTTCCCCCGTTAAGTATCTATTTATATTTATTGTAAGTCAACTTTTCGCAAGGACCAATCCAGAGAACGCCCTCATTATTTTATACCTCAGTTTTTCTTTCATTTGCTCGTACTTTTACCAATTCTATTGTCATTATTGTACAGAACAAGAGTTTGCAAACAAAAAAGCTTAATTGCAACGTCGAGTGATGGTGGCTGGAAGCGTGGGTGGCGGCTGAGAGATAAGAGAAATGGAGGGAAAATGAAAACAAAGAGAGATCAGAGGGATTCTCATCGCGACAAGGCAGGGTGACGGCAAGCGGCTGGGTTTCCATACCCGAGCAGGTTTTCGTGATTGGAGAGAGAAGAAAAACAGGTGGGGTGCTGCGGCTAGAAGATGCAAAGGGAAGCACAGCCACACAGGGCTGAGATTGTGGCAAGCAACTCACGGGCGGCACACCAAGGGAAGAGGAAGAATTAGACCAAACAACCAAGTAGAGGAAAAGAAAACAAAGGAATTGGAGAGGGAAGAAGTAGATGCAGCAACAAGAGAGAAAAATAAAAATAAAAATAAAAAAGAAAGAAAGAAAGAAGGGAAGGCCACATGCTAGTTTAAGCAAGGAGGAAACATGTGACAAAGAAAATTTTCAAAATGGAAGAGGGGTTGAGCGGCATAACATAAGGGGAGATGGAAAGAGACGATGACCTAGGGTTTTCATCTCATTTGGCTCGAGAATGTGACCGTTTTGCAAAGAGTGGCTGGCTTCACCTACTATGGGTTGGGCCCAAAAATGGCAATTCACACAATTTAAATGCAACAATAAACAACACCAAAGGCCCACAAGCAAAGACAATTTAAACCCAACAATAAACAACTTTCTAGATGCAGCAAGAACTAATAATCTGAATGAGTTTTTTTATTTTTTATTTCTTTAAATATTTTTTAAACATTCTTAACGATTGACAAAAAATAAAACATAAAAATAAAAATAAAAATAAAAATATATGAGTAGACGTATTTGGTAGGTATATTTGATAGTTATATTATCAATTTCCTTAAAATAATACTTTATTCTTTTCAAGATTGAGATTTGCCTCTAACTTTTTCGTAAGACACATGTAGAGTTAAAAATATTACAAAAATGCCAACTAGCCTTTCCAGTGAAACATAAATATCAACGTACCAATTTGAAGACTTTATTACATTGTTGCTCTTGAATTCTAAATCATGACAAAAAGTGATTGCATCTAAGATTTGGGCTTGATTTTACGTGAATTTGTTTTAGTTTGGACACTAGTTTTATGAGAATGACATTTATATTTTATGGCAATTAAAATATATTCCTAAGCAATAATTTATAATATAGATGCAATAAAATAAATAGATACAAAAAAAAAATAGAAAAAATATAAATAAAAATACTACAATGAAAATCACGTTAAATTTAAAACAAGATAACTAATATTATTAATAAATAAAATAATTGTTTAATTAAAGCACATAAAAATATAAAATATCACAAACATGTTAAAAATTATATATTTCTTCTAATGGTTTTCTAATAGATTCTTGCTGCACGTGTGCTAGCAAAAATTAAAACACTGATTATATTAATTAATTAATTTATTAAAGTTTGTTTATAATATTCTATTAATTATATTACTTGTACAAAACTTGAAATAATATCTTTTAAGTTATATACGCTATCAATTACTTTTTACAAGTTTTATTTAAGAAAAATATATTATTTTTATAAAATAATTATTTAATTCAATTAAGCAGACGTAATTTATACGGTATTTTAACCTAGTTATTTAATAGCTACCGTAATTTTTTCACTTGTAGTATTCCAACTTTATTGGATGCTTTATATATCGTATTTATTACAGCGAGAATGTAGATTTGCTTGCAATTGTATCCGCGGAACCAGACGTGTCAAATTCGGAGCGCCCCTCGGTAAAACAAGTGCCGCCATTGCCTTACGCGTCAAGTCAAGAAAGGCAATGCCCGGAAAAAACTGGAACCACCTGTCCATCTTGAGTTTGACTGTACGTGATCTCTCCCACCTCTCCGGCTTTCTTCGCCATCTTCTTTTTGTTTTGGCCCTGTTTCACTCCTCTCTGACCAAACACTAAACTATTATATTTAGAATAATTCTACTCATAGGCCGGTCCAAAACTCCAACACCACACACCATGACGTGGCGAATCCGGTCTAATCGCCACGTCACGGCTCTTCTACCCATTCTACTCTCACTGCTCTCTCCCTCAGAAGCCTCCCGAATCTTACTTCAAACAGATCCCTTTCTCGCTGCTCTTACCTTCCCGAATCTCACTTCCCTCAGATCGCTGTCTTAGTGCTCTCTCCCTCACTTCTCCTAAACGCAGAAAGGCCTCTCTCATTGTCTTCCCCTCCCGTCTCTTATTGTCTTCCCCTCCCGTCTAAGTACCCCCAAGACTCTCTCCCTCACTTCCCTCCCGTAGCCCTCTTTCTTTAACCCCAATCTATGAGTCGATGCCATATTAGAGGAAACAACTGTCCAGATCTGTGAGGAAAAAGACATACGTGTTTGCGTTTCCAGCTCATCCCCAACATTAGGTATCGTAAGTTTTCAGCTGAACCTTTCTATTTGGTTCCCCAGTACAATGATCAATGTATGTGTGTTTTCTAGTACACACTGAGTAGAGAAGAGAAACATTTCTGGTATAACTTTGTTTTTTTGTTTAATTTTTTTGTATGGAAGTTGTTTTCTCTCAATCGTCAGTTATATGTTTGGAATTTTTTGGTTGTGCCCATAAGTTGTTTGAAGGAGTTACTGACTGAAATGGACCTTGTGTATCCTTGTTTGTGCCCACCCATGTGTGTCATATATTGTGTGTCCTTGTTGCGGTTGTTATATGGTCACCACTCCGCAACAAACAGAGTCCATTTCTCTCAAAATTTTTTCTGTCTTGTATATACTGATATACAGCGATAAGCAGCTAAAAAAGGTGGCATTCACATTCTGTATGGGCGGGAGAGAGAGAGAGAGAGGTTTATGAGTGTGGGAAGCACAAGATTATAATGTGGTCACTACTCAGCAGAAAAACCAGTCTATTTGTCTTGAATCTTTATTGCATATACTGACACAATGACATTTGGCTTAAAAGAATAATCATTCACTAGGCCCCAAAACAAGAGAGAGAGACACACACCATACCCACCATCCTTGAATCTGATTCACTACAATGGCATAGTGATAATATATATTTGAATTTGATTTCTCCCTTCATACCAAATATTATTTTTATGTCTCTCTTTCTCCGTCTTACATGAAATTTGGACAACAAAATCAAACACTAACGACATGGGAAAGCGACAAATGTGTCTATGGTTAATATACTTTATTTTCATAGTGGCTTCATGCATGAATTTGATTTCTCCCTTGATACCAAATATTTTTTTTGGGTCTCGCTCTCTGTCTTACATGAAATTTAGATGACAAAATAAATCACGAATGACATGGGAAAGCAACAAATATGTCTGTGGTTAATATCCTTTTATATAATAAATATGTCTTTGTCACAGTGAGATAGATGGATGCATCCAAAGTTTAGAAGTAAATATTATATTCTATATTCCAGTATATATTTTGTAGCAACAACATTGATTACTAACCCAAAAAAAGCTTTTGAAATCAAGTAATTTACTCCAAAAAGTATAACTCTTTGATGCATCAACTGTTTAAGTATAACTCCTTGTGGGGTTTGATTGTATTTTTTTCATATTTAATGTTTGAAATTCTTGAATTGTATGCAGAGAGAAGCAAGATATCAATTCTTCGTATGGGCAAATATGCTTCAACTGGTAGAAGAGAAAATTCTGACAAAAGAGAATGCACTCCGACAGAGGGAGGATGATTTATTGTTGCGCGAGTATGAGGTTTAGAGGGAAAAAAAAAAACTAATACAAAGAGAGAATGAATGATCTGCACAAGCAAGAGGACAAAGTTCAAAGGCAAATAGTAGAGAATAGATGTGCACATATATTATTGTGTTTATACTTGGTGTTATCTATTGTTATTATTTTTGGTTGGTTCGGATGATAGATGTATCATGTTACTATTAATTGTAGCTGGATCATTTGATCGCAATTTTAATTGTAAAATGCACTATGACTATTTTGTAAATGTGTGCTTGGTAAGATTTGAGTTGGATATGGATGTTAAATGATACCGAATGTGTACGTGTGCTTAGGTTAGTTTTTGTGCGAATTGGACTAGAGTACTCATTAGTTGCTTGCAAATGGAAATTTAGTTGGAAAGTTCTTATGAGTTGCTTGGAAAGGGAAAACTGAGTAGGGAAAGATACAAATTAAAATTAAGTAAGAAAATTAAGGAAACGCGAATGCATTGATAATGGACTATAGTGATGGTTTATATTCCTGTCTATGACATGCACCATCCCTCTAAAAAAGACCTCTAACACCACATGTTTGACACGTTCTCTCCCTATCATCTCTTGCACAATCACAACCATACCCACCACCATGCAAGAAAAGGAAAATCTTTATATTTCAATAAACATCAACCACAACAAAAAATCTGATAGGTAATAAAAAAAATCTGATAAGTAATCAAACATAAGTGCTTCACCTTCTTTGCAACTAGAACAAAATATATGATAGGGAATCAAAAAAATCTGATAGGTAATCAAAACACAAGTCTATCATATTCTTTATAGCCACAACAAAAAATCTGATAGATAATCAAAACATGAGTCCATCACATTTTTTACAACCACAACAAAGTAGCCACTAAGCCCCAGAGCCATAAGTCCAGTTTACATTCGTTACAAGTCCAGTTTATTCTCAATCCATCTCCACATTCATTCATTTTTTGAGATGAGAGAAGTAAGTATAAACATCAGATTTGGGGTGCTTTCCTTCCGCATGCTCCCTGCACTTCACCTCCATAGTGGTGCACATAATTGTCTACATGCACACCTTGCACTGCATTGAATATTCACCAAGAACAAAATTAACTAACCAACAAATTGAAAGGAAGTACATAGGCAAGACGATCTTTCTTTTTTTCAATAAATAAAATCTTATTGATTATAAGAATAGGCATGAGCCCAATTAATAGGAAAGATGATTTTATCTGAGACAAGATATAGTTGCACCTTGAAATTTCATCCTCTTGATCCATGATTTGATTCAGATGCAGAAACACGAATTATACATGATCATTGTCTATGACTCTGTCTTCTCTACTTTCATGTGAATTCATAGGTGCCTCATAACTCCTCCCTTTTTGCTTCTCTTTTCTATTAATTATTCTGTCTCCCGCACACCATGAGCTCTTTGTTTTCCTGAATTCTTCCCCCTTTTTAAAAGTGGAATGGATTGAAAATGACTATTAAGTTGGTATGCATGTTGGGCTCCATTGAGGACAATTAGACCAGAGATAACAAAAAAAATGGTTGATTTGAAAATTTGACACTATATATAATGTGATCATAAGATCCCAAATTCATGATAAAAACTAACCCTTACACAAAAACTTAAAATTCTCAAGAAATTTTGAAGGGGCAAGGGGGTAAAACACAATGTTTTGAAAAAAAAAAAAAATCCACCTCACCGGTATGTGGTCATGTTGGAGAGACGAGGGCCTAGGAGTAGAATTACTCTTTAGGTAATCCTTATTGTGGATAATTGGAAATAATTGGAGCACAAGGACAAACCAATTAAAGCAATGTTCATGTAATTTATGGCACTAGAGCCACTAAACGATGGAGTAATCGAAGTGAAGCGAATGTTCCTGTAGTGATTTATTCATGATTTTAAAAAGTCATTCCATTTTTGTATCATGTTTCTTTTACTTCGTAGTGAAGTTCTATTTTGTTGTACATACAGCAGGTGACAGTACTGATTAATTGATTAAGATATAGCACCGATTCGAATCAGTTTCAACTGAGTTGAACAATTTAATGCTCTGATATATCTTAAAGAGTAAAAATTAAAACAAATCCTATAAAAAAATCCAGGAAGCATTATGAACAAGAAGAAATAGATGCAAAATAGGAAGCAAGGAAAATACAAAGCAAAAGTGTATAAACCATACGAACAGTCAGTTTCTTACATACGTTGAGCAAAATCTGGATGCATTACTCGTTGTACATGTCTTCGAGTCACAGATCGGGGTTAGAGAGAGAGAGCTACGGGAGGGAAGTGGGAGAGAAGTGTGGGTAAGAGGGCTACAGAAGTGAGAAAAGGGAGGAGAGAAAGTGCGGCCTCGAGGGTGAGAGATGGGAGTGAGGGCTACGGAAGAGAACTGTAAAATAAGTGTAAAAGTAACCCAGCCATATACAATGCGAGAGAGATAGAGAGAGAGAGAACCTTGGAGTCGTCGGCGGCTAAAAGCTACGGTGAAGGTGAGCAGAGGAGGGAGAATGTGGGAGGGGAAGGGGATTTGGAAAATTTTTGAATACGTATTGCAGGATCTATTTTGGGGGGAGGGGGGCTGGGTAAAACCATGTTGTTCAAAACGCACGTTTTGATAAAAAAAAAAAAAAAACAGAAAGATAAATCCAGCTCAGCTGGTGTGTGGTGTGGGTGAAATAGAGGCTTAAGAGTAGAATTACTCTTATATTTAAGAAGCAACGCCAGGTCTCCTCTCTCTCTCTCTCTAAAACTGCCTCCCATTCCTCTCTCTTGCATTCTTTCTTTTTCTTTCCTGTTACAGATCTTAGGCAAGAAATGCGGACGTTCACTTTCTATGAGAGAGTTTCAACAGCTTTCCATGACTATCCTTCGCTTTCTAAGCTTCTCGTTCTCTTCACCGTCAGGTACTCTGCCTCTCTCTTTGTTTCATATTTCATCTTCTTCATGCTTGTAATCTTTGTACGTTTTAGTTCTGTATTGGATTATATATGCGTTTTATTTTGGAAAATGGCTTCGTTTGATTCTGGTTCCAACGGTTAGTTATTTCTCGATACAAACGTGTCTAAAAGTGTGAGGAACATGGATGATCTGGCAAGGTTATATTGTTTTAGTTGTATTGTGGTTTTAGGAAGCTATGATTCATCGGCAACGTTCTCATCATGAACTCGATATACTCTGCGGCGTTCCAAATTCGTTTGGAAGTTTTTGGAATCTGATTCTCTTATTTTTTAAGCGATTCGACGGGTAACTTTTAGAGAATTAGATCTACTTGTATATATATATATATATATGTATGTATATGAATGATCATGATGATCTACACATGATCACAATGCACTAAAGAAATTGACAAATGCAACTAACCCGATGTGGAAATTGAAGATTCTATTGAGATTGGTATATTTCATAACCCGATAGATTGGTATGTTTTTCATCTCCTACCATATCGATTGTTGTTGCGACATATTTTAAATAATGTTTATATATTGACAAAATATAAAAATGACAAATCCATGGCCGACACATCTCATAAATAATTTAATCTATCCATGCTAGCCGTACAAATTAAGTACCAGCTAGACAAAAACAATGTGCATGAAACCCTAAACCTCCCCCCCAAAAAAATAATTGCTATTAAAGCTACGTTTAGATATGGAGTTAATCTCCTTTCAAAAAAAAAAAAAGATATGGAGTTAATCTTAGAAATTCTATGAATGGTAGGAAGTGAACAAGTCAGGATAAAATATTGAATAGTAATACAAAATAACTAAAAATAGATAAAAAATAATAATAAAATAATAAATATACACCACCCAAGCTGGCCCTAAATGTATCTAAAACTACCCTATAAATGCTTATATATATAGCAGAAACCCCAAAAACATATATCCCCAAATTACTTTTACTGCTGTATCTGAAACTCCCCCATGCAGCAACACTGCAGCACCATAAGAAATCATCACCGGGAATGAACAGTTCTCATCTGATGGATCCTCATCGGTCACCACAGCCAACCCAGAAAAATCACAGTCCCAAACCTGCTGCCCATTGACTTGATAATACATGTTGAAAGCATAAGATGCATTCCCTTCCACGCTTAGATGATTACAAGAAGACCCATAACCCAAAGAAGTGCAATCTGATCGGCTGCAAGCGTAGTCAATGCTATCTGGCAAATCATCCAAATCGCTAGCATCTGGGTTCAGAACACACCACCTTTTTGGCATATATTTCACGTCCTTAGCTGGTACCAGATCTTTATTCTTCTGCAAACCTGACAAATCCAATTCATACTTTGGCTGCCCATCGTATTCAAACAACCCCCAGTGCCTTTCAAAGCTTCCAGGAGCTACGCTTTTAGCGTTCTCATCCATGAGGCTGAACAGATATATGTCAATCACACCTTTCCTCTGCGGGGTTCCATTTCCACTCAGAACATGTCGGAGTAATCCCTGGTTGAATTTCTTTGCATTTTCGATATTTGCATTCTTGTCGCCATCAGTTGGCCACCCGACTTCACCAACTATGATTTTCATGTCGGGGTAACCAGCTTTAGACAAAGCTGAAAGTAGAGTGTCCAGATTTGCATCAAACACATTGGTGTAAAGCAAATCACCATCTTTAACAGGCTGGCTTGCTCCATCAAAGAACGCATAGTCCACGGGGAAGAAACCGTCGCCCAAATAGAGACTGAGGAAAGGGTAGCTGTTGACAGTGAAAGGCGCATCATTTGAATGAAGGAATTGGATTATTTCAATTGTGGGATCTCGGAGTTCAGGCCGGAAGTCACCAGCAGATGGCACAGGGTTTGAGTCCGGCGAGTAGTAGACGTCTGCGTTGAAGGGGACTGTGACTTTCACATTGGATCCGTGCCTAGAATGGTTGAGTGCTTGCTGGATGTTTCTAAGGGCTGGTAGTGTGCAATTGAGATAGGTACCATTGTAAGATTTAAGGAAAGGCTCATTGCCTACAGCAACATACCTGCAAAAATAATAGTCACAGTAATTTCACACGAACACAAGGGGCAACATATCCCTTTTTCTTTTTTGGGTTAAGCATAATTAATCAAGCCAGAATAAAGTATAGGCCAATCAAGATCACCTTTATAGGCTTTGTTGGATACTAGGTAGAACAAAATACAAGTTAGTCAGATTTAGTTGCAGACACCTAAGCCAGATGCCAAAGTCGTGTGTGTTGGTGTCACATGGTCATGTGAGCTAGACATAATTTGAGCTATCAAAAATTACTTTTGGATCAAAATTTATTATAAAGCTGAAGGACTTAGGCTCGAAGTACCCAGAAGATGCTAAAAACTGAATATTCCTCGATAGATCATGGAATCGACTTAATTACCTCCCACAGATAATAAAAGATGCCAGAAAAGAATATCGAAACACACGAATGACACAAAATTTGGAAGAACACACCTCAAATATGATGGTCGACGGTAATCCATTGAGGATAACTAGAACAAGTACGGGAAGACCAATTTCCAGAATGATCAAAAGCCTATTCCAAGAAGGTAGAGAGAAGTGAGAGAGTACTCATGATTCAGAAGATCATGAACAACGATCTTAAGCGGAAACAAGAACTATCAATCAATGAAGAGAGGAAGCCATCACGGAAAGCGTGGAGAATGTCTATATAGTACCCAGAAAAGAAAAAAACTCGGACCATAACGGACACAGTTGCAGCATGGGAACAAATTACAGAACCTAGAGAGTGAAAGTGATATATAGAACACTAAGGGAACATAAGATGATCTAAAAAGGAAAGGAAAACGAAACTCTAAATTGGTTTGATTAAGATAAAGAAATTAGTGCATGACTCAACTTGATATGGACTCCACCAGGGTAGGAATAACTAGTGACATAGGCATCCACCCAGGTAGCCGCAGCATTAGGACTGTTACTCATCTTCCTCAACATTTTATTGGGTAGTGCCAGCATCACTTCAATATCTGTCCCTATCAGAGCCCCAAGAATCTTCTCATCGGCCTCAAACAACTTCAGCTTGCTAAACCCATTATCCGTCAGCATTTTTACCACCTTATCCGCTGGGAGTTGTTTTGTAGACTGGGTTCCCCAGTTCACTCCAACACCCTTGCCTTTGTGGTTATGGATATGGATACCCATGCAATTATAGAGCATGGTCATGAAAACAAGAAAAAGCAAGGCTTGTGTCATCTTTTTCCTTCTTGGATGAATATTCTTTAACTGGGGTTTCTCTCTGAATCCGAATCTTTCTTGAACCAAGAGAGAATCAATGTTTCAAAGAGCAGAAATAATGGTGAGTTGAGAGTTGAGAGCATGTAAGAGAGAGGGGGCGGGGAAAGGGAATTTTTGGGTTTCTCGTTGTGGATTTTATAGCGTGAAAAAGTGATGAAACGTACCCTACTTCCTTCTCTACAAAGTTATTAGCATTTGAGAGACCATTCCATGCATTCGTAGACAAGGTGAAAGTTTAAAGGTGGGGTTTGTATAAAATAAATATAGATGAAAGTAGCAAGAAAAGAAAAAAAGACTGAAGATCCTTTCCTTAATTCAGTTATGCCATGCATCCCAATTGATATAAGGCTATTTCGTACGCACTAAGGAAGGGAAGCAATACCAATTCTTACGTATATTGTACATTAATGTGGGTGTTCTTAACTATAACAAACTCTCATCAGCCATTCCTAGCTAAGAAGTAAGAGCACTACCATCCGCTTCCTTATAAGTGGTCCTTTGCTAAACTATAGAGAAAAAATATGAAAAGGGAAGAAAAGTGCGTTACATCCAGTTCCCTATACTAATTTTTTATTTTAGGATTTGTATAGTAGCTCTTATTTATTCCAATAAAATCCTAAATCATTCTTTTAATTTTTTTATTACACATTTATTAATACATTTAGATATATTTATGATTCCTAATCTTTTTTCAAATTTAGAAACGATATCATAAAAATAAAATTTTCTTATTTTTGTTAATGTGAGGCTAATTATATTTTTATATCTTTTAATAATATTAAATAAAATCATTTTAACTAATTTTTATTGACAAACACACAATTCCAGTGTTATGTACAATTTTAATTTCTTAATAATTTTTAAAATTTAATAGTTACAAAATATTATCGTTGGAAAAAGCAAATTTTGACAAAAAAAATTATCTTATTCTTAAAAACATAATTATTTTGAAAATTTATTGTACCCACAAAAAAATAATTTAAATTTTTGTTTAAAATAATAGCTAGAAAGTAATAGTTTAAAAATATAGAAATAGATAAAAGAGTGATGAGTAGTTAATATTATAAAAGGAAGTGAGAAAAAGATACTAAAAAAATGACGAAAAATTATTTTAATAGAATAAAAAGTGAGATGTAAGGAAAACTTTAATAGAATAGAGAGATATTATTTTAAATAAAAAAAACTATTTTAATAGAATAGAGAGTGAGAGACTTCCTTTTTTTTCAAGGAAATTAAACTTTGGCATTAATAAGGATATCTCTCATGACAGCGTGCAACGAAACTCTCGGCCTTAACCACTGTTGTGACAATGGCTACAATTGCATTTCTAGCATCCCTGTAATCCTGCACCACTTGTATATATTACGTGCATGATCTTAGGCTAGACAACTTTCCATATTTATACTGACAGCTATAATGTAAATGGTCTATATATGTGTAATATCTTGACATCCAATACACGAGATTTCCTTCATAAGTTATATTGTTTTATGGTATCAGAGTGTCGTCCCTATAGAGGTTCTGTCCGTTGACGATGGACTTATTTTGTCTCAAAGCCGTTACATTACCAACTTGCTTCACTGAACAAATATGCATGAAGCCAAGCCCGTTTCCTCACCTATGTCCTCCTCTCAGAAGCTGTCGTTACTTTTTGGTTCTCCTTGTTCCGATCCCTCCTTATATCGGAGTGTAGTTGGTGTGCTTTAATATTTGTCGCTAACACGTCCGGACATTTCATTTGCGGTGAACAAAACTTGTCAGTTCATGCACAAACCAACCGAATAGCACTGGATAGCGGTCAAGCGAATTTTGAGGTACCTCAAATTTACAGTTGATTTTGGCTTGTTAATTCGCCCGATTACTTCAACCCAATTATCCATCTACTTGGATGCCGACTGGGCGGGCTGCCCTGACGATCGTAAATCCAAGTCTGGATTTTGCATCATCTTGGGTCACAATCTTACATCTTGGAATTCTGAAAAGCAACCGACAGTTGCTCGTTCCAGCACTGAAGCCGAATATCGAGCCATCGCCCATGCCACGGCTAAATCTCTTTGGCTTATTTCATTGCCTCGAGAGCTGGGTGTCTTTCTTCCACAGCAACCGATTCTATGGTGTGACAACATCGGCGCAACCTATCTCACTGCCAACCCAGTCTTTCACGCACGTACTAAGCATGTCGAAATTGATTATCATTTTGTGAGAGAAAAGGTTCAACAAAAATCCCTTGACGTCAAGTTCATTTCTAGTAAAGACCAGTTAGCTGATGGGCTAACCAAACCACTCGTTTCCACTCGGTTCTCTTTTGTACGAGACAAGCTCAATGTTTGTTCCTCCACGTTGTGCTTGAAGGGGTGTAATAAGGATATCTCTCATGACAGCGTGCAACGAAACTCTCGGCCTTAACCACTGCTGTGACAACGGCTACAATTGCATTTCTAGCATCCCTGTAATCCTGCACCACTTGCATATATTACGTGCATGATCTTAGGCTAGACGACTTTCCATATTTATACTGACAGCTATAATGTAAATGGTCTATATATGTGTAATATCTTGACATCCAATACACGAGAGTTTCCTTCATAAGTTATATTGTTTTAGGCATCAATCTGTTATGCCCAAGATTGGAGACAAAAACTAGATCGCTATCCATAACAGTACTCAACAGGAACTCATGCTTCGAGAATTCTAATATGCTTTAATAAATTATTAATAATAATTAACTTGGTCTCTTTTACTTCGACTAATGTCTAATGGCCTATGGGATTTGGAAATGGAATTAACTTCTGTATCGGTGCTTCAATGGTTTCCCCGTCGATCTCAACCTTCTTGGCAATTTGCTGGTGTTTGGTATAATATTATTCTTGCTTTTGAGAAGTTCCTAAAAGTTTGCTTCTGCTTTTAGGGTAAACTTTGGTGTCTCTTTTCTTTTATAATCAGCTTTGCATCTTTAGTTTACTGATCTGCATAAGTAATTATGATTTCTATAATTTGGATGTGGAGTCTGATTCATTGTTGGTACTGCATGGTTTAATGGTTTCCTAGCTAGTGTTTGGGATGATATTCTAGCTCTTGGGGATGGAGTTCTTAAATTTTTCTACTTTTTAGGGTAAATTTTGTGGGTCTTTTCTTATAATCAACTAACTCTGTCTCTTAACCTTACGTAATTAATCATGAGTTATATGGTTTCTAAGCATGCCCTGATTCTTTATTGGTGGTTCAATGTTTGTTTTTCCATCGATCTCAACCAGTTTCTTGGCAATTTTTGCTGATGTTCTTGCTTGTGGGAGTTCTTAAATTTTAGTTTCTGCCATGTTGTTAATTTAAGAGAAACCAGAAAATTAGCTGATGGTCCCATTATTTTATTAGTCTACATTGCAGTGGCACCCAATTGCCGCCCTGTCCTGTAGCCACTTGCCACATCAATTCTACATTAACCATTGATTTAACACATAGTTATCACACGAGAGTTTTGGTAGATTTGAATTATTGAGACATACTCCATTCCAAAAAGCAAAAATCATCAACAACTAGAGTTCATTCAGTACATAAATCCAAGCTCCTGTCAGGATAAAACAAGAAAAACAATCAGATAAGATAAGAGAAAAAATCCAGACAGATAAAAGCAAAACATAGCCGTACTAGACAGAACTTGCATCTATATGTTGTGCTTGTTGTAACAATGTAATGATTGATGTACATGTCAGCTGTATCGGAACAATAATTTGTAAGGTAGACAAACTGTTTGATGTAAAGCTCAAATGATTTTATAAATGTCAAATGGAGTAGAATTTTTCTTTTATGAATGGAATACATGGCTAACGCGGGAAAGCCAAATTATATTTGGTCTCTTTATGAATTTGTGACTGTAGAAAATGTTTTGTCCCTAGAAACGAGAGATGAAAACTTGTCAGCATTTATTAGCCTTGTTTAGTTATACAGATAAAATAAAATGAAAGTTAAAAATTAAATAAGAAAATTAAATAAAATAGTGTTAGAATATATATTTTTTAATATTATTTTTATTTTAAAATTTAAAAAAATTGAATTATTTATTATATTTTATATAAAAGTTAAAAGAAATTATAATAATTAGAAAATATATTTGATTTAAATAAGCAAACGAGCTCAAGCAAAATATAAAGAGAACCAAAAGTCGCGGTTCTGAAATTTTAGGAAGAAGTCAATATGGTAAGGGATTATAAGATGGTGCGATTCTTTTCATAAAAAATAATGAAAAGCTGTGCCAATTTCCCATGGCACGTATGAATAAGCGTTTTACAAAACAAAGTAGGACTGAAGTTATTTTCTTCTGTTAATAACCTAATTTGTTTCCCAATTCATTCCATCTAATTAAATATTAAAATAAAAATAATATTAAAAATATATATATGCTAACGGTATTTTATTCAATTTTTAACTTTCATCTCAACTCATCTAATTTCATCTCATGTGCAGAAACAAACGAGACCTAATGTTCTAGTCTTAAATTATTATCAAGGCTTGTTTTTCTGTGACCATATATTGATCTACCTCAAGTAATTATTAGGATTTCAAAACTCTTGGAATTGTTATATTTTTAGGAAGTGAAAATTATAACTTGTTTTAATTATGTAGGAAAGTTTCATTTGGTTCGAAGGGGACTAATGTTTTAGAAGCCTCTTCCCCTTGCCCCTCTTAAGAAATTGGAAAAAGCTATGGATCCTGTTAATTGGGAGCTCCCGCTCTATTTATTTATTTATTTTTTACTTAATGATTAAGAAAATATTTTTTAATAATATTGTGATTTTTTTTCTTTTTTAAAAAATATTTAAAAGTGTTAAAAAAATGACGTGAAAAAAAAGAAATATTTTGACGTAGCGGGAGCCCCCAGTGGTGGGTGTAGACCCACCCTAAGAAATTATATAAAAATAATAACAATAAAAATCTTGCTTACTCACAAAGAAATAAGAAAACAAAAAATAACCCTCTTTAACTACCAAAGGCCCAGAAGTCTATAATAATCATATATTAAATATTTTTTTCCCTTAAAGACCTGGCTCTAAAATTTTTCTAAAAGTAAAAAAATTATATATATATATATATAATATTAAAAAAATCATTACTATAATCTTTCAAGCTATTCTTTCCAGAGTAATTTTCCTTCAAACTTTTCCTTGTTCTATACTATTTTCTGTTTTCTACTCATGATTTTTGTCCATTCTCCCCAAATTCTCTTTAACATTACATTTTTTTTTAATTGTTAACACAAAATACTTCCCAAAGTTGGATGGAGCTTTGGAGAAAGACCATTGACCAGTCTTCTAAGATGATGAGGACTGAAAACAATCGTCCAAAATACCAACTTTATAGCCATAGAATGTGTTCGTGCAGAAATTTCTTATATAAATCTCCCTTTCTTACTATGTGTTGCGCATTAATTTGTAAGCTCGCTTTTTTTTATCTTCGCAAAAAGATTTGTTAGTGCAATCTGAATGTAAAAGGGCGACTTGATATTTCAAAAGGAAACTGTATTCACACCACATTCCTTGATTCGCAAGCTTCTGTTGGGATCCACTACATATGAGACAATAATCTAGGACCCAAGAAACCGAATATTAGAGGTGTTTGGGGAATAAGTGACAATGTTATGACTCACTTTTGGCAAACTTTGATGGACTCCTAGTAATGGGGAACCATCTTTTCTAAGCAACCATTACTTCAACTTTGCAAAGACTTGAAAATATAAAGTGGATGACCATCAAAAGAAAGATAGGTACTTGGAGTCTTTTGGGATTCATGGCATTATAATGAATTTGGATCTTCTTGACCGCTTAGAGTGAGAGAGAAATAAATACATGAAGTATACAATACAATATTTATTAATACCCGAGTAAATTTCATGATCAGGGAGATAAATAAATGAGTAGACCATACAACATTTATAACTACCCAAGTAAATTACATGTGCAACATAAATATTATGGAATTCACTTCATGCATGTCTCACACTCTAGATTCGATCAAACTCTAAAGAATTGTTGGAATACCCCCAAGTATGCATACCCATGCGCAGCTACCTCCTGATGTGTTGTGATGACCCGCTTTTAAGTGTATTTTCGCTGAAATAATTGTTTTTATTTTAATTAATATATCAGATATTTTATTTTATTTTAATTGCGTTTTTAAAGTCGGTTTTTAATTTATTTTAATTTATTTGAGGTTGTGTTTTATTTCTTTTAGTTGTTTTTGTGGTTTTAATCTTTTTGGCGGTTTGTTTCTTTTTCCCGGAGTGAGGACTGGACCTCATTTCTTTTCACATCTTTTTTTCTTTTTTTCTTTTTCCTTTTTTCTTTTTCCCTTCTTTTCTTTTTTCTTCTTTTTCTTTTTTCTCTTTCTTTTCTCTCTCCTCTCTCCCGCTCGACTCGGTCACCCCCCCCCGTGCTCTCTCTCTCTTCTCTCTCTCTCCCTACGCCGGCGTCACCTTCCCTAAGCCCTACCGCCGCCGTCCGGCCACCGTTCGGCCTCCCACCGGTCCCATTCTCTTCCTCTCCTTCCGGTCTACCTTCCCTCCAAAACCCACCCCCAACCGGCCGGCCATTTGGCCGGAAAAAGCTTCCAAAGGGCGCACGGATTTTGCTCCGATCCGCCGCCGTCGCTCCACCTCCGGCCACCATTTCTTCACCACTTCATCATCGACTCCTTGCCGTCCTAACCCACCTATTTCCGGCCTCCAACGACCACCGGAACAGCTCCTACGAGCTTAGTTTCCGTTTTGGGTAATCCGGCCATTTCCGGCCATTCCGCCGCCACCCACGGCCGTCCGTCACTTCCAATAGCTTCACAACCATCCCTAGACCATTCCCTATCAATTTCGTGACCTAGTTTGTCCCCGTTCAAAAGTGGGTTTTTCGGACCCACGGCCACAGTGAATTTTCACTGTGACGTTGCTGTTTTTCCGCCGTTTGCAACGCCTCGTGTTTTCTAAAATTGCCGTATAGCGCTGTAAGTATTTTCCAAACCCTATTTTCAGATTTAAATATATATTGCTCATTCAATTTATTTATTATCTGTTGTTGGTTGTTGATTCCGGACTGAGTCCGAGGAGTTTCGGGGGTCGGATGGATGGAGGATGGAGTTGCTTGATTATTTGATTTATGTGATTGGATCATTTTAATGTGCTTTGTTATGGCATTACATGATGCATGCACGTGTGTTGTGGGTTTATGAGAAAAGCCTGTGTTGTGGCGTGAGTGTGTTGCGGGTGCGTGTGTATCACGAGCCCAAGCCGGGATGGGTTATTATCTCGGTGGAGCTCCTCTGGTCACTCGGGAGCGGAATAAACTGAGTGATGTCCCCTGAGTTATCGAAAGCGATAATGGGAGCGGGACTAGGGGGTGCTTGGCTACGAACGCGCCGGGCGCGGAACCGGGCATCGGCCTACTCACCGACTCCGTGGCCCTTCGCTGGCGAGGGCTAGAGGATGCTTGGCTACGCACGCGCGGGGCGCGGAACTGGGCATCGCTCGTTGGGTGTCACATGCGTGGCGGTACTCTGCGGTGTGACACTGGAGCCAGGGTGTGCGGATGACCCCTAGGGGAGGTCATGGTGCATACGGTTAAAATTGGATAATGGTTTGAGATGTCAAATGTGTCTTTTGGCATGCGTGGAAAACTTGTGTTTTACGGGTTTGTGCATTGGGCATGTTTCATGCATCTTGTTTGAGTTATATGTGTTTTTATCTGGTAGTGTTTGGGTTTTACTTACCTGCGGTACCATTCGTGGTTCCGTAGCTTTTGGTGCAGGAGATGAGGTTGAGGAGGAAGAGGCTGAGCCCGAGGATGCGGCTCCGCCGGGTTGCTGATGTTATCTTTTTATTTGTTTAAAACTGTATTTGTGGTATATGTAATATTTTATCTATGTACGTTTTAAACAGCTTGTATTATGTTAAGAAAAATTCTGGTACTTAGTTATGACTATCTTATCCGCTGCGTGTTTCTCTGTACACTTTTGCTGCCTTGCACACACTCGGCACCCGTCGTTGGGGTGGTGACCCGGGTTGTCACCATCCGGACGTCTCAATTTCCCCCTGTTCGGGCGTGGGGATTTTGGGGGCGTCACAGGTGGTATCAGAGCGGTTTGGCTCTGGGTAAAACCACAAGTCCCGTAGGTAGTACCAGAATGTTTTTAAAGTTGTGTTTTAAAATTATGTTAAGTATAGTTGTTTTATTTGTTTTATTTGTTTATGTTTGTTTGCTTGTTTTATTTAGTTATGTTTTGGCATGCTGGTTCCTTTTATTTCTCGCTGCGTGGTGCTGTTTTTGTTTTGTTGGTTTTATGATGGTTTTATTTGTTTTCTTAAAGGAGGGTCAAGAGTGGTATTGGAACAGAATTATGGGGAGACCAGGTAGACCAAGGAAAAATACTCAGGAACCGCAAGACAATACATCCAGGGATGACTCCATAGCCGAAGCAATTCGGCAGATGACGGAGTTCATGCAACAGAATATTAGGCCACAACAGGGAGGGCCTTATCCACCATCAGGAGGGCCCTATCCACCGTCAGGAGAGCCTTGTCCGCCACAGGGAATGTATTGGCCACAACCAGGAGGTCCCTGGCCATATCAGGGAGGGCCTTGGATGTATCAAGGAGGGTCCAGTAGCATGGTGCAAGCCGGATGCACCTATGAGCGCTTCTTGGCGCATAGGACTCCACACTTCAATGGGAATGAGGATCCACTTCAGGCTGGGAAATGGATCAAGGATCTGGAGAAAACCTTTGAGGTGTGTGGATGCACTGAAGCACAACAAGTACTCTATGCCAGCTACCTCTTACAAGGTATCGCTTCTGATTGGTGGGATACCAGGAGGGTGATGTTGGAAGCTGAACTGGGATCTTTCGCTGCGGTGACCTGGCAGCGTTTCAAGAAGGAATTCAATGACCGCTTCTTTCCCGCATCGGTAAGGAAGCAAAAGGCAAGAGAGTTCTCCAATCTGGTCCAAGGGGGCGCAACAGTGGAACAATACGCCCGGAGGTTCATAGAACTTGAGCGGTTTGCTCCTCATCTTGTTGCCACAGAGGAGCTGCGAGCTGAGCGTTTTCAGGAGGGACTACGCCCTGATATACGCCGTTTGGTGGTCAGCCATCGGATATCCACTTTTCAGGAGTTAGTGGATGTGGCCACCCTTATAGAGCGGGAAAATAATCTGTGTATGGGATCCCCTTCAGGGCAAAAGAGGCGGAGTTTTTCTAGTGAAGGAAGCAGCTCGGGTTCGCCTCAGAAGTTTGTTCAGCGGACTGGAACCCGATCTCAAGCATCCTCCAGTGTTCGCATGGGAGGACGTATGCCTGTTTGTGGGGTTTGTAATAGAGCTCATGAGGGCGACTGTCGCACGAGTAGCGGACCCCAGTGTTATCGGTGCGGTCAAGTGGGACATATAGTTCGGGATTGCCCCGTCAGAGCTCAAGGAAGCCGTGGAGGTAGACACGGTGGAAGAACCAACTCGAGACAAGCAGTACAAGCCCGGGTTTATGCAGTCACACCCGGAGAGGTGGATGTTGAGGCACCAGCGACCCATGATGCTGGAGTAATCACAGGTATGGATTAATTTAATTTTTTTTAAGTTGGATTTAATTTTTGGTGCATTTGGTTTCTTCGCTGTTTTTTTTGGATTTTATGGGTTGTGTGTTTGGTTCAGGAAGAGTTCGTTTGTATGAGTTTTATGTTTGTACCTTGTTTGATTCTGGTGCTTCACGATCGTTTGTGTCTTCCACGTTTGCTCGGGTGTGTAACTTGGTCACGGAACCGTTGCCGAAGGCTATGGTAGTGGCGCTACCCGATGGCGAGATGGTGTGGTGTTCCAAGGTTGCTTTGGGATGCCCGTTAAATTTTGAGGGAAGATTTTTGGATGCCGATCTGGTGGTATTCAAGCTGTTGGGTTTTGATATCATCCTCGGGATGGATTGGCTATACCGATATTCTGCGACTATTAATTGCAGAAGTCGGACAATTAGCTTTCAGCTTCCGGATGGTGATTGTCTGGAATTTGCGGGGAGTAGATTAAAAGAAAAGCCGATGATTATATCGGCGATACAGGCAAGAAGAGAGATTGCATGGGGAGCGGATGCATTCTTGGTTCAGATGGTGTCCACGCCGTCTGAGAAGAAGTCCTTGGCAGACATTCCAGTTGTGGAAGAGTTCCCCGATGTATTTGTGGATGACTTGCCCGGACTACCCCCCGTGCGAGAGATGGAGTTTGTTATAGACTTGGAACCTGGAGCGGCTCCTGTGCATAAGGCTCCTTACCGCATGGCACCGGCTGAATTGAAAGAGTTGAAGACTCAGTTGCAAGAATTAGTAGAGAAGGGGTTTATTCAGCCTAGTACGTCGCCGTGGGGTGCTCCAGTTTTATTTGTTAAAAAGAAAGATGGAACCCTTCGTATGTGCATTGACTATAGGGAGTTGAACAAGGTGACCATCAAAAATAAATACCCTCTCCCGCGGATTGATGACTTGTTTGACCAACTTCAAGGAGCAGCGGTGTTCTCTAAAATTGATCTGAGGTCAGGATACTACCAGCTGAGAATCAGAGAGCAGGATGTGCCGAAAACTGCCTTCAGGTCGAGGTATGGACACTATGAATTTAAGGTGATGCCGTTTGGGCTAGCTAATGCTCCTGCCGCTTTCATGGATTTAATGAATCGGGTGTTCCAACCTTATCTGGATTCCTTCGTGGTAGTATTTATTGATGATATACTGATTTATTCCCGAGATATTGAAGAGCATGTGTATCATCTTAGTCTGGTACTTGAGAAATTGAGAGAGCACCAGTTGTACGCCAAGCTCAGCAAGTGTGAGTTCTGGTTGGAAGAAGTTAAATTTCTTGGGCATGTAATTTCCCAGGGTGGAGTGGCAGTTGATCCCAGTAAGGTAGAAGCCATTTTGTCATGGCCACGCCCAACTACAGTACGCGAGATCAGGAGTTTCTTGGGGCTCGCCGGTTACTACCGAAGGTTTGTAGAGGGTTTTGCTCGCTTATCCGGACCTCTCACAGCTTTGACTCGGAAGAATACAGAATTTGTTTGGTCAGAGAAATGTGAGAGAAGCTTCCAGGAATTGAAGAACAGGCTGACGACGGCACCAGTGTTAGCACTCCCAGAACCGCATAAGCCGTTTGTAGTCTTCAGTGATGCGTCTAAGTTCGGTTTGGGTTGTGTCCTTATGCAGGAAGGACGGGTTGTAGCCTATGCATCTCGTCAGCTTAAGGACCATGAGAAGAATTATCCGACGCATGATCTAGAGTTGGCTGCGATTGTTTTTGCACTCAAGATCTGGCGGCATTTCTTGTATGGGGAAGCTTGTGAGGTATTTACTGATCATAAGAGCTTGAAGCATTTGTTTTCCCAGAAAAATTTGAATATGAGGCAGAGGCGTTGGCTAGAGCTAATCAGTGACTATCAGTGTGAGATCAAGTACTACCCGGGGAAGGCTAACATAGTTGCTGATGCTTTGAGCCGGAAGTCTCATTTGGAGGATGAAGCCGAACCGTCAGAAATGGATTCGTTACTTTATGGGATGAGAAGGCTCCTTATAGAGAGTTCGCAGCAAGTAGAGATTTTGTCTTCGGTTCTGGACATTCGGGTAACCGATTTTGAAGAATTGAAAGTTCTCCAAAGAAAGGATCCGAAGCTGCTGAACATCAGGAAAAGAGTCCGAAAATCTCGAGGGCCGTTGCACTATAGCATGGATAGTGATGGGGTACTTCGGTTCCGAGATCGTAGAGTGATCCCGAAGGACTCAGATTTCAAAGAACGAATCATGGCGGAAGCTCATGCGGCCCCGTATTCAGTTCATCCCGGCAGTACAAAGATGTATCGAGACTTGAAGAAAAATTACTGGTGGGATGGAATGAAGAAGGACGTTGCCTTATATGCGGAGAAATGCCACACGTGTCGTCAGGTAAAGGCCGAGCATCAGAGACCTGCAGGTGTGCTCCAACCCCTCCCAATTCCTGAGTGGAAATGGGATGATATCACGATGGACTTCGTAGTGGGTTTGCCGAGAACGCCTAGTGGGAAGAATTCTGTTTGGGTGATTGTGGACCGGTTAACGAAGAGTACTCATTTTCTGCCTGTTAACAACACTGACTCTTTGGGTAAGTTGACTCGTTTGTATGTCAAGGAGATAGTGCGACTACACGGTGTACCGAAGAGTATAGTGTCAGATCGAGACCCGAGGTTTACGTCGCAGTTCTGGAAGAGTTTGCAGGCAGCTTTGGGTACTAAGTTGAAGTTCAGTACTGCTTATCACCCGCAGACAGATGGCCAGTCAGAGCGCACCATCCAGACTCTGGAAGACATGTTGCGAGCTTGTGCCCTGGAATTCCAAGGGAGTTGGGAAAATCATTTGCCGCTCATTGAGTTTGCCTACAATAACAGCTACCATGCGACCATTCAGATGGCTCCCTATGAAGCTCTTTATGGGAGAAAGTGTAGGTCGCCCTTGTGTTGGGATGAAGTTGGGGAGAGTAGGGTAATTGGACCCGAAATAATTCAGGAAATGCAAAGCCAAGTCCGGATCATCAGAGAAAAAATGGCGGCAGCTCAGAGTCGCCAGAAAAGCTACGCTGATACCAGGAGGAGAGAATTGTCATTTGAAATTGGTGATTGGGTTTATCTTAAAGTCTCTCCCATGAGAGGTGTTAAGCGTTTTGGTAAGAAAAGGAAACTAGATCCGAGGTACGTCGGCCCTTTTCAGATTCTGGAGAGAGTAGGGTCCGTCGCCTATAGAGTTGCTTTGCCGGATTATTTTGGGGATGTTCATGATGTCTTCCACGTATCATCCCTGAAGAAGAGCTTTGGGCAGCAAGAGCCACATTTCGTTGACCCAGCAGGTATTCAGTTGCAACCGGATCTCACTTACGAGGTTGTTCCGTCGCAGATTTTGGATTGGAAGGAGCAACAATTGAGGTCCAAGACGATACCGTTGGTTAAAGTGGCTTGGGGAGATCCGTTAGCTCAAGACTTCTCTTGGGAGCGAGCAGCGGACATGAGGGAGCTATATCCATATTTGTTTGAATGATGAAGGTGTGTAATTTTAATCTTGGTCTCAGTTGGTTCATGTGCGTTTGTGTGGCTTGGTTTAAGTTGGTGGTGATCTTGCAATTTCGAGGACGAAATTGTTTTTAAGGAGGGGAGGATGTGATGACCCGCTTTTAAGTGTATTTTCGCTGAAATAATTGTTTTTATTTTAATTAATATATCAGATATTTTATTTTATTTTAATTGCGTTTTTAAAGTCGGTTTTTAATTTATTTTAATTTATTTGAGGTTGTGTTTTATTTCTTTTAGTTGTTTTTGTGGTTTTAATCTTTTTGGCGGTTTGTTTCTTTTTCCCGGAGTGAGGACTGGACCTCATTTCTTTTCACATCTTTTTTTCTTTTTCTCTTTTTCCTTTTTTCTTTTTCCCTTCTTTTCTTTTTTCTTCTTTTTCTTTTTTCTCTTTCTTTTCTCTCTCCTCTCTCCCGCTCGACTCGGTCACCCCCCCCGTGCTCTCTCTCTCTTCTCTCTCTCTCCCTACGCCGGCGTCACCTTCCCTAAGCCCTACCGCCGCCGTCCGGCCACCGTTCGGCCTCCCACCGGTCCCATTCTCTTCCTCTCCTTCCGGTCTACCTTCCCTCCAAAACCCACCCCCAACCGGCCGGCCATTTGGCCGGAAAAAGCTTCCAAAGGGCGCACGGATTTTGCTCCGATCCGCCGCCGTCGCTCCACCTCCGGCCACCATTTCTTCACCACTTCATCATCGACTCCTTGCCGTCCTAACCCACCTATTTCCGGCCTCCAACGACCACCGGAACAGCTCCTACGAGCTTAGTTTCCGTTTTGGGTAATCCGGCCATTTCCGGCCATTCCGCCGCCACCCACGGCCGTCCGTCACTTCCAATAGCTTCACAACCATCCCTAGACCATTCCCTATCAATTTCGTGACCTAGTTTGTCCCCGTTCAAAAGTGGGTTTTTCGGACCCACGGCCACAGTGAATTTTCACTGTGACGTTGCTGTTTTTCCGCCGTTTGCAACGCCTCGTGTTTTCTAAAATTGCCGTATAGCGCTGTAAGTATTTTCCAAACCCTATTTTCAGATTTAAATATATATTGCTCATTCAATTTATTTATTATCTGTTGTTGGTTGTTGATTCCGGACTGAGTCCGAGGAGTTTCGGGGGTCGGATGGATGGAGGATGGAGTTGCTTGATTATTTGATTTATGTGATTGGATCATTTTAATGTGCTTTGTTATGGCATTACATGATGCATGCACGTGTGTTGTGGGTTTATGAGAAAAGCCTGTGTTGTGGCGTGAGTGTGTTGCGGGTGCGTGTGTATCACGAGCCCAAGCCGGGATGGGTTATTATCTCGGTGGAGCTCCTCTGGTCACTCGGGAGCGGAATAAACTGAGTGATGTCCCCTGAGTTATCGAAAGCGATAATGGGAGCGGGACTAGGGGGTGCTTGGCTACGAACGCGCCGGGCGCGGAACCGGGCATCGGCCTACTCACCGACTCCGTGGCCCTTCGCTGGCGAGGGCTAGAGGATGCTTGGCTACGCACGCGCGGGGCGCGGAACTGGGCATCGCTCGTTGGGTGTCACATGCGTGGCGGTACTCTGCGGTGTGACACTGGAGCCAGGGTGTGCGGATGACCCCTAGGGGAGGTCATGGTGCATACGGTTAAAATTGGATAATGGTTTGAGATGTCAAATGTGTCTTTTGGCGTGCGTGGAAAACTTGTGTTTTACGGGTTTGTGCATTGGGCATGTTTCATGCATCTTGTTTGAGTTATATGTGTTTTTATCTGGTAGTGTTTGGGTTTTACTTACCTGCGGTACCATTCGTGGTTCCGTAGCTTTTGGTGCAGGAGATGAGGTTGAGGAGGAAGAGGCTGAGCCCGAGGATGCGGCTCCGCCGGGTTGCTGATGTTATCTTTTTATTTGTTTAAAACTGTATTTGTGGTATATGTAATATTTTATCTATGTACGTTTTAAACAGCTTGTATTATGTTAAGAAAAATTCTGGTACTTAGTTATGACTATCTTATCCGCTGCGTGTTTCTCTGTACACTTTTGCTGCCTTGCACACACTCGGCACCCGTCGTTGGGGTGGTGACCCGGGTTGTCACCATCCGGACGTCTCAATTTCCCCCTGTTCGGGCGTGGGGATTTTGGGGGCGTCACATGTGTAGCCCCTCACCCACCGAAAGTCATTTGTCCATATTAGGACACCTAATTCTCTGGCAGCAATTCTGCACCGATTCTCTTGATCATGAATTGTAAGTGTTTGTCTTCTATGTCTTCTCCTATAAAAGAAGAGCTCATTTGTGTAAACTGGCGTGGACCAAACATAGAGATAGTGGACGTGAGAGAGAAACTGTTGAGTGTTTGTAATCTCATACAAATTCAGTGAATTTTGACTCCAGTGGATGTAAGTAATTTGCTGAATCTCTTAAATATCGTCTTTTGTGATTTTGGACAGATTCTAGGCACAACAAGAATCTCTCTCCTTCAAATTGATGGAGGCTAACATGTGGTCAAATGTTAATAAGTTCTTGATAACCTTGTGTGATAAAGAGATAAATACTGCATCACATAATATTTATACATGTTTGAGTAAATTACATGGCCAGTATAAATACTCAATAAATATTATAGAATCTACTTCATGCATGTCTCTCTCACTTTAAATTCAGTCAAGAACTTTAAAGAATCTCTATAACCTTCAAATAGAGGGAGGACTTTCCTAAAATACAAGCATCATGCAACACTTGGCCAAATGCGAAGTTTAATACCCACCTAAATGACCAACGACAAATTAGACTAGCTTGACTGGCAAAAATGACCATTTTAACTTTTCTTAGCTTCGCAGTCAAGAAGGCATATATGAGGATAATTGTCAAGAAGAAAAGGGTTCTAAATCTCTGTTAAATTTTTATATCAAGTTGCATCTACATGAAAATCAACTATCCATCGAATCATTGATTTAAACATCTTGGGTCGGGTCAGATAAACCAGTCTAATGAAAGAGCTGGGATGCCATGGTGTATATATTTCAACCAATTGACTCGACACGAAACGAACCCATTTGAGCCAACACAAATTGCTAGGCCCAGGGAAAACGCAAATCAAACGACACGATCATCATGATAAAACAACAGTTTCAGAAGTTGGACAGAGAGCACCAGTCGAATCTTTGTTTATGTTAACATAGATCGTAGTAAAACAATGTTGACTCAGGTTTTTGTTGATGTTCCGATTGACCATAAAACCAACAAAAGGGAATGATACACTGTAGGGCTTATGGAAGAAAGGCACTTCAAATTGTTGATTTATCTCAATAATTCTTAACCCTTTTGCCATCAACTAACTCTGACGAGCCTATTCTTCCGGGCCGAATTTTTTTTCGGCCTAATCCAATATCCGCATTAAAAAATAAAAAATAAAAAATCCAGGTACATCCAGTCTAGAGCTGAGCTCTTTAGCTCTAAAGCTCTCTAGTATCTATCTATGCAACGTGTATCATGCGTTTGCAATTTCTCTGTGGAGACAGATAGAGCTAGATGATATGGTGGCTCTGACAGAAAAAGAGTCGTCGTCTTTAGCTGTAGTGGTTGGAGAAATTGGCTCGTTCGTTCATTGACAACCGACTCATTGACCAAAGGATCTGTGAAATAATTTTCACAGTGATCAGAGTGAAATGTTTATACAATATTATGTTAAACAAGTAATTAATTTTTTTTACTGAAATATAATATATTAATGTATTTTACGTTAACGAGAGATTACACGAATTCTATACGGAACAAAATTGAATTAATTTGTATATCGCTGAATAAATAATAAATAACTAAGGGCCCTTTAATCCATGAGAAGAAGGAAGAGAGTTCTACATAACATAAATAATATAGAGGTGAAAAGAAATAATATGTCACATACAAATACAAATTTACAGAATGAATTCACACGCGCACTGCTGCTAACAACTCAATTTATGGTCTGAATTCTAATCGTTATTTTAAAATTTAAAAATCATATTCATCATTATAATCATATCTGGCATATCAACTTGAAAAGCGATAAAATATTGGTATGAACAAATCTCTACCATTGATTAATATACAGTGGTTGTAATCTATAAACAATTGTCTGCCATCAGCCATCAGCCAACATCTTGTGCCTGACAAAGCTAGATCACATGGAAGTACCTAAATGACTACTGTAGGTTGTTAAAAAAAAACACACATCAAAACATTCAAACTAAGGAAAAAATAAAAAACCAGGTACAACCCGGAAACTCGAATTCCAGATTTTTAAAATCAGTTTCATCTGGGTTCTGGCTTGGGTCGGACCTAACTTAACCCGGCCCAGGCCAGAACCCAGATGAACAGTGCTACAAGTGACCCATAAAGGCCTTCCCTATTTTCTGTTGGCAGTTTTCTTTCGGTTCAACGTCACTTGACCCATTGTACCCGCAACTGATACATCGACAAACCCAATCTTGAAGTCTTGGCAAACTATGAAGTGCTAATCACTCTCCAGCAGCATTATGAATTACATTGTCAGTGGTATCTTCATTGAAGCATGCTTCTGGCAACCTAAAACTCAAGCAAAACATTGCCTGCATATAGCAAGACAAAGTTAAGAAAACAGAAGGGCCACCAAGGCATGGCTATAAATATGGAGTGAATATATATATATACACATACATATATAAAAGAAAAGTGGTAATAATAGGCGATACCTTGTTTGGAGCCACATCCCTAACCCTATGAAATACTGGGTCTTGTATACGGGCCTTCAAGGCAGATTCTGCCTCCTGCAAAATAGTTGGAAAAGCAGTTTCAATCACAGTACAAGAATTTTTTTGATAAGTAATCACAATACAAGAATTAGAAATGAATAAAAAGAACTTCCTACACTGAACTGGAATAGTCACAGTAAATCTACAATAAAACTGTCTGAATGAGGCAAATGTGATCGGGGCAGTGGCCCTAGGGACCCATCCCCACTACTTCACAAAAATACCGTCTAATGATAAAAATATAAAATATATATATATATATATATATAAGTAGAATGATAGTTTTATTAATATGAATGAAGTAGGCAAAACTCATGTATACAGGAAGTATACAAAAGAACACCTAAATACATTCTAGGAACCAGAAATTAAAAACAGAAAATGATGATAAAGATATAACCAAGCTAAAGGACTTGCAGGAAACTAATCAGCATTGCAGATAGAAAAATGAACAAGGGAAAAACAGTGCAAAATGAACTTACCAAAACTATAATTTCTTGGGTTTCATTTGCCCGCATGAAGCAATAGCAATGAATCCAAGGAAGAGGTCCCTTCCAATATTTCCTATGTAGTATGCCCCTAAATACATCTGAGGAAACTTATTCTGTCACTAATCTTACTGGACAGGGAACAGAAAAGCAAGTGAAAATGTGAAAACGGAGAAACACATGACATGTCAATGTTTATCAAAGTACTAATCATAGAAACAACAAAAACAAATCTTTATCCAACATTGTGAATGGCATTTATGATCTGGTTTTAAGAATGATAGTTACATTGTGACATGCCAAAAAAACATACTAATTAAAGCAGATAAAAAAGATGTTCACCCACCAGAACAAATGTTGACATGATCCATTAAAAGAAAATTCGTTCAAAAGCGTGTTACCTAGAAATTGAAGAGCAGAAGCAGGTAAGTTCATTATCAAATGATCAACATGTTCCCAAGTCTTAGCATTTGATATCTCAGAGCCTCTCATCCTCTTATTTGTGCTTCGTTTTCTTCGACAAGCTTCAGAGGTATCAGTTCCATCAGCACCCCCATTCTCTGTGGAGGAAAATAAATAGGAAAATGTAGCTATTTCGACTGTTGATATAGAGACTAGACACATTTTATTAAAGGGATTTTTCATTTCTTTGGACAGGCAAAGGTAAATTGCACATGCATCTAGCTCCAGCAGTGAAGATACTGACACAATGAGGAGGCACTTCACTGCATCAGAATTAGTTACGGCCCATAGCCTGATTGCAGTGCATATGTTACCTTCTTGACAATTACCTGAAGGCCTTTTAACTGCAGAAACAGGCGTATCTGCTTTCCTGCTTGAACCTTGCACACACTCCAGATCACTAGTAATAGTATCTGGCACGTACTTCACCTCAACTGCAGGAAACAGAAAAATTGGATGAAACCCTACATCAACATGCCACGCCTAAAAATAAATAAAAAATATGATTACACATTTATACCACCAGTTGGCTTCCCATTTTCCGACTTTGATTCCTCACTGGCCTCCATCTCATATTTCTCACTACATTTCCTATTGAGGAAATCAGGATCCATTTTAATCTCACCAGCTGGCACCGCCATCAATTGCATAATGAACTTTCTTGCATCCATGTTGTATGCACAAACAAGATCATCAACTTTGTTGATTTCTGCATTAATCTTCAGATAACGAATGCTATCTGGATTTAAGTCATTTGCATACACTATGCATCCTTTCTGTGCTGCTGGAATAGCAAAGGGACCAATGCCAGCAAACATGTCACAAATGGTCTCTCCAGCTCGGAACTGAGAAACCAGCCGCATGTGTTCATGTTCCAATCTTGAATTCCAGTAGACCAAGCTGTAATCAAGCTTGAAAGTTGCCCTATATTGCTTCACTTCTGTAACCATATCATTTTGCCCCGCAAGAACTTCAAACTTTGGGACACGGAACTCATTTGTAATTGTACCAACTTTATTAACAACCGTTTTGATTCTTGGATAATTTTTCTGCAGATATTAAAAAATATATTTAAAATATAAAAAGTCAAAACCATGCATAGAAACTCATGGTAACAACTACATATATATAAAAATGGTCTGTTCAACAGTAAAGAAATGCCCAATATGAAGACTAGAAGTACAAATACTAATCTCTGTGAAGAGGAACAAAGATTGGCTCAAGGACATGGCAACCCGCATTAATGTTTCAAGGTCAGAGCATCCAGATAATACCAATATGAGGAGCATCATTTTGACAGGTCTAAGCAGCTGATCACCATACTAGTTTTTTGAACCCAGAAAGGAGCACTGTTAATGAGAGGAACTCTTTGTGTGATTGTGTGTGTGAGAGAGATAGAGAGAGATTGTAGTAGTAATATTAATAGAATCAGCAAAAATATTTAGATAAATTTTTTTTTTGATAGGTAAAAATATTTAGATAAATGATTTGACTTAAGTTACAGCTTATGACAATGCAACGCAGGTCAGTTAGACCATCCCCCCCCCCCCTTCTTTCCAAAAAGAAAAAAGGAGAGCAGTCCAAATAAGTCATCAAGCTATCAAACACATCGTTGAAACAAAATTGGTGAGAACACTCATCTTACAACTAGTTTCCGAATGAGAGGCAACAACATTTACCAAACAAAAATTAAGCAATGCAACATTGGAGTCAAAAAGGGCAAAGTATCCTCTGTGCTAAAACATGTACTACACTCATCCTGTTAGATGGCATTCCACATATGTACAGAACAAAGGCTCAGTTAATGTAAAAGCCAGAAACGAAAACATACATCATAGATAACCTTTGCAATAACATCCTTGTAGAGAAGTAATTCATCGTGTATATTCAGATGAGCAATGTGACCTGTATAAGCATGAAGATATGTTAATTCATCTTCAGTAAGAGATGCACAATCAGTAATACAAACCAAGCAGTGCAAAGTATGGTTTCTGTTAAACCACATAGCAATTGTAGAACATAAACTGGATACTCAACTATCGTTTCAAAAGATGAAGGAACCTCCACTCCAGAAGGTAGAATCTGCTTCAATACATGATCTATAATCAAAAGAACCATTCAGAAAGTAGTCCATTAAGAAAAGTGGAAAGCAAATAGACATCATTATTACGTTGACATCGAAAAGCTCAATATACAGTCCTTGGCACTTAAACCTCCATAGATCAGGTTTGTTATAAATGGAGACAGAACACAGGCAGAGCCTGAATCTGGATATTTGGGGGTTCTTATAAAGACAAAACAACTAAAACTGGCTTGGCTGTATAATATGCAAAAAAGCCAACTAACCTGTACTCCAATATGAATATCCAAGTGTCAGTGAATAGGGAACTACTTCAATCTTGCATAAAAGTTTCAGTTCACCAAGTTTTTCTTCTGGAATATCAGATAAATCTGCCCAAAGTAAAAAGTTTGCAAATAATGAGAGATATGCAGAACAAGTGAAATGACACAGCCTAAAAACACAAATGACTAAGTGCATGTTTGGGATTGCGGTGGGAAATATAGCTTATAACTTGGGGGCTTATAGCTTATAACTTAAATAACAAGCTCTACTATTAAAAAGTCATTTACTGTTTGGTAACCATGTCTCTAAAGTACTTTTAAAGTTAGTTATATTAATTTTTTTTTAAATATACAGTTGTTTGCAGGAGTTTTTCAATAAAAGCTTCAATTTGATGCTTTTTAAAAAAGTAGATTTTTAGCTTTTTAAAGTGATTAAAGCACTTTTTATAAATTTACCAAACATATCATTTTTTCTTTAAAAGAGCTTTTAAACAATTAAAAATATTTTTTAAACTTTCAAACTCAATCCCAAACAGGCTCTAAATGCCAAAGCCAACACACATTCATAAACCAAGATTTAGTGTCGTCTTGGTACAATCAAGAAAAACAAGAAACTAAAAAATCCTTTAAAAAATGCAACAAATGTAAGTAACAATAATCGGAAACCCAATTGAAGAACTAAGAAAATGCAGCTCAATCACAAGGGCCAACCAGTCAATCTTCATAACAGCTCACACTAAAGTCCAATACGTGAGTGCATGTTTGGGATTGCTTTAGGGCTTTTAGTGAAAAATTCACTCAACATTAAGCATTGTTTTATCTCTCTCCGAATTGTATCATCTAATTTGGTCTGGCAATTGGAAAGGATCTCTTTTCACAATTACATTTAATGTACAAAGAAACCTCAACATTCTGATCTTTGTAACTTCACAACACAACACAGTATACAATATTTGAATTTTAGTTGCTCTTTTATTTTCAGTAAGGGGACCATTATATCCATTTTCTGCAAAATGCCAGAACAGATAATTCGTCTAAATAAATTTTACTATTTCTTATTCATACCAGGATTCTGAACTCTTTCAGACAAAATCATGTAACGGTTTTTCTCACATGTTGGATCTTCGGTGATAGGCTTAATGCGAGCCTTGTCAAGTAAATACCTGCAAATACACATCCAGGCCTTTAAAAAAATAAAATCAAAACTAGTAGATGAACAGAAAAAACAAACAACATCTCACCCACCCGTTTAAAATTCGAGTGCCAACCTTGCAAAACTCGCGAGGAACTCGAAGTGCCCATAGTTTTAGATGCACATCGAACTTGCTTTCATCCAACATTTCTTTATCTCACAGAGTATTGTTTAATTCACCAGTGAGTGAGCACTCAATTAAAACCCGAACCTACGATTGTTTAAACAGAGAAAGCGAAACGGGAACATCAAAAGAAAGAGCATGATAAACCCTCAATAAACCCTAAGGCTCAAATTTAGAGATAGAGATTTAGGAATGAAATTTAATCAAATATATCGTAATGTAATTCTGGATAAACCCAACAACCAACTATTGCAGCGGACAAGAAAGCAATGACTAGGGTCTCTTATCAAAAAATAAAAAAAGAAGAAAGCAATGACTAGGGTTTATGCGAAAACAATGGCGGATCTAGGAGGGCTTTGTTTGGTACGATAGGTATTGGGCTGAATACAGACATATTGGATTGGATTTTGGGGTTAAAATTCTGATCCAAAGCCCAATATCAAAGGTTTCCAATTCAATTCAAGTCGATATAAAAGATGAAAAAAATAATATTATGCCGGGTAGCAGCCCTCCCACCCCCGGTGTCACAACCCGTACCCAAAGGGTTAGGTAGCTAGTTCCTTTTACAAAAAATCAGATTTCGAACAATACAAGTATAAATGGTGAAGGGCAAGGCCGTATAACATGTAAAACTCATTTATTAAAAAATATACATTTCTCCAAAGAGACATCTATTAACTCTGTCAACATATAAAATAAAATAAAACTCCACAAAGTCTCAAATAATGCAGCATTATCTTATAATACTATTCAAAAAGTAAAGTAATTAATTTCAATAAAAATCCTCCACTTGTCTCTTGTTCTCTTTGGCACTTATTCCGATCTATTGACATACTTGTGCCTTGTCACTAAAGTGAGTGTATTCAAAACAAAAGTCATGTTTACCCCATGGCAAGGTTGTGCATTCTGCGAAGAGCCAAGCAAAACATAAATCACTTTGTCATCAAAGTGATTGCACCCAAAATCAAGGCCATATTTACTCCCATGGCAGGGTTGTGCATTCTATGAATAGTCAAGTAGAACATAAATTACTTTGTCACCAAAGTGGTTGCACTCAAAAAATAGATGTCATGTTTACCTCATGGCAGGAAAGATAGCCAACTAGAACATACATAACTTTGTCACCAAAGTGATTGCACTCAAAACAAGATTCATGTTTACCCCATGGCAAGGTTGTGCATTCTGCAAATAGTCAAGCATAACATACATCATTTTGTCACTAAGGTGATTGCACTCAAAACATAGGTCATGTTTACCCCGCAAAGTTGTATATTTTGCTTTACCCTAGTAGAGTTGTGTATTATATTGTTTACCCTATGGTAGGATTGTGCATTCTGTGAATAGTCAAGATAAACATAAATCACTTTGTCACCAAAGTGATTGCACTCAAAACAAAGGTCACCATTATACACTCATGGTGAGAACCATTGTACACCAATGGCAAGGTCAAAATAGAGTCCACTTTCTATACCCATGTCAAGGCTAGAACAAAAGTCACTATTATAACCCGTGGCAAGGCCCGTAGCAACGCAAAACAAAATCTTATGCCTCAAGGTTTTCAAATAGAATACAATAACAAAATTTAACAAATAATATCATACAATAATTCTATAGCCAACCGCCAATCCGTCCCCGCGGCGGCCTTATTTGTTTTTTTGCATGACGTGGCATTTAATTTAAGTTAAAAAAAAAAACCATAAGCTGGAAACAAGACGTATCGTCCATGAGAAGTTAAAAAGGAAAACCAAGAGAGAGAAAATATGATGCGAAGAGCTTCCTTTCAAAAAGCTTCTCTCGAGCTGCGTCTTCTTCTCAAGCTTTGTTCTCTCTCTCTTCAGATTTTGCAACTGGGTTTTACTCTCTCTGATTTTTACTCAACTCAAGAGAATGCTAGACACCTCTCTCTTCAGATTTCGCAAACTGGGTTTTACTCTCTAGCTTTTACTTAGCTCATAGAGAAAGATGCAGACTCTTTGGTCTTTACACAGCTCAAAATCAAACTTGTGTTGCTGGACTCTCTCTTTTCAAAATGCTAGATGCCTCGTGAAGAAGAAAATCCCAATGAAGAAGATGTAAATGCAGATTTAGATTTCGTAAAAAAATATTTCTAGGAATTTTACAAAGAAGCAAAACACAAGATTTTTCTTTCTCTGTTCAAATTTCCTAAAAGGATTTTCTCTCTCTTGGTTTTCATTTTTCGCTTCTCATGGACAGACATCTGGTTTCCCGCTTATGTTTTTTTTTTTAAAAGAAAAAAAAATTAAACACCACGCCATACAAAAAAACAAATGAGGCCGCCTTGAGGACGTATTGGCGATTGGCTATAGAATTATGAATATCATATAATCAAATAAAAATTATTTCAAACTTCATGTTCACATTTTATGCAGTAGAGAAACAAAATGCAAAAAAATTTGCTCATGTCTACTCTAATCATGATAAAATGTCACATTTTCATGTTCAAATGCGAAGACTACTACAAAAAATAACTGAGATTGTTTTCATAACAAGATATGCAAGTTTTTCATAAAATCAACATCAATCAGTTTTTGGCAAAGTTTAGTAGTATACAATCTAAGCTTTGATCCTAAACACGTAGTGTCACAACCTAATTAGGCTGTGTTTGGGTGTTGAAGTATCTTCAACACTTCTCACTACTATTCATTACTTTATTATTACTTTTCACCTACTTTTTTTACTATTCATTACTTTTTACTTACTTTTTATTACTATTCATTATTTTATTATTACTTTTCACCTACTTTTTATTACTATTCACAACTCTCCTCAACTCTCTTCAACTCTCCTTAAAATATCTCTAACATAGTAATAACTCATACCAAAACAAAAACCTGCCTAACTAACAAAATTCTATAACCCGAACCAAACCTCAATAAGAACCAAAATCCATAAGCCCATAAACCACCATATCAAATAGTCCACCACGGCACCTCGGGTTTATCATGACCCACACACTACGTTCAAAAACACTACTCCACCAATAGGTTAGCCCAAACTCATTGGGATTCGCTTAAACCTTCGCAGCAACACACAACACCATTTACAACCATACTCCTTGACATATCAGAACACCAACTCATATTTTTACATTCATTCCCTCCTCCGACCACGACATTATAAACATGGGACCCTCCAAATGTCCACCAATCATGAAGTCACTCAACTACAAATCTCAACATACAAAACAGGGGCAGCACAAACATCCAGTAGGCACAAATACAAGAGCCACAAAAATTAAATGATGGTTATGTGGCTAAAGCTCGAGGGTACCTTACCCAATCTCAGAGTGGTGGTCATTCAAATTTGAGGGCATGACAGCATTGTCTAGAGACGTTTGAGATGCTCTGTGACACTGAAAAGCAACATCAAAATCGAGTTCGAGATGGTGAGGAAACACATGGGGGGAGAATGAAATTGGACGGAGAGTAAAAACGAGACTGACGAGAGACTGATCAAGGCATACGAGCAGGAAAGAGAGTACAAGACATACCTTGGTGGCGTGGGGCGGCACGCTAGCTCTGGTGGCCTTTGTTGGTCACTAAAGTTAGCCTAAACCGAGGCAAAGTGAGACGTCGACAGAGTTATAAAGAGAGTGGGAGAGAAAGAGAGAGAGAGATGGGTGAGGAGCTTACCAGCGTTTAAAAGTCAGGAGAGGGAAGCGATGGCACTAACGTCCCACAAAAACAAAAATACAGAGGAGAGAGAGAGATGGGTGAGGAACTTACCAGCGTTTAAAAGTCAGGAGAGGGAAGCGATGGCGCTAACGTCCCAAAAAAACAAAAATGCAGAGGAGAGAGAGAGAGAGAGAGAGAGAGAGAGAGAGAGAGAGAGAGAGAGAGAGAGAGAGAGAGAGAGAGAGAGAGAGAGTGGGAGATCAGGGAAAGTGAAAATACAGGAGTAAATAGCCTTTTCCGTCCAAACGGTGTGTTTCGTATCCCTTTACTTTCCTTTTTTTATACTAAAGCGAGCCGGGCCTCCTTTCTTAGGTTTGAGCCGAATCCTTTCATTTTTGGAGTCACCTAATGTCATATCGCCCATAGGGTCGAAAGGCCTGTCTGTCTTGGTCATACGACTGAACAGATGGAGGGCAATAGCCACTCTTCCGTTTCCAAACTTGAAAATTATTGACAACCAACTAGTTCTGCTATGAGCAACCCCCTCTTATTTTGCACACCCGATGATGTGGTATTGTTTTATTTTAAAAAAAAAAAACAAAAGAGACAAACAAATTGGCATAGGAAGGAAAGAAAGGTTCACCTTTCACACAGGAAGTTCTCTCGCAAAGAAGGAAATCAATTGATTTCTGAAAATTGCTTGTGTGTCTATCCGATTATGGCTACCGAACAGGAGCATTAGCAATTTAGCAAAATTACTCTCTTCTCTCTCTCTCTCTCTCTCTCTCTCTCTCTCTCTCTCTCTCTCTCTCTCTCTCTCTCTCTCTCTCTCTCTCTCTCTCTCTCTCTCTCTCTCTCTCCTGTGAATATACTCGAGCTTTGTCCTAAAATCAAGCAATTTCTTCATTATTTTGATTCCACTCTTTGTCTATGTTTGTTCACCGCAAACCAACCAAAACCTCTACTTGTGTTACTTTCTCAAAAGCTTAAGAAACAGCTTTGTGAATCTAAGTATATGGGTCCAAACCTGTTCTATGTTTATGCAAGCAGGAAGATCCAGGCCCCCACCTTCCCAAAACCTTCATCCTTTGAAGAACAGACCCATTTCATTCATATCCTCAGCATGTCGATAAAGATCCATTTATGTGGGAAGAGCCATTCTGTAGATCCTTTCGGCGACTTGTGATTGCCTGAAGATATGGTTTCCGGTTGAATGGCTAAAGGAGAAGAAAACTTCTCTCCCAAACATGAAGAGTTTTGCCTATGAGAAGTCTTTTCAACTTCTGGAGGAAGAGAGGGAGGAGTTGTTTTAAACAAGGATAAAATTGACAACCCTACCCTGCAAAATAAAGAGACTTCAATGTTGGCGTGAGTTGGTATTAGAGTGATCATAAGAGTAAACCTTGCATGTAAATCCCTTGATTTAGGGGATTAGAGAGATTATAGGAGTCGATCTTTATTCTAGCCATTAAATATGTATAGCCGAGAATAGATAAATTTTCTTCTGTTATATACACATCTCATCTTTGTAAAGATTACCATAAATGAAAATATACAAAGTTTGACATGGTATCAGAGCATGACTGATTCCTGGCTCTCTGTTATCACTAATCATTTTTGAATCATCGTTTTCTCTCTTCCACCTCTATCCATGGCTAACGCTGAACCCCAACCTGCATCTATCCTCACAGAATTGACCATAAGAATGACCGAAGTCTTGCACAAAGCTTCAGTCTCGACTCTAACGTCTAATACTTATGCTGCTCTGATTGGTATTAAGTTGGACGACACCAACTATGCTTTTGGTCCCAAGTTGTCGAGATGTACATCTCTGGAAAGGACAAGTTGGGATATATTAATGGTGTTTCCCCAGCCTCATCAGAAGGATCCACTCTTTTGGAAATGGAGCACGGATAATGCCATTTTCAAAGGATGGTTCATCAACTCCATGGATTCATCACTGGTTGGTAATTTCATTTGGTTTCCAACGGTGAAACTGGTTTGGGATCCATTGCTACTACTTATTTTGATGACAGTGATACCTCTCAAGTATATGATCTCCAGCGGCGTGTAACCCGTCTGAAACAAGCAGGTGGTTCTCTTGAAAAATACTATAATGATCTTCAAGGACTTTGGCGTGAAATTGATTTTCGTCGCCCAAACCCGATGGAGTGTGTTGTTGATATTCAGAAATATAACAATCTACCAAGTGTATGTCTTCTTGGATGGCCTCGACGACCGACTTGAAAAAATTCGAGGTGATGTTCTACAGATGCGACCGTTTCCCATGGTTGAACAAGCGTATGCTCATGTTCGTCGGGAAGCTGTCCGTCAAGTGGTCATGATAACTGGTGACACTGATGGTACTCCGGGAGCTGTTCTGGCCTTGAAAGGCTTCAAGTTGGGATAGTCCACTCCGTCTTCTACTATGTCTCTTTCTTTGGGTAGTGGGAAATCCGGTACTTCCACCAAGCCACGAGTCTCCTCTGACGGAGCTAAGTGTTCATAGTGTGGAAATTCGAAGCATACCCGTGAGAATTGCTTTAAACTACTCAGATATCCCGACTGGTGGCATGAACTCCAGGCTCAGAAATGACGTGATGCGGTCAGCAATTATGGTAGGCCTGGTAAGGCTGCAATGGTTACAGCAGAGCCGCATCTCTCCCTCACAACTCCTATTGAGATTTCCCAGGGAGGTTTGTCACTCACGGATCCAGGTAAATATGGCAATGCCCTATGTGCTTCTCATCGAGATGCCGATAGCAATGCTTGGATACTTGATTCTGGGGCCACCGACCACATGACATTTGATGTTGTAAATTTTTCATAGACTTACCCATCGCGGCGCACTATTATTGCAAATGCCAAAGGAGTTATTTCTTCGATCACAGGGGCCGGCACTGTGATGTTCTCACCTGCTTTACAATTATCTGATACATTGCTTGTTCCCTCTCTCTCCCATAAATTGCTATTTGTCAGCCAAGTTACCACAGACCTAAACTGTGTTGTACTTATTCATCCTACCTTTTGTCTTCTTAATTAGGGCTGTAATCGAGCCGAGTCGAGCCGAGCTTTGGCTTGCCGAACTCAAGCTCGACTCAAAATACTCGAGCTCCAGATTTTTTTTTAATTCTTTGTTCGAGCTCGACTCGATAAGTTGAAATCTCAACTCGAGCTCGAGCTCGAGTTCGTCCCACAAACGAGTTCGAGTCGAGTTGAGCTCGAGCTCGAGCTCGAACTTGAATTATTATTTTTTAATAAGATTTAATAATTAATAAATTAAATAAATAAATAAAAAAGAATTAATATTGAATTTATACAATTAACAAGTAGAACCTCTATTAAATTATAAAATTTATAAATAATTAATATCTAATTAGTTGATATTTATCCAAAATAACAATATATTATATGCCTACATATATTATTAATACATATACTTAATATGATAGAATATATCTATTTCATATATGGTTTCCACATACTAGTATATGAAATTATTAAATTTTATCAACTAATTATTATACAAATTATAAAATATACCTATGAAGTATATTTACTATATAGACATAAGTAATTAGAATACATATTATATATTTGATTATAAAAGTGGTATGCTTATATTATTAGCTAATATATATATACATGCATAAGTGTATGTATATATTTATTAATATATGAATGGGTTTTAATCGAGTCGAGCTAACGAGTCGACTCGAGCATAAACGAGCGAGCCTAAACGAGCCTTAGTTGAGTCAAGTCGAGTTTTGTCGAGTATGTGTCATTTATAAATCGAGCGAGCATCTGCTTTAACGAACGAACTTTTTTTTTCATGAGTCGAGTTCGATTCGAGTTTAACCGAGCGAGTACCGAGCGAGCTATCGAACAGACTGGTTCATTTACAGCCCTATTCTTAATGATATTCTCACCAAGGAGATCATTAGGCGTGGTACTAAGAAAGGGGGGGCTATATTACATGGATGATTTCAATGTGGGCCGAGCACATCATATGCATCATTCGATTGGCATCAAAGAGCGACATATTTGGCTTTGGCATCATTGGTTAGGGCATCCGTCATTTGGTTATATGAAGCATTTGTTTCATGATTTGTTTTCGCATGTGTCGAATTCTGACTTCAAATGTGATACATGCATTTTCGCTAAAAGTCATAGAGTTACCTATCCTTTGAGTATGAATAAAAGTGATGTTCCCTTTGCTTTAATTCACTCAGATGTGTGGGGTCATTTTCCTATTTTTTCAATGTCTGTATTCGCTAGTCTGTGATATTTGTAGATGATTGTACTCGCATGACTTGGCTCTACTTGCTTAAACATAAAGATGAAGTACTTAATGTGTTTCAGTCCTTCCCTGCAATGGTTCAAATTCAATTCTCAGCTAAGATTCAGATTCTCAGATCAGATAATAGTGGCTAATATGTAAATCAATGGCTTCATGACTATTTCCAACATCATGAACTTATTCATGAAACATCATGCCCACAGACTCCGCAGCAAAACGGTATTGCTGAGACAAAAAATCGACACATCCTTGAAATTGCTCGGGCTCTATTAATTGGAGCCCATGTGCCCAGTCGACATTGGGTTGGTGCCATTGCCATGGCTAAGCATCTCCTCAATCGGATGCCATCCAAAGTCTTAAATTTTAAGACTCCACTACAAGCTCTTTTGACTTATGTTTCCTTGCCTACAGTGTTGATGATTCATCCTCGAATCTTTGGATGTGTCGCATTTGTACACCTCTATAAGAATTAGCGCACGAAGCTTGATCCATGTGCCATTCGATGTCTCTTCTTGGGGTATGCCTCACATCAAAAAGGATACCGATGCTATGATCCGGCCACCAAATGCACCTATGTGACTATGGATGTCACTTTTCTAGATCTGACATCTTTTTTTCCCTAGTAACCACTTCTCCTCTTCAGGGGCAGATACGAGATGAAGAGCCGAATTGGTTAAGATTTGACTAGTCGAGGTTTAATGACAATGATATCCAGGTCAATGAGGACCCGAATACAAGACCGAATGTGTCTTTAGAAGTTGATATAGTTCCTACACCACCTGAACCTAAAGTTGATATAGAACCCCTTCTCTCCCAAGTACCCAAAAGACCCATCTCCTAAGATTATCTCTGAGGTAAGCTCTCTTATCACACCTTACAATTCTAATGATATGAATACCCCTATTAGCTTTACCTTACCTTTTAGGCATAATCGAGGCAAACCACCAAACATATATTCTCTAGATATTGAGGAACAAAAGTCAAAGTATCTAATTGCCAAATATGTGTCTACAAAAAGGCTTTCTGAACCTCTCAAAACATTTTTGCATGAAATTTCTTCATTCTGGATTCCCACCAGTGTTCATGAAGCCTTGACAGACCCTAAGTGGACTTAGGCTATGAAGGAAGAGATGGAAGTATTGCTGAAAAATGAAACATGGACTCTTGTTCCCTTACCCGAAGGGAAAAAACTGGTGGGGTGTAAATGGGTGTTCTCCATCAAACACAAAGTAGATGGATCGATCAAAAGATATAAAGCAAGGCTTGTAGCAAAGGGCTATACATAGACATACGGCATAGACTATCAAGAAACCTTCTCACTAGTAGACAAGTTAAATATAGTTAGAGTTTTGTTATCTCTCACAACAAATCTTAATTGGCCACTGCACCAATTTGATGTAAAGAATGCCTTCCTCCACAGTGATCTTGAGGAGGAAGTTTACATGGAGATTCCACCAGGCTATACGGCAACTTCTGAGACTAAGGTGGTGTGCAAATTACAACGGGCACTATGCTGATTGAAGCAATCACCTCGAGCATGGTTTGGGTGATTTAGCTTAGCAAAGAAGAAATATGAATTTCAACAAAGCAACTAAGACCATACACTATTCCTTAAGCATCAATTGGGCAAGGTAACAGCTTTGATAGTCTATGTGGATGAATGATTATTACAAGAGATGCTCCAGAAGAAATATCAAGACTCCAAAAGCAATTGGCGACTGAATTCGAGATGAAGAATCTGGGAGGACTTAAATATTTTCTGGGAATTGAAGTTGCTAGATCAAAGCAAGGTATATTTCTTTCCAAGTGAAAATATATCCTAGACTTATTATCAGAGGTGGGACTACTGGAATGTAAGCCTGCAGACACACCAATTGTCCAAAACCACAAACTTGGAGAATACCTAGATCAAGTGCCAACAAACAAAGAGACGTACCAAAGACTAGTTGAGAAGCTCATTTATCTCTCACATACAAGCCCTAATATTGCTTATGCTATAAGCGTAGTAAGTCAATTCATGCATTGTTCGAGTCAAGATCACATGGATGCAGTAAGCCGAATTCTTAGATACATAAATTCCTCTCCTGGAAAAAAAACTTATGTTTTCGAAGAATAATCACCTAAGGGTGGACCGCTATACAGACATAGATTGGGCAAGGAATATCTTAAACAGGAAGTCCACCTCGGGATACTTCACGTTTGTTGGTGGGACCTTGTTACATGAAGAAGTAAGAAGCAAAAGGTGGTGGCTTTGTCAAGTGCTGAAGTCGAGTTCCATGGGATGGCTAAGGGTCTTTGTGAGCTTCTCTGGCTCAGAAGACTATTAACAGAAATTGGCTTTGCTCCAAGCTGGGAGATGGACCTATTCTGCGACAACAAGGCCGCTATTGATATTTCTCACAACCCTATCCAACATGATCGGACCAAACATGTGGAAGTGGATCGACACTTCATCAAGCAAAACCTTGAAACCAAGATAATCCGATTTCCTTTCGTCAAGTCTGAAGACCAGTTGGGAGACATACTAACGAAAGCTATATGCAGCAAGAACTTCTACAACTCACTTGACATGTTTGGCATCAGAGATCTATATATATGAACCAACTTGAGGGGGAGTGTTGGCGGGAGTTGGCATTAGAGAGATCATAGGAGTGAACCTTGCATGTAAATCCCTTGATTTAGGGGATTGGAGAGATTATAGGAGTCAATCTTTATTCTAGCCATGAAATATGTATAGCCGAGAATAGATAGATTTTCTTCTGTTATATACACATCCCATCTTTGTAAAGATTACCATGAATGAAAATATACAAAGTTTGACATTCAATAGAATTTTTCACAACCTGAAAATCGAAACAAAAACAGATTCAAACATACATAGAAAATCCAAGCATCCAACTAAAATTGAAGGAAAATAAGCAAAAAATTAAACATAAAACAATTTAAAACCATAGAACGACGATTCCATTTGTCTCTAGTTAGCGACCAGAGAATGATGCCGCAACTAGAGACCCACAACGCCATAGATCTTTGATTCGCGATAAGAGATCCATGGTGTCGCTACCAAGAGAAAGACCCGTCCTACTTACCAAGACCCACCATGTTGAAGAAGAAGAAGTGAGAAGAGAAGGAAGAAGAGAGTAGAGGATAGTCTCGAAGAAGAAGAAGAAGAAGAAAAAGAGAGGTGACGAGAAAGAAAGAAAGAAGAATGAATTGAAACGAGAGGATAGCATAGCAGGAAGGAGAAGGAGAAGGAGGAGACAACCAAAAAATGGGTGGATTTGATGAATTTGGATATCCTACCCACAACCCGCCCCATTTTTTCTTTTAAAAAAACTATTCTATCTTCCCGATAAACCAGGTGGATTGTCTACCCGGTACCATACGGGTTGGATGGAATACAAGGACGGGCCAGGGGATAGAACTGGGATTAGATAACATATCATTCATTCGAGCTAAGTAGAATCAAGAACAAAAGACACCGGCCATAAAAAACTGTTTTCTTGTCCGACAATGACAATGCCAAGATGCATATGGAGTGGTAACAAAATTGGATGGTGCTACTTGAACTGACGGTTTTGACTGATCACACAGGTTTTTTTTCCCTCTCAAACTCCCTAAAACTTACTTCCTTAATAAATTAAAAAGAGAAATTGTTTCCATCCATTTGGGGGCCAGTATATCGGTCCCAAGCGTTTTCCAACAAAATCTGGATTTCACTTTGTTAAGATGGGGAAAGCTCAATGGAGGCAGGAAAAGTGAGTGCTTAGAAAAACGATAGATGGAAATTTTCATAATGTACTTTATGTTTGGGACTTTGTCGTGGCAGTTGGTTTGTTTTTTAGTAAGTTAAATATTTGTCGTAGCAGTTGGTTTGCTTTTTAGTAAGTTAAATAGCATTGTCATTAGACTCATTGCCATTCTTTAACGACTTTGAGCCCGACTTTCCCATTTTAAACAACAACTTGTAGTACTCGATAAAAAGAAATTTCCAAATCAAATTAGACTTTGCATCTTCTTTCTTTCTTATTTTTTTTTTCCTTAGGCTAATAATCATCCTTTGTATCCATGGGTTTTGCAGCCACACCACTTTCCAGGGATAGCAGGATTTGGTTCGCATTTCATGGATTATGCTGTTTTGTTTTGACATTCTATCTGCCGACTTTACTCAGAATATAAAGTATTTTTATTTCGAGTTCTCGTTACTGGGTTTTTCTCTCAATTGGCCGCAAAATCTCTACCAGTATGGTAATAACTTCGTTTCTCTTTCTTTTTCTCTCTCTTTGATTGAATCGGAAAAGGGAATACAAATCCAATACTACCCACCAAAACTTTGAAACAGGGGATGCCCTTAAACAACACTGTAAATTGAAACCAAGAAAGGAAATTAAAGAGAAAAAACTGGGTGTTTAGCTCCATGAACTATCTAACAGTGTTTATCTCCGAGACTGGATTCTCTATTACTGACTCTATTTATATACAAGTTCGTTTCCAATCTTCCTTTCGTGATCGATCTTCTGCATCTTGAGACTTCGAAAGAGCAGGAACATGTCCGCGCGCTGATTCTGCAACTTTTCGACAACCAATTAATTTGGGTTGCAGCATACAACAGCATTAAAAAGCAAGCAACTTGGGAAGCTAATCCGAGAGATCGTGGTCGTGCCAGCACAAGAGGATAGAGATGCAACGTCCAAGGATGTAGAACCGGGTTTTCTGCTGCTTAGCCATTAGAAAGCAGCGTTTCCGGAACCCGGTTTTCCGGCGGGGTACACGGGGTTTTGCAGGGAAGTAAAGCATCGACATGGGGATAGGATATTTTGAGGAGAAAGGAAGGAAGCGAAGAGTAGAGCGGCTTTGGCTAGGATAAGCAAGGAGGAGATGGTGGGGCTATATATAAAAGCTTGAAGGACTTCAGACACCATGGTCCCACTTCTTAAGATAGAGATCGTTTCTCGGGTTGGGTTGAGTTGGGTATAAATGCCTTTTGCCTCAAATTGACATTTCTACCCCCTCAATTATTATTGATGCAATTTTTTTCGTTTTGGTTTTGCAATTGGATTTTGAGAATAAATAAAGTAGATGAAATGTATATGTTAAGATGCCAAGCTTTATTCTTGCTAAAGGTACCTGAAGGAAGCTTGAGCCTTTTTTCTTTTTTGCTCATTCAATTTTTGAAATAACATCCAATTACAAAACTAGATTAGATTAATAAAAAATATAAAAATTTTATTATAGAGACTTATATTCAAGTATAATAATTACATTGAAGAGAAATACTTTAGTTAAAAAAAGACTACATAAAAATAAATTTACAAACTAACGAAATTTGATACAGTACTTCAAATTATAAAGTTGATTTTATTGTAAAGTAGATTTGATGGAATAAGTAAAATCACTATAATTTATAAATTTATTTTTATATAATTTCTTTATATGTAACAGTTATTTACATTAAAACCATATTTTGCTTCTCTTTTTCGCGCTTAGGGTTGGAAAAAGCCTCAAAGGTCATTTAGGTCACTGCGGAAATAAACATACAAATACACATACGCAACACGTACTGGTCAAAGATCAGTGGCTTGTGGGGAACATTTTCAACACAGAGATGGAGACGTGACAGCGTAGAGAAGCCGTGTGGAGATGCAAATCGCCAAGCACACAGCCTATAGTCCACTGCTTTCTTTCCTCATCAATACCACGTGGCTTTTTTTTTTTTTGTCCTTACTCAGAATGCCCACGTTTTCTGCTTAGGCTTTTTTAAGATGGCCGCCAATCTTCGGTTCATCTCGCCTCTCTCTTTCGAGAAGGTGAGGCTGTCAGAAACTGCACGAGTGTCCTAGGGTGCATGTCGGCCGGTATTTTTGTTGAGTTTTGCTTTTATTATCTCGATGTTTTGAAGTGTCTGGCCGACTCCTTGTGACTTTTGGTGTCATTCATGTATTTAAAACACCAATAGAATTCGTTTCTCACTTTTATATCGAGTGGAAGAAAAAGTCAAAGACCATAAAAAGATCTTCATTGGTTCCACCTTATAGTCACACACTTTACATTAATAACTGCCCAAATCATTTTGTCGATTTTCTTGCCATTAAAACCGCACTGGGTAAACAGAAGCATTAAATGGGCAGTACACCTTTAACAAAAGAGAGATATATCCTTCTTTAAAAATACTATCTATTTTTCATGTGAAATTGAACAATATAATAGAAAATATAAACCGAATATGAAGTCTTGCAGAAACAAATGATTTTTGGCATATTAACAAGTTAATGATGAATTTGCTACTTAGTTTTCCCTTGCATTACAGAGCATTTATTTATCAATAAACTTCGTTGTGGCAATATATACAATTTTCTACACTTTCAGGTGATAATATTTATCAAGTAGCTTCTCGGTATACTCTCCAAAAGTAAGAGCTCCACTTGATGGAATCAGCTGAGGAGAAAAAAGCATAACGTTAGAACATATCAGTTGAGCCTCCAAAGTGCATAAAGAGAAGACTCCACCTCACCGATAAGGTGCCCTTACGATAAGAGGGAATTAGTTAAGGAATCTAATATGGGCAAGAGGCAATTAGTTGGTGTTCTTCCATGGTGGAGTCAAAGACATGCCTCATACTTTTTATCAGAGGTTAGGGTAACCTCAGTACAGCAATCACATCAAGTGTTTCTTGAGATTTTAGCAATTTCTTTCAACTCTCAAGAGACAGGACTTAGGAAATTAGAGAGGAGGAAGGAATAAGAAACTGAAAATATATTTATTAGGGTCAAAATTCAGCCATGAGAAATTAAAAGCAGGCTGAGTTTGCAATTGCCCAAGTTTTAAGTAACAATTTATTAGAACAGCCAAGAAAACCATTTGACTGCATTAATGACATAAAGAACCGACACTATTGGTGGACAAAAAATATTTGATTTAGACATAAAAATTAGCCACATTCCTCGAGATAAACATCCCTGAAATAACAGTGCGCCTGGGCACATCTAAAATCAATCACTGTAAATGGCACATATCCTCATGATGTTATTTTCAACGGCGGTTTATCATAGCCTATATCATGACCTACAACTTTGGGAAAGCTCAATTCTACGAAACCTCTTGAAGTTCTACATAATAGGCAGCTGACCAATGCCTGATAAACCTTTTCCCACAACGCAAATTCTCAAATCCTACATGCCAATTATTTTGCGATTAGAGTTGAAAATACATACCTCTTTATGAATATGCACATCCTCTGGAAAATTGAGGCTTTCATCCCTGCAAAACAAGGTTTGCTCAAGGTACAATTTCTGGTGGAACAAGTCAGGTCAATCAACAGAGTTTATGTTCCACTTTATTAATTTATGTACCAGTCAGGTTGCATAAACAATGCAAATGTTGAACGCTCAAGACCAGAAGCGTCCTCTCCTTTAGGTGCCTAAGAACAATCAGTTAAACACAGTTGCTATTAGACAAATCGGCAATAGAAATTGAATAGATTCATAAAAGATGCAACTATAAATGTAACTGTCATTACAATTGACAATACCACTTAACGTGTAGCTATCGATACAAACTTAGTACGGAAATAATTGTCAATAAAACTATTAATGCGGTTATTCCAACTATATTCAGTATCATATATGTAAGCATCACCATCAGGATCGCCACTATTAGATACACTATTCAAATAACTAAAACTAGGAAAAGTTTCTAGTTCACCAAAAATAGAACTATCATTGTCAATCTCAAAACAATAAAATGGAAATAAATGGAACTTGCTTGGCAACTTAAACATAGCTGTTCTTTGATCTGAAAGACTGGTGTGGATCTTTGGTAAACCTGATGACCATAATATGTCATTGAATTCAGCTACACTCAATGCTAATCACCACCTATTGGAGTGTCTTAATTTCTAGAAAATGGGTCTGCTATCACTTAATGAACTTGAATTTGAAACTTGGCTCTCAAGTTTCAGAAGCAACAATGTTTGATAGGAACTCCCCCTCCCCATGTAACCATGTTGATGTATGCATTACCAATGGAAATCGGATAAACCAAGAGCGAAACTGTGCAGTATGAAGGCATATATGTACATATCAACATGATGACAGCTTAATATAATATTTTAGAGAAATGAGAGATAATCAGTTTTGGGGGAAAACAAAAGAAAAGGTTCATCATTTTCTTTAAACAATGATTCAACAAATTACATTTCTGTCTGTGTCTGGTGACTGAATATGTGAACTCAATCCCAGCTTCCACATAAAAACATCATTTAGCATATTTGAAGTGACTGCGTTTCTGAGGCTCAAAAGGTTAGAAACTAGGGATTATGACATAAGTTATACACCAACACATGCATGTAGACACTGATATTCGGCCAAAGGTTGTGCAAAATCGTTCCAGGATATAAAATAAGGCAGTGGCAAGTACCTGAACACAATGAGGTGTTGCACAAAGATAACCTCTTGACAGTATTTCTGTAGTTTCACCAATCTGGTATGCTATTTCATCTTCTCCAAAGACAACCTGATGCCAAAAAAAAACAGAGAACCCAAGTTACTATAAATAACCATATCCATATGGGAAATGCTTGGGTGCCCTACAAATGTGCCCCCCAAAAGTGTCCCCTAGTGTATTTTATTTATTTATTTATTGGTTTTTTAAATGTGTAAAACAATTACCACTAGTGAATTTGCGTGTTTTTTTAACATTAAAAAAAAAAAAAATCAAAATACACTAGGGGCACTTTTGGGGGGCATATTTGGAGGGCATCCTAGCATCATCCTATCCATATCCAGCCCTATGAAGCATTATTACTATGAGGTATTCAAGTTTCCATGCATCTGGTGGTAATTCATTTGAAGTAATCTTTAAGTTGTAGATTCAAGTGTACAGAGGCAGTGTAATACTCTTGATTGAGTATACAAGGGTAGTGAATGAGATCCCACATTGCCTGTAAGGAAGAAGTTTTTGTAGTTTACAATGATTCCGACGGGTTCTAATTGTAACTTTGACTGATCCTTTTTGAGTGTGAACCCAAATGTGGCCTGGACTTTCCTTGGGTTGTTACAGGTAGGGCAATAGAAGTTTTGTGAACCAATTTGGAAAGAAATCATTTTAGCTCCTCTCTATGAATGTAGGTATGCTATCATAATCCACAAAACTCACTATATATTGTATGTAACTGACTGAGGTAGATTTCATGGTTGACTCAAGAGGCCCAATCTAGTTTCTGTTGCATTCTGTCCTCACCCACAACATCAATGGAGGAGCAAAACAAGGAGATGAAAGTTGATTTATGTTAATTGTTCACTCTAGCATATGATTACATCACTTTTTAACTCCCTACATCTCCATATCGCTCTTTACCCTCCGAATCGTTTCAGATTTCTTGAGACCTAGGGAATGCCACTGCAAGTTTTAAAACATTTTCTCTTTTTTGTTCCATTTTTATTTTTCTTTTTTTCTTTTTTATCTTTTGGTTTTGTTATGTTTTGTTTTTGCAGCATTTCCAAATCCTAAAATGTTTTGGAGAGATAAATCCTTCCAACAAGTTAATCCCATTAGAGAAAGGTCATATCTTGGGATATTGGCACATATAATTGAAATAAAATGACAGGTACAACTCCTAGAATGGATGCAACATGAACAAAGGAAAATTCAAAACAATGAAGTGTAATCAATTTTTTTTTGTTTTTTGTTGTCTTGCATTGCTGGAATTTAGGAACAAGAAAGATACTTTGACAATTTGATCGGTTCGTGTTCTAATATAAAGACCGGCAGCACTATCAGGGCAAGGTATTTCCACAGCATCTCTTGTAAACATGGCACAAGTCAGACCTACATGTTGAATTGAAGGAGAAATCAAACAAAACAGAAAAAATTGTCAACTCTACTGTAGGTATTGTAAGATAGTAATCTCTCTCTCTCTCTCTCTCTCTCTCTCTCTCTCTCTCTCTCTCTCTCTCTCTCTCTCTCTCTCTCTCTATATATATATATATATATATCTATATATATATTTTTTACTTTATTGTGTAGGCTTATTTCGACTATAGAACATAGCACAATTCACAATTGTATTTCTGCTAAAGTACCACCTTCCACAAATCACAATGTGATGAGCGGCACATAGGCTATGAAGAAAAATAAGTACAGTACATGAGAAGAAAATCATTAACCTGTCAGGGAACCATGGTCCGTATGCCAGCCGCACCAGGATGATGTGGAATCACCATCTCGTGTACAATTACTGCAAGTAATACTCTACTAGATAAAATTTCACCTCCCTAAGCATAAACCAACTATTCTACCTTAGAAACGAATAAAGTGACATTCTCAGCCTTAAAAACGTATTATTTAAACCATTACCAAAAGTCTAGTTCCTTTTTCTAAACAGAAAAGTTACAATGTAACACTTATACATTATGAGGAAAGTTTTAGAACAAGATTCACGAGTAGTGTCCAAAACTAGAGCTAGAGGTCATAACTAAAAGATAAGAGGAAGAACCACATCAGAAATCCATAATTTCCCATCCAAGTACCCAACTATGATTGCTCTCTCATCAATTCATGCAAACCCAAAAATAAAAAAAATAAAAAAAATCAGACCTAGCCATGAAATTCCAAAATTGATGTATAAAAAAGATCTCCATCATATAGCTGAACATGATACACTTAAAGACCCACACAACTTAACGGAGCTAGAGAAACAAAAAACAGCTACGTGAGCAACAGTTTAAACGAAAAGCTTTTCCTGATAATATGCCCCTTCTTGTGCTACATGTAAGTCTTCCGTTGCCTTATTAGTATGTTCTTGCCCGTCAAGTAATTGGCATTCACTTTTATTCATATTAATATGCCCATCAACATGATACAGTATTTTTCAGGACCTCAGTTTATGACCCTTTTTTATAGGTAAGCAATTGTTTTATCAGTTAATGAACTTCGTAGCAATGTTGAGATTCTATCTCTGAGCTGAACATAAAAGTTTTTGGAAGATATGCAGCATGCTCATTACTTGATTTAAAGAGATCATGCTCATTACTTGATTTAAAGAGATCGTGCATTCAAGGGATTACTAAAGCAAGTTAAAGTACACATGTATCTGCTAACTTCAACCGTGCCAATTTCTTTATCCCTCTTAATGCAGTTCCATAATTGATTATGCTACTAACAAGCATCAAAGCAAAACGTGATAAGAATCTCTTTGGCCTGTTGAGTTTATCAACTATGGAAAAAATGTGATGAGAAAGATAAAATAAGATCACCTCTGTTGTGCTGGAAAATAATAAAGCAGGCGCCCTTTATGACACCGAGAACGAAGAAGTATTTGCTCAAGGCCTTGATCCTCGTGCATATTCATCCCTTTGGATGCTAATCAAATGCCATAAAAAATTAAGGGTCACAAGAGATCACAACAGAATAAGAACAACCACCACATATTATAGTTAAAGAAAATTGAATTTAAGAAACTAACACAAGAGCAACAAGAAGGCTACAGTTGGGCAGCTTTTTTGCATAGGGCTAAATGCTTGTAAATGGTGCTTAACATGATCTAGAAATGAGATAAAAATAATTACTAAAATTGATAACTGTCTTTTAATGGATAGAAAAGGTGATCTTAAAAAAAAAAAAAATTGAGATCGAAGCATTTATCTTCCCCAAGTGTTTGAGAATTTAGTTGGTGTTTGTTTTGGGGAAACTTGAAGCTCTCATCTTGCAAGGGAGAACCATTACCCACAGATATCAATCTGAATCTACTTGGAAACCTTTCCACAAACTATCCCATAATTTCCTGACTTAGCAAGAAAGATGTTTTATTCTTTTGAGGGAAGAAACATTGACACTGTCCCAACTGTTCCAACAATGACAAACTACCCCACAATTTCCTGGCTTGGTGAGAAAGATGTTTTATTCTTTTGAGGTAAGAAACATTGACACTGTCCCAACTGTTCCAACAACATCTGTTGAAAGAAAGACCTAGAAAATAAAAGCTCACTTCTAAAATGTACTAACACAAAAAGTTTTTACATATTGAGATCTTACCATATCGGTCACAGTGATAAGCCACCATCAACCCAACATCAAGGATCAACTTTCCAAGAGCCTTGAAAGCTGCACATGAAAAATTGGTGTTTGGTAATTATATAATAATGCAACATTCAGGATCAGGAGTTTTATAAAGCAAGGAATTGTTCATCATTATCTCCAGCTATAATGACCAATCAAAGGATCAATATATGGTTAGATGCATTAGTTTTATAGAACAGAGAGAAGTTATAAACAAGTCAAACAAAAACATTAACAAGAAACCAAAACAGAGAAGTGTACTAAAATTTCATTCCCATTAATAACTGTTTGATCATAAAGTTTTGCATGAATACAAATTAAAAAGGTAAATTTTTGTAAGCAAGCTTTTTAATGCAACGACATAAGGGATTATCTCCTACAAGCACCAATTTTTGCCTGACTTGAGTAAAAAAACTATTCACTACCAAACACTATATTTCGGTAGTATTCAATTAAAATAACATATACACTAAAATTAATGCAAGGAATATTATAAACTGAAACACACGCTCCAGAGAAACCAGTGGACACTGCAAGACATGATTATAATGGTTTATGACAAACATCATAAACATGATGGTACATGTTTCATTAGCTTGATAAGTGCCCACTTTATGGGAACAGTGGCATGCAATGAGGATAGTCCAAAGACTCCTCAGAACTTACATTTGTGTATCCAGCAGTATGCTATTCAAAATGTCAGGAAAAAAATAACAGAAAAGGAATGATTATAATGATTTACAACAAATATCATAAACAAGACGGTACGTGTTTCATTAGCTTGATAAGTGCCCACTTTATGGGAACAGTGGCATGCAATGAGGATAGTCCAGAGACTCCTCACAACTTACGTTTGTGTATCCAGCAGTATGCTATGCAAAATGTCAGGAAAAAATAACAGAAAAGACAACTGCCATAAATAAAGCATGATTTAGCACCACAATTTGCGGCTAAGAAAACCATATAATCAATTACGGACATACCCACTTCAAGTTCTGGCAATGCCCTATCAGGCCAAATATTTGACCCACAGTATGATGGATACCTACAAGATCATGGGTTAAAAACTACTGGATAGATAAACAATGTTTTTGTATGCACAATGGATGGGCATGCAAATTGGCTAGAACCACTTAAACATTCTACAGCATAAACAAGAAGTTACCTGGTCAAATTTGTAGAACTTTATGAAAAAAATGTAAGCATTTCACGGACATTCAAAGACAAGGAGTGGACACTTGAGGAGCTTAGAGCTTTATTTTTCCATACCTTATTTCTTTGAGTTATAGCTGTAGATTTTAATAGCCTAAATCTTCATGAGTTTCTTATCTCTACTAGTACGATTTAGATAGGTTTTAACTCTTGTATATCATCTTGTGTACTTGGGCTATGCCTATTCTTATTAATACTACCATTTACTTATCAAAAAAAAAAAAAAAAATTTAAAAGCATTTCACTAAGGATTTGGGTTAGGGGGAGAAATATTTAAATTCATATACCAGTGATCATGAATAATAACATTTCCTTTTTATTAATCTACTTTCCCAAAAATCAATTGGCCCAAACCAGCCTATCGAAATTGGCATCTTTTGCAATGGGTATAAGATAGAAGTACTAAAACAAGAAATATGATCTTAGCTGCTTTTACCGTTGTATCACAGATGCCTCCATGGTAGGCGTATCTAATATTGGATTTGCATAAAAAGAGCCCTTCAACAAATCTGCACAACAAAATACAAAGCAATACAACAACCTCATAACAAAAGGTAAAACTCTACCAATTAATAGGGCCAATCAGTGGAGAGTAATTATGGTTTGCATTTCATATACTGAGCTACATGTGAGTACTTCATTCACAAATAGATATAGACTGCTTAGGGAGTTCTAAAATCTAACACGTCAAGACTTTACCAGGCTTCCCAGATTCAAGCTTTTCTTTCCCATGACTCCATCCAAAGTTGTACCTACAAGTTGGGGCACCCGGGAATGGTTGGTGAAAGGAACAGAAAATTAAAGCACCTATGCAGATGGCTTACCAAAATGGAACAATACAATAAGCTATAGAAGTAGGAATTCTTACTGCAGCTCTACTTTAAGCACAATACAAGCAGATAGAATCTCTATGAAAAGTGATAAATATTATAACAATATTTCACACCCACAGATTTATCTTGGTTCCATATTTTTTATAGGGCTGGAAGGTGTCTCTGAGGGGAAATTAGTGAAAATATAACAAAAAAGCCTATTCTTTTTTCTTTCTTCTTCAGCTTTGGGCCAGGCGCCCTCAACCACCTTGGTGCTGTCCCAAGTTCCCGAAGATGAGAAGAATCTTTTTCGTCGTAGAGTAGGTCAAGTTAACCTCTGTGTCTACACACAGCATTACCATGGAGGAGACAGTAGCAAGTAGATTTACCTTCTAACCAAACAAATTTAACCTACCAAGTGGAAAAAGTAATTGAAATGGAACAATCAGAAGGAATGGAGACTCGGGATGTAAAATACTTGAAGAAAAATATGTTACCTACTGTGAGGATCTTCAAGTTCCTTCCTCGTCTCTTCAGGCAGGCCAGCCAATCTGGAGAGAGAGAGAGAGAGAGAGAGAGAGAGAGGGTGGGGGGAATCATATGAAGAATATGGTAAAAAATAGTTTCAAGTATACTCCTTAGTGAGACATATTTGAGAGCACTCAAAATGACTAGGAAATATTTCAAAGGATATACCTAGGTGAAAGACGTAACAGATTTCGACGCAATGCAGTAAATCCCGGAACCTACAGTTAAATAAGGTTAAACTCAGAGAAGCAATTATGATAATACTAGAAAACACTGAGTCATAAATTCTATATAGAATAGTTGAGCTCTGCCATGCACGGTTTCAAGAAACACAGCTTCAGAATACAGAAGAGCTCTGACATGAGATTAACACTACACTCACAACTTGAGGAAGTTCTGATTGTAAAGACAAGGACAACTGGGGCAATTGTGTTATCAAAACATAAAGCGAAAATCAGGCATCTAAGTTTGCAGGATAGGTGAAAACTTTCACTGCAGCCCATGAGCACAAAGGGTATACATTTTGATTGTTGCCTAGTTCATGGCAGAATCCTATATTCTAATTATAGAGAATAGTGTCTTCAATAAAGCAGCAAATTGGCCCTGTTGTGGTGATAATTAAGAGCAAACCTACACTTAATACCAAAAAAAAAATTAAAGATACCCAAAAAAAAATTAAAGATACAGGTGAACATATCTCTGAAATAAGTACACCCCTAGAGAAATGGGAGAAATTCCACAAAATTTTTTGATAAGCAACTTCATTTTTTTTTTATAATCAGAAACCGATTTCAAAGGTTCGTTTTGCTCATGGTATTTTACATTTTAAGATTAATTCAATAAACCTTGTGAACAAGACAAATTTTCATTTGATCATTAAAGATGCCATATATGGTACTCATACCTACCAATAACAAACAACACACCGATATAGAAGTCTTCCAATTAAAACAGACAACGATATATTATCTGTTTTTCACCAATGCATTACATGGTCATCATATTTCAATTAAGTTCAATGCAGAGGGTGCCTTACATTCTCTGAACATTTGTAATGCCACAGACATCACAACTAACATCTGTTTCCACAAAGCTCACTTAAAATCACATCAAGAGCTCCATTTACTTGAATCCATAACCTAATGACTTAAACTGTCGCAAACAAATTGCTGATATGAAACTAACTGTACAGCATATTAGGATGGTCATTACCATTAAAAAAAAAAGAAACAAAGAGAAAAGAAGAAAGAAATAAAAAGAAACTATCCCGTGCAAAAATAATGGGTATGTATGTTCCTCCAAAACGATAACCATGATTGATGGTGGCAAGGAAGGAACATATCAAATGTGCTAGCTGCGAATGATACGTTAAGACCATAGTAACAGTAGATTCATTCACCATTGTATATATAAAGATAATAACGAGACAGTTACTTAAACAAGCAGTTCGCATGCGACACAATTTCGTACCTCAGTAATCGATAGAATTCCCAGCCCGTTTGGTCCAAAACCTTCTTCGATTTTCATCGACAAGTCAGCGCTCTTGTCCTGTTACAATCAATTCCGAGAATTCCATCAAGGTGATGGGACGTTAAAAACAAACTAATCTATGAAGCGATTGTAATCTTAACTATACTGCACAAATAGAACTGCTATCGAATATGGCGTACGTGATAATTGTGTTCAACAACATTTTATAATGTATGCGAACAATTCGAGCCCCGTTTATAATGTCATTTTAGTTTCAATAACAAAAAAGCCAACTCTTCCAAGTCTTGTTCGGCCGAATTAACACGAACGTTTAGTTTCTTCCACAAAAAGGGCCAGGCAACACCATTATTCTGCTAACCAATAATCTTCCCAGGGACCAAACAGAGCCCAAGAGAGAATACATACCATGAGCACTGAGTACGATATGGTGACAGTTCTGAGAGTAGGGAAGGCGGTTTGGGACGAGCACGACATTTTCCGACACTTCACAGGGCTGGAAACACGGCAACCGGTCGGTGACGGAGAGGGAGAACCAGCGGGAACAAATAGGGGTTTGGTAAGAAGGCGGGATTTAAAGTTGAGGGATGGTGGCAGGCCGTGGAAATTCAATGATCGAGTGCGACTTCAAATTTGATAGTAATAATAACGCCCCCGGCATCAGTTGCCTTTGCGTGAGTTAGGAGAGAATCACGGTACAATGAGCAAATGAGGAAGGGAAAATTAGAAATGCTTGCTTCTTCCAAAAGAACTACAAAATAATTCGGTATACATTGACGTGAATCATACGGCGTTAACAGTTTCAAAAATTTTATAATTTAATTTTTCTATAATTTTAAGTGCATACAAATACACTTAATAAATTATTTGCTTAACATAATTTAATTTGAAAATTAATTTTTTAATTTTCTAAATTAAATTTTAGTATTGAAATAATGTAAATAGAATATTCTATATGATGACTTAAAAATAGAATATTTCTATGACTACACCATTACTCAATCATCCTCTTTGATCTTGTAATAAGTTCACACAATTACTCATAGCCAAGAAAAAAAATTCCAAAACTTTCAACTTGGAGTGCGGATCAATCATAGCAACAATAAAAAAGATTTTATTTACTTTTTAAAAATATCCCCAATACTAGGCCTGTGCAAAAAGCCCACTAGGCCGAACAACCCTTCAAATCCGATTAAATCCAACCCGAAAAAGTCGGTTCACATTAAAAGTCGGTCTCGAATTCTTTCAGATCCAATGAACGTCAGGCTGTCATTTGGAACCCGCCTATTTAACTTTCACTTTCACATTTACATCAAAACCTAGCCTTTGCCCCCACCTTCTCCTTGTTCATGCCGTCTTCTAAAACAACGACTCATTGCTACGTATATCTGATGGCCTCCTCGATTTCTTTTCTCATATTTGCTTTTTCACCTGCTTCTATTAGTTGAAATCCATCAGACTTAGTCAAATCATTAGTTCTTAATTGATTGCCATTACAAATTTCTTCCTCTACAGAATCTGGCTTCTCTTTTATCTATGAGTTTCACTTTTTCTTCTTTCCATTTTCTATAACAGGACTCTTTATCACTTTATTGAGGTACCGGATTTTGCATTCTCATCGACTTCCTCTTCTATTTGTTCAACTTTTTCTTCATCAATTTCATCTTTCAGAGGTTTTTGTAGTCGTCCTCTTCTTTTATGTGTGGGAATTTTCACTTTTTCACCACTTCCAGGATTGGGAAATGGGAAGAAATATATATAAGTATATATAATTTTAAAGGAAAGAAAATAGGTGTGGGAAGAGAGGATGGTGGGTTTCATAGATTTGGTAGTCAAAAAGAAAAACAGTTCTTAATGAAATATGCTTGATCAAAATAACAATTCTTAATGCAAGCCAATTACATATAAAATGTAAAAACTTCATTACGATTTTCTTTCTTTCTCTTTTTTATTTTTTTGTATCGTGATGAGTTATAACTTTTCTAAACATACTTACATTTGATCTGTTGAAAGAAAATCAGCTTCTTTTTTCTGTCACTTTCTCAAGAAAATTTCAGTTGGACTCATTTTCTTCATGGACTTACCGAGAAAAGCATCTGGTGAAAAAAAACTACTACCAACTGATTCATGTCGAAGGAGCAAAGATGGAAGAATGGGTCTTTGAACCTTTCAGATTTTTTTATTTTTATTTTTTTTTTTGTTATAGACCAAGTCGGGTCATCAAGTTCGACCCAATTGTATTTTGATGGGTCGAGTTGGATCGGATTGGCACCTTAAATGGGAGTTTTCGGGTCGGGTCGGGTCGGGTACAAACCCGGTGATAGTAACTCGGGTTGCAAGTCTATTAAAAACCCGAGTTGAAATATAGTATTGGGTAGGCCTGCAACCCGAGTTGCTATTACCGGGTTTGTACCCGACCCAAAAACTCTCAATTAAGGCGCCAATCCGATCCAACTTGACCCGTCAAAACACAATTGGGTCGAACCTAATGACCCGACTTGGTCTATAAAAAAAAAAAAAAATCTGAAAGGTTCAAAGACCCATTCTTCCATCTCTGCTCCTTTTGCTCCTTCGACATGAATTAGCTGGTAGTAGTTTTTTTTCACCAGATGCTTTTCTCGGTAAGTCCATGAAGAAAATGAGTCCGGCTGAAATTTTCTTGAGAAAGTGATAGGAAAAAAAAAAAAAAGCTGCTTTCCTTTCAACAGATCAAATGTAAGTATGCTTAAGAAAGTTATAACTCATCACGATACAAAGAAATAAAAAAGAGAAAGAAAGAAAATCGTATTGACGTTTTTACGTTTTATATATAATTGGCTTGCATTAAGAATTGTTATTTTGATCAAGCATCTTTCATTAAAAACTGTTTTTCTTTTTGACTATCGAATCTATGAAACCCACCATCCTCTCTTCCCACACCTATTTTCTTTCCTTTAAAATTATATATATTTATATATATTTCTTCCCATTTCCCAATCCTGAAAGTGGTGAAAAAGGAAAAATTCCCACACATAAAAGAAGAGGACAACTACAAAAACTTCTAAAAGATGAAATTGAAGAAGAAAAAGTTGAAAAGATAGAAGAGGAAGTCGATGAGAATGCAAAGTTCGGTACCTCAATAAAGTGATAAAGAGTCTTGTTACAGAAAATGGAAAGAAGAAAAAGTGAAACTCATAGATAAAAGAGAAGCCATATTCTATAGAGGAAGAAATTTGTAATGGCAATCAATTAAGCACTGATGATTTGACTAAGTCTGATGGATTTCAACTAATAGAAGCAGGTGAAAAAGCAAATATGAGAAAAGAAATCGAAGAGGCCATCAGATATGCGTAGTAATGAGTCATTGTTTCAGAAGATGGCATGAATGACAAGGAGAATGTGGGGGCAGAGGCTAGGTTTTGATGTAAATGTGAAAGTGAAAGTTAAATAGGCGGGTTCCAAATGATAGCCCGACGTTCATTGGATCCGAAAGAAGTCGAGACCGACTTTTAATGTGAACCGACTTTTTCAGATTGAGTTTAATCGGATTGGACGGATTGTTCAACCTAGTGGGCTTTTTGCACATGCCTAGTTTTTAACATGAGAAATTCTATACTTCATACCAGGAGTCGACTACCATCCCACTCGGCTGACATGGCATGTACAGTGACACGTGTTCAATTAGAAAAGAAAAATTCTATTATTATGTACAGTAATTAGGAAAAAGAGTAATTTAAAATTTTTTATTATGCACAGTAATTCAGTACATAGTTTCCAGCCCTTTCGAATTTCAATTCATTGCCCTAACACACCCCTACCCCTTTCTTCCCCTCCAGATGCCCCTAACCCAAACCTCGATTCCCATTGTCATTTAGGGCTATTTTTTTTTTATGAAAACAAGAGCTGGAATGCATTTCCATGTCTGCCAACACTTTCATTACTCTACGTAATGAGTATAATCTCAAGAATGTAGGTACGATTGAAGAAAAATTACGCCGAATCCAAGAAGAATGGATAGCTCGTGGGATCGATTGGTATTCACTTCGTTTGCTCTGCTCTTCTTCGTCGAACAAATTTGGCATGGTGCATATTTACATATTATATAATTAGTGGGCTCCCCTTTTTAATAAAAAAAGTAAGGATTAATGGTTCCCTTTGTTTCTCTTTTCTGACTTTTCAAGGTGTATTTGTTTCTTGAGCTTCTTCTTGATTATTGCTTCTTGATATGATTTCTTTTTTGCTCTTTATGTTTCTTTTTCAATCTTATTTTTGTGCAATTTCATTTCTTGCCAACAACCCCTTGTAGAGACTTGAATTGGCTCTTGTGGCATATTAACAGTGTTTACCCAAAAAAAATTTATGTGGATTGAGGAGATTAACGCTGAAGAGATAATATAACAATCAGTTTTAGAGCGAGCTAATAAAAGAGTGATGGCATGATCAAAGATGATAGCAGTGGGTATTTGTAAAGATGTAAAGATGATAGGGAATGTTTGCTGGTTTAGTTGTGGTTGATCTTGTAGTTGTTAGCTAAGTTTTGGACCATGAGACCAAATGATGTGGTCTGGGTTGGTATTATAAGTTTAAAAATGATGTTTTATGTTATATGGAGTTATATGTTAAACAAATGGATCCCTTTTCTTGTCTTTGATGTGCTGAAATTTGATGTAATTTATATTGAATATAATGATATTTGGTTTTCACTTAATCGATTGTGGATGGAATAGACATGCATCTAATGAGAATTTTACTGACATTCATATACAGAGATGGCCAAATAGAGCCACTGGTTTTTCTCATTGTCTAGACAGAGTCATCAGATTCTCAGCTTATAAAATGTCAAAGCAAGAGTTGTTCAAATAACACTTTGAACAATACTTTCTTTACAAAAATTGCATCCACATCATCCAACAAAAACTGTTTTACAAAAATTCCTCCTACCAAAAGTTTTTTAACAAAATAATGATTCTGTCTTTATATCCATGGTGTCACTACTATGTCTAACAAAAGTTTCTTCGCACGATAATGGTATCACTACCTTTGTTTATATCCATGTTATCATTGTCATGTCACTGCCTTTCTCTTGATCATCAATTTCTTTGCTTTGCCATAAATTTTTTTGGAATTAAAAAACAGTGTTAGTGTCAGAGAAGGCTACAAAGCTTAAAAAAAACAACATTAATCTTGTTACCTAAAAATCCACATTGCCCTGAGTGGCAAATTTTATTTATTTATTTATTTTTTTTGTAGTTATCATAGTCACTGGAGAGTCACTAAAGTTCACTTGAACTTGGGATACTTGGCTTGTCTACAAGGCAACAAATATAAAAAATAAATATAATCAAACATAAACTAAGATTTGATATATAAGTATTAAATGTAAAAATTTACCTGATCATGTTGAACTATTTTTCTATTTTGCTTGTCATTCTTGTCACTTTTAGATTTGTTTTTTGCTCGTGGTTTCTTAACTGCTTTCTCTATCATATACATCTTTCGCTTTGATGATGATCTCCCTTTACCTCGAACTACGAGAGGGCTTATCACTTTACTCCTTTTCCCTACCAAGCCATCACTTCTATGTAAAACCTCGTTACATTTGGATGAGACATTCGGTATGTGTTGTGAAAGTTGAGAAGATGTACACTTCAACGCACGATACTTCTCCTTTAACATATCATGTTTCATCCTGTCCAAATAATGCCCCACCTCTGTATATGTCATTGATGCTAGTTCAAAAAATATTTTGCACATGTTCTCATATCTTTGTCCAACAGAGTTGTTACTCAAGTCATCATAACTACTCTTAATAAAAGAATATAAATGCTTGATATCTTTCCTCCATCTATCAAGTATGTATATAGGTGGCAATAAAGTCTCTTTTCTCATAGTCAGAACAGTGATTGAATGTTTACACAAAACTCCCCTAAACTAAAACAAATCACAAGTACAATTCACCTCACACTCATTTTCATTGAAGTAAAAAAAAAAAGTGACTTCCTTGATAAAATTATCATCAACTTTCACCTCATCAGTCACTATGTAGGTAGAAATGGCACCTTTAGTTTGAAATAACATGCAATGACAGTATAGCTTCCCTCTAAGCTCCTCATGTACCTCTTTAAATTTTGCAGTGGTATAAACATCTTGAAATTTCTTCTCAATAGGGTAATGCACAGTATTACGCTATTAAAAGAACTGAAATCTGTTCGGACCTCATTATCAACCTTCATCCTCAGAGCATTGTCGAATTGGTCGATAAATTCTTTCAATGTTGTGCTCGAGTGTACATAGTCATCAAAGAAAGCATTCATACTTTCACTACGCTGTGTAGTCATACCAGCCCAAAATGTGTTTGACATATACAGGGACCCAATGCATCCACTCGTTATATAACGAACTCAACCATGCATTCTCTTGAAGATTGTAAGCGTTAAGTACATTTTGTTAATTTTGTTTGAACTCTAAACACGTTTGAGAATCATACACTGTTGTCTGAATGTCACTCTTGATAGCATGGTATTGCCCTAGTGACTAAAGCTTCTCAGGAATTTTTTTCATTATATGCCACAAGCAAAATCTGTGTCGTGCACTTGGAAATACTTTTGCTATGGCTGATTTCATAGCCTTGTCTCGATCGGTTATTATTGCTTTGGGTGCACGATTATTCATGTATTTCAACCACTCCTCAAACAACCAAACAAAAGTCTCTATATCTTCACTGGATATCAACCCCGCCCCCAAAAGTATAGATCGACCATGATGATTTATCCCCACGAAGGGAGCAAATGGCATCCCGTATCTATTAGTCATGTATGTGGTATCAAATGTAATGACATCACTGAAATACTCGTATGATACCCTACTTCTTGCATTAGCCCAAGACACGTTTTTTATTCGGCAATCATTATTCATATCTATGCTATAGAAGAAACCATCATTAATTTTTTGCATCCTACTAAAATACTCACAAAGAGCTTCTGCGCCACTTTATCCAAGACGAAGATGTCTTGCTTTTTGAATGAAATTTCTGCAATCATTTTCTACAAATGGTAAGTTCTCATACCCCCCGACCTCAACAACCAACGAGTTAAAATTCTTACTCATTGTGATTTCAGGCTTCCAGCTCTATCATTCCACTCAAGCCTTCTTTTCATGACTGAATCCATCTTTTTGTTGCATTTGAAAAACCTTACTTTTCCTAGACTCAAATCGTGATTATGCTCAAGCACAATAGTGGTCAAAAACCACTTCACATCAATGCTTAACTGGGCATTGATGTGCGCCTTGCAATCTGTTTTTGTTGTTGGCATTGGCTTGATAATGTTACTTGAAGTGGTCTTTTTTTTACCTTGACAAACCCAAGCAAATGTGATGTAATTGACAGTCCCATCTGCTTCTTTCTTACAACCTTTTTGAACAACACCAAATCCCTTTTGATTGTCATACTGTCTGTAGTATAAAAAAAATGTCATCACTACACCCAAAAACAATGCCTGTCTTTGGCTCCTCAACATTTTTGTCGTCTATAATTTTGTACTTTATAGAAACATCCTCCGCTTTATCATGAAACTCTGAATCGTATACAATTTGAACCTCATCTGCATTAGTCAAATAAAAAAAATTACTCAAAAACTATGGATTCAAAATATTTCAAAAAAAAAAAAAAGAGAGAATAAACCTAATAACTCACGCAATGGGTCAACTTGGAGGGCTAAAGAGTTGTTAGAAGTTATCTGTGTAACTTGATAAGTATCCCAACATTCATGCTCAAATGTTGATGCATCCATAATCCAAATAATAATTGCAAATGAGAGTATTTTGGGTAAGCATTAAAAAAAAAAGTGCTATTAACCTGTGAGTATTTTGAAAAAAATATATGTATGTCCATACCAACTAACAAATTAAGAAAAAAAAAATAAGAATATTGGAAGAAAAATCAGTTTTCAAAGAACTAAGCTAGTATCCTTAACAATTCCTGGGTGTAACTTAAGAAGAAAGCAATTGGGCTTGAGTTTTTTATCTTCATGCGAACAATCTTACGAACCTGATCTTATTTATATTGCTTGAAAACTTTTAAAGAACACAAGGTATAAACAAAGTATCATTAAAGATGTCCCATTTTCAACCAGCCACTGGGTATGAACAAGCATTATTAAATCCATGAATGCTTTGAACAAATTAAATCTCTAAGACAAGAACAAAAAGAGGGCAAAATACATATATATGATTAGTTTAAAAAAAAAGTTGGAATAAATGGTACCTACTAGTGGATAAGCCCGATGCCGATAGTGAGAAAATGTCACCAGCGAGCAATGAAGGATGGTGATGGCGACAGGAGCAATGGGTGCCTTCTTTGGAGTACTAGACTGTTATTTGCATCGAAAAAATGCTCTAAATGACTTGGATGGATCAGAGCATCGATGGAGGGCTTTAGGGACATTTGGAGGGAAAGAAAGTGACATGGGAGGCTTAAGCAATAAATGGAAGTCGAAAAGGTGCTCAATTTTTCATGCATTACTGTACATATGATTTTCTCCTCTCTCTCTCTTTTTTTTTTTTTTTTCTTCTAACATAGCACGTGTTACTATACACATCAGTCAGCTAGGGGTGCTACCCGCACCATACGGTGCGGGGTAGCCCCCCCCCCGCCCCCCGCCCCCGCATGGGGCGGATGGGGAAAATCCACCCCGTCCCCCGCCTCCGGTGTGCGGGGGCGGGGTACCCCGTCCCGCATGACGGGGTACGGGGTGGGGGGCCAGTCCGTCCGGCCCCCCGCACCCCCCTTCTGGGCCTTGGGCCCAGAGGCAATTTCTGGGCCGAAAATGGCCCAGACGCAATTTCTGGGCCATTTTGGGCCCAGAAGCAATTTCTGGGCCAATTTGGGCCCAGAAATCTCAGCAATGAGCCATTTTGGGCCCATAAAATTATAAGTAAAAAACAAAAAAAAAAATTTCCGAAATTTAAAAGAAAAAAAAAAGTGTTATGTCTAAGAGTCTAATACGTAATAAACTAATAATAATAACTAAGCTATTACAAAATTGAAAGGCTAAACAATTACAAAATTACAAACATAAAAGTGTCCAAAGGACATTGTATCAACATTACAAATTATTGAATACAAAATTTTTACAAATCATTAAAAATTGATCATTCTAAAGAGGCTTGTCAGCTGTGGCTTGTCTTTGAGTCAAGAGGTGTGACAGTTGGGGCGGCCCGGGCTTGAACACATTTTTATGTTGCAGAGGTGCTAGACGTCTCATGTGTTACTACAAAAATTAATATTAAAATTAATAACGATGAAATGGAAATGAATATAAAAAAATTAAAATAATAAAATAAAAAATAATTACCAGGTGGTCCAGATCCAGACTGATCACCACCCTCATCGGTCTCCTTAAAATCTAAAATATCCGGAACATGAATATCCTTTCCTATCGTCCAACTCTGTGTGCATATCAATGCCTCTACAGTTGTAGGAGACAATGAACTACGGAAAGGATCCAATATACGACCTCCGGTACTAAAGGCTGACTCTGAGGCAACGGTGCTAATAGGGATGGCCAAAATACAGCGGGCAATCTCAGAAATGATGGGATATTTCTTTGAGGCATTCTTCCACCATCCTAATATATCCCAATGATCATCATCATCTTGGACCATATCCGCTGACAAATAGTTGTCTAACTCAGAAACGACCTCCGTAGATTGATGGACTAGTGTGGGATTCTGTGCGAGGGTCTTAGTCCACGGCATTCTGCGCTTCTTTGTAGGAGGCCCGGTCACGATGTCTGTAGAAGGAGTTGGGGTCGGTGTATGTGTCTTCGATGTAGTACCACCCTTAATTGCCATAAACTCGTCATACAATTTTTTCAGGGTATCTCGGGCCAATTCACCAATAATGTCAGTCCATACCTGATCGTGAACAAGTCCCAACCCATATAACAAGCCTGAAACTTTCAGACGGGGATCAAGAATAACAGCCACATATAAGAAAATATTCATTCTAGTCAAATCTCCCCAATACTTGTCATATTTTAGCATCATGGAACTTGCCATCCCCCTCATCCTTTCATTGGAACCCCTACGCATATCTTCTAATTCTTCTTTTACCCTACATATTTGTTGACAAAACCCATGGGATGTAGGGTACAAAGAACCAGATATATTCAACGTGACATCATAAAATAATCCAAGAAAATCAACGAAAGTAGAAACTACCACCCAATCATCATCATTAGGCTTTCGTGATCCCCCGTGCTCATCAAAGTATTTGACATATTGGATGTCTTCATCACCCAATAATTGAAAGGCTGCCTTATATTCCTGGGCCGCCTCCAACATCAAGAAGGTTGAGTTCCATCTGGTAGGAACATCAGTACAAAGACCCTTCTTCGATGTTATGCCCGCAGCCTTTGCAGCAACTTTGAATTTCTCCAATCTTGAAGGAGAAGACCTCACCCATTTCACAGCCATTCTAACTCGGGCAACCGAGTCATCAACATCTTTCAACCCCTCAGTCACAATTAAATTCAAAATATGTGCAGCACATCTAACATGCAAGTATTCACCACCCAAGAATGTCTTATTTGCATCTTTAAGATAATTCTTTAGATATCCCAATGCGACATCATTAGAGGACGCATTATCAACTGACACAGACAAAACCTTTTCCAACCCCCACTCCTTTATTGCGGCCTCCAATGCCTTCCCAATCGTCTCACCCCTATGATCAGTTATTTGACAAAATTTAATAATCTTTTTGTGCAGAACCCAATCAGCATCAACAAAATGCACAGTCAACGACATGTAATTCATATTTTGGATAGAAGTCCAAGTATCGGTAGTGAGGCAAACTACCAAACCCGTGAGTTGGCCCCTCAAAACATCTTTATCACGAAGGTACATCTTCTTAATATCCTTTGCCACGGTGTGACGAGAAGGAAGTACAAATCTGGGTTCCAACTCTTGGACAAATTCTTGGAACCCTTTACCCTCCACAAATTGAAAAGGCAGCTCGTCCATGATAATCATACGAGCTAACTTCCTTCTACACTCATCGGGGTTATACTTCGTATACCCCTTCAATGTTGGCCCCCCGGCCCCACTACTCCCATCAGCCATTTTAATATCTAGTCTAGATTGGCCCTTCTCTACTAAGGATTTTAATATTGGACTCTTCTTGCATTGTTCCTCTAGATGGACCTTCAGATGGGATGTACCATGTTTCTTATAGTGACATCCATACATTTTCCCACAGTGATTACATTTAGCTTGTGGGTTGTTGGGGTCCCCACCCTCTAGTTTGGTAAAGTGTTGCCAAACTATAGATACAGGTTTCTTGCCCTGTGTGGGTTTCGGAACAGGGCAAGGTGTACTCGTTATAGGGGTAGGAGTAGGGTTAGTTTCTGGGGTAGGGGTGTTGGCTGGGGAAGGCGAGCTATCACTGAAATCCGAAGACATTCCTGATTTTCCAACAAAAAAAAAAAAAAAAAAAATTCAAGAAACAATCCAACACAATCAAAGTACAATTCAAACTACATTCATAACTATTATATATAATGATGATAGTTAATAGGCCATGTTAATAGGCATTATTTTAATAGGCCATGTTAATAGGCATTATTTTAATAGGCCACTTTAAAATAGGCATTATTTTAATAGGCCACTTTAAAATACATTTTTTAATAGGCATTATATTATTTTGTTCTCTCATTATTACTTTTCATATATTTAATTTTATAAAATTCATTTCTTAATAGTTACTGACATTAATATTAGTATATTGGTATATTTTTTAATTTTTTAAAATCTTGAAAGATGTTTAAAAAATATGAAAATGAGATATATGTTAAAAAAAATAGTTTATTTACCACATGACAAAAGAAATAATAATTTATGACAGAAAAATATATATTTTTTTATGGATATATTAAATCTGTGTAGAGAAGCTGTACTTTGTTTATTGGATGTATGTGCAGAATGAGATGATTTGACAAAAATGACTTATTTCCTTCAATTTCAGATTGACCCCTATTAGATCCGATTAGTTTCACTTTAATAAGAAAATTTATTTTAAATATTATAATATTTTCATCTCTTAATTTTTGTCCAATCATTTATCTCTATTCCAACGTCTAAAAAATATAAAAATAAAAGCAACATTCATAACAAGTAACAACTCAAAAAATGCAACTCTGATAAAAATACATTTAAAACTTTTCAACTCTGATAAAAATGCAACTCTGATAGAATTTCAGAACAATAATTTTGATTTAGGGGTTGAAACCCCTAAATCAAATTAGGGTTTCGGATTGGAACCCCAATCCGAAACCCTAAATTGATTTAGGTTTCAACCCCTAAATCAAATTAGGGTTTCGGATTGGGGTTCCAATCCGAAACCCTAAATTGATAGGGGTTTCAACCCCTAATTCAAAATTAGGGTTTCGGATTGGGGTTCCAATCCGAAACCCTAAATTGATTTAGGTTTCAACCCCTAAATCAAAATTAGGGTTTCGGATTGGAACCCCAATCCGAAACCCTAACCCCTAAATTGATTTAGGGGTTTCAATCATGAAACCCCTAAATCAATTTAGGGGTCCGAATCACAATGAAATTAACAAAAAAAAAAAAAACAGAGCATTCAATCGGGAATCCAAACAATCACACAATCCGAAGACATCCACAGCACACAATCCAAACAATCCCATCCTCCATCTCCGATTCAACCCCATCCTACCTCCAATCTCCGATCAAAACTAAAAAAAAAAATAAAAAATAATAAGAAAATCAAAAGGGGAGGAGACATGTTACCGTGCGGCGTGTGGCGTGCGTCCGGCCTCGTGCGTCGTGCGAGAGAGAGGGATGATGGAATACGTGCGGCGGCCGGACTGGTTGCCGGTGGGAGGAGGGAACACCGAATGGATTAGGCCGAAGGGGGTGAAGCCGTGAAGGGACTCGGGAGGGGAGGGGTCCGAGGGGAGGGGAATCAGGGGATCGGGGGGGGGGGGGGGGTTGGGTTATGGGTTAGGGTATTTAGAGAAACGGCGCCGTTTTGTGGTGTTTCAATTAGTGGGTTATATTATTAACCCACTAATTGAAACGGCGCCGTTTTGTCCACCACAAAACGGCGCCGTTTCTCTTATATAACTTATATATATAATATATATAATATATTATATATTTATATTATATATATATATAGAGATGCGGGGCGGGGGAAACACGGACCGGGGGGGGTCCGTATCCGTCCCCCGCCTCCGCTGGGGGTGGGGATACGGGCCGGGGCCCCCCGCCCCGGCCCTAACGGTGCGGGGCACCCCGCCCCGCCTATGCGGGGGCGGGGCGAACGGGGCGGGGCAGCGGGTTCCGGGGCCCCGCTGCCCACCCCTACAGTCAGCAAGTGGGATGGTAGTCGGACCCTGGTATAGAGTATAGCAGAACTCTTTTAACATACCATCCTCACTAATAATAGATTGGTCAATACTTATTTGGTACCTCTGACGATTGTGTTTTTCCATTTCCAAGTATTTTAAATATATTCCTATTTTTCACCATAAGATAATATAAAGACAATAAAAGTGGAGTTATTCTACTAAATGCACCAAAACAATCAACTTGTTAAATCAACGCAGACCTCTTTTCGGTAATTTTCCTGGTTGGCTGAACCTACAGTAGATTGCCATTTTCTTTTTTTCTTTTTTTCATTTCCATTCGAGCATTATTGTAATGGGATTTTTGTACAAGATGCCCACCCTCTCTTCTGTATCTTTCTTTTAATTTAATACATCGTTAATTAAAAAATAGCGGTAGCGAAATCTTAGCAAATTGAACAGTTTATTTGAAGAGGAACTAAGAGCACTGGCCAATGCTAGTGCTAATTAAAATTTGGCTCATTTCATCATAAAAGGCATTGCATTGGATTAGCCAAAGGAGAAAAAGTCAGACTTTCAACTACAATGAATCACAAGGGTGAGTCTTATATGGCTGGATACTGTTTGTTACCCTCAGTTTCTCTTCCTTTCTCTCACTTTCTCTCTTCCCAAATCACGACTATCACTGTAGAAAATTTTTTGCTTTCGTTTCCTATGGCACATTTCTATTTTTTTCTCACTTTCTCTCGCTCTCTCTCCATTTTCTCTCCTTCCGAGTCGGAGGTGTGAATCTATTAAGTCTCTCAAAAAATTTTCTTAGTTGGTTGTGGAGCGATTCTCTCACTTTTTGAACCCACTTTCTCTCCATTTTTGGATTGAAACCCAAATCGCGTTGTCTCTTTGTTTCCTACCTTTGTAAAATTTGTTCACCAATACTTCTTGTTATGATGCTAGTTGGTTTTTACTACATTGTGTGTTGGTTTTTAGTCCTTGTTGGTGATGATTTTGTATGAATTTTAGATTAATTTAGGGTTTGTTCAAGTTATTTTGTAGTTAGGTTCACTGTTTGTGCTTTTGTGTTGGGGTAAGTTTAATTGTTGTTGTTCTAAATATGTGATGTATGCAAAATCGCAGGTTAAAGGAGAGTAATTTTTTTATACTGAGAAACTAAATATAATCAATTTTTATGTAAAGATATAATCAATTTTTATGTACACTCTACTTGAGAGCCAACCCAATCATGTGGTATCTGAATATCTTTTTTATTTTTATTTTTAAAGTATGTGGCATCTTAATATCTTAATGACTTAAAAAGAGAGAAATACATATATATTGCATGTATATATCTATGTCTGCAGAGGCAACATTTTGCAGTTGGTTAGTGTTCATACGCTATGAACATCCTTGGGTTGGACAACATTATAGCTTTATACACATGTTGGTTAGTGTGAGCCATGCATTTTAGTACTACTACTTAAAGGCATGTGTCATGCGAAAACACACACACCCCAACGATGGCAACCAAAGTAAACAAGCACACGATCAAGTAAACACATGATACACAATTTACATGATTTGACAACTTGCCTACGTCCATAGAGTTGCAGAAATCTTATTAACTAGAAGAGATTACAATCACTCAATCTTGACTCACTCTCTCAGGGCTTTTTCTTTCTCACATAATATGCACTCGCTTGACTAATGTTCCCTTTGAAAAATATGCTGAAAATCTTACACGATAAGTTAAATATTACATATGTATAGTAAACGGCACTGAAAATCCTAATTGGCAAAATTTGGATCCTTTGCTCGAGTGACGTGTCGAGTGAGCCTCGAGCAAACAACCAATCAACATTAGCTCGAGCTGTGTGTCGAGCGCATCTCATGCAAATACTAGAGTTGGTGTCTCGCTCAAGCCCACTATTATGGGAGACTCGAGTGAACTTACGGGTTGAGCTTCGCTCGAGCACGCCGTTGAGCACACCTCAAGCAAACTTACAGGTTGAGTTTCACTCGAGCGCCAGGTTGAGCGAATTCTCTATTTTCCCGTTTTCTGCTCACAAACCAGGCTCCACAGACAACCAACAATCTCCCACTTAGAGACTGATTCTCCACCTGCCATCCACTAGGGGTGGACAAAAACTCCACCCACTTTGACTCTGTCTAAACTCCAACGACCCAGTTAGAGGTTTCAAAAATCGAAACCGAAGCTGACTACCCTAGTTGAAGTCAGAGTCGGAATCGAAGTCCAGAGGCCTTGTTGGCTCCTAACTCTGACTCTAAGCTCAAACTATTTATACCTTATAAATTATATATTATAATATAAACATTAGATAGCCAAGTGGCCTAATAGTTGAGACACGATTTTGGTTCTCAAAGAACCTGTGTTCAAGTCCCTTAGGCCCTATTTCGTATTTTGAAATTTTTTTTAAGAAAACCTTAAACGATGTTGGTTTTAATAGGGTATATATTCATCTCTTTCAAAAAATAAAACCCTAACCTATGCATTTCCTCTCCTCTCTTCCCCCTCTAGCACCTCCACTTATTCCGCCACTCCATCATCTAACAAGATGTTCATCGACTTTACATCATGGTGTATGATCATGTTCTTCACACCACAATGAAGATACTCCAGCCCACGGGTGGCACCAATGCAAATCTTGAGGCACTCCTTGCATGGAAAAGGTGGGGCTTTTGTTTTGTGGAGATGCTCATGGAGAGCCCCAAGAGCCATGTAATCGTAGACGAGAATCATCTCATCCTGGTATTCGCAATATCCAATCAACCACACGAGATGGACGAGGCAGAGCTGGGAGAGCAGATCGATTTATTAATTCTTTTTTGCATATCTTGCTTGTTTTATTTTCATTAATCTTGCAAGAGAGTAGCAAACCCATTACAAGTTTTTTGTAACTTGATTTGTGCATATAGTTTCTTGATGTGGGTGATTTTGACAATTAGATATTTGCATTTGCCATTTGGATTTTTTTTTCTTCTTCTTTTTTTTTTTTTTTTGGTGTGTGTATGAGTATTTAGGCAATCACCTCTGACATCCTAACTCTGAGTCTAAGAACTTCGACTCCAATTGGAGTGGGAGTTTTGACCTCTGAGTCAGAGGTTGGAGGTGGAGTTAGAGCCCACCCCTACCATCCACTATTTCCAGCCCAAGCCCTACCACCCTTGCAGTTCACAGATCCCATCTTCAAGCCAGAAGATGCACTAAAGTTGAGCCCGACTTTAGTCTCCTGCGTGCATCGCCCTTAGTTAGCACATCTACTGGATGATTCACAACTCCCACTGCACCAGGAGTATCTGGTCTCAAATTGATCTTGGCAACCTCAGCCAACTTTGTTAGGCTTACATGAGAAATGGGAAAGCTGACTCCCTTTGGCTTCCTCATATGTTTCAAGCAATTAAGCCTGCCTCTTTGCATTTTTATATTTCCTTGCACATCATTGGGCCCTAATATTAAATACAAAAAGTTAGATCTCTTACCATAGTGCACCCTTAGTGATCTTCCAAGATCCTCCAGAGAACACTATTGTATAACCACTATTATCAAGCTGTCCCACATAGATCAAGATTTTTTTTTTTTTTTTTTTTTTTTCTAGATTTGGAACGTGTCTGACTTGTTGTAAAGTCCACACACCCTTGTTTGAAAGTGTGATGCGCACATCACCCACTCCCACCACATCCAATGCCTCTCCACCAGCCATGTACATCTTTCCTAGATCATCAACGACATAGTTTTACATGATCTCTCGATGTGATGTGCTATGGAACGAAACCCTGAGTCCAACACCCAATCAGCAATTGGACTATGTACTGCAAGAGTTAGGGCATCATGTATTTCTTTAGCTACTACATTCATTGCATCATCATCAACGCTTTCTTAATTCCTACAGTTTCGCTTAATGTGGCCCAACTTGCCACTACTCCAACATGTGATCTGCTGCCCAGATCTCATCTTGCTCTTTCCCCTACTTTTGGAGCTTGACTTGTTATGTCCTTTGCCTTGATTGTCAACATTCAAGGCCGATCATGAACCCGAGTCTCTTTTATGTACCTCTTCCACAAGGATCATGCACATATATCGTCGTAGTTCAATTTCATATTGCCAGCTGAACTACTCACATCCATTCTCATGGACTCCCAACTATTTGGCAGTGATACTAACAAAATCAACGCTCTAATCTCATCATCAAACTCAATCTCTACATACAGACAGTTGATTTGTGATCGTGTTGAATTCATTCAAGTGTTGGGCTACAGACATACATTCTAACATTCTCAGATTGAACAACTTCTTCATCAAGTGCACTTTGTTATTTATCGACGGCTAAATATATATACCTGACAAAGCCATCATGAGATCCACCGTAGTTCTCTCCTTATTGACATTATGTTCCAATGTTCTGGACAAGGCTAGTCAAACTGTGACGCCCTCAAATTCCGTTTGGGATTGGACGGACATTTGAAGCGTCGAGACATGCAACACAAGGTTACCATCCCCCGTTCATGACATATAAGATGTAATGTTCCTAACATGCATCTAACAATATGCAATATTCGCAGCGGATAAATTTTTTTCTTTAGCAATACTATGCACCAAATTAAAAATATCCCAAATGCTTAAAACATACTTCATACATAAAAATTCATTGAACAACTAAGATCACAACACTAGTCCAAAATGGTTATGATCTAAAAAGTACTAGAGATGCAACTCAATCGTATAAGTAGTAATTTACGTTAATTACTATATGAACATTGATGTCGCACCGTCGCTTAGTCAACTGTGTCTAGTTGATCAGCTCCTGATTCTCCTTCAGGTCCTGTAACAAGATCTAACATTCGGGGGGAATGGTAGTTGGGACTACCAAAGTGAGATTTGATTACAAATCTCACTAAGTTAACAAAAAACTTCCACACAAGCTAATGATGCATGGATGACAGTAAAAGCATAAATGTATAATCAAATTCATAAGTAATTAAAGCATAACTTAGCGTACAACATAGCATAATTGACATAACTTAAATTGAAACATGAACTGAACTTGACTTGACATGAACTTGATCTGAAACTTGACTTAGTATGAACTTACTCTGAAACTTGAATTAACATGAAAAATACATACTCCACAGTTGTTGTGGCCCCATGTATTCTACGTGTAAATACATACTCCACAGTTGTTGTGGCTCCATGTATTCTACGCAAACTTGACTTAATCATGAAAAATACATACTCCACAGTTGTTGTGACCCCATATATTCTACGTATATACATACTCCACAGTTGTTGTGGCCTCATGTATTCTACACAAAACAATGCAGTTAAATACATACTCCACAGTTGTTGTGGCCCCATGTATTATACACAAACTGAATGTACTCAAGATGAAACGTGACTGGAATACGAAAGGACTGGAGCCCTGACGTAACATAATGTGATTTGAACATAACTTGAAATACATGACCAACTTGAGATAGAAACATTTCGTAACATGGCATAACATATAATAGACAACATATTTAACATGACATACTTGTAATGTACAGTAATACATGGCAGAATATATTATGTAACAGATAAAAATTGATGACAGAATAAATTCTGTATAATAGACAATTAAGTGATAACTTGGCATGGCATGACATATATGATAACATACATACATACACTGTAGTTCCTTTACTTAGCACACATACACAGTAGACTGCTAGTAAGTTACAAGCTAACTTACCTCGATCCCCGCGTTTCTTATAAAACTTCAAGTGCAATCACGAGGAACTGTAATTAGTGATTTTAAAAGTTAAAACTAAATTACTAATAATTTAAAATATGGAAAATACTAACTTAAAGAGTAAAATTTTTATTTTACTCTCTATATGTGGAAAAATGACCGTTTTATCCATAACTTAAGGATTTTGCATACTAATTCCAAAAGTTTCAAAATTTACATTCCTCATGTAAATTTTGTCCTAAACTTAAATATCAATTCAGAAAAATTTAAAACAAAACACAACTATGGAAAACACACTATGGCCGAAACATCCATAGGTCATTTCCCTTGATTTTTGTTGCAATTCCTTCCAACTTCAAAACTCATGCTTAAACCAAAATTTTGCAGCAAACATCTTCCAATTCTAAGTTCAAAACCATACTTAAAACATCCATTTAGAAAAAGCTAATAATCAACACCAAACTTTTTTGTAAAAAGATCCAAGCACTTGAATCACAAGTTTTGACCTTAAATCAAAACATCTCCAAGAATTTCAAAAATCAAATCTTACTTCTAACATATTCACAGTATCATCCTAACATCAACCATGATTTAAATCATCAAAATAAAGTCACCAAAATCACAAAATAACATTTGAAGTTTTTGGTTTTACACTTAGTCTAAAAACAGAAACGTTTTCCTCAACTAGTTTTGATAAATCTCTTGATCAATGGCTTAAGAAGGTAAGATCTTCGAAATAAAGCATCACATGGTTTAATGATGTGTCTTAAATAGGATCCGACCATCAAACTTAAAATCACATAGCTAGAAAAAAAATAAACATGGATCTAATCCAAAAACATCAAATCTTAGGCCTAACCGAAAACCTCTTGCATTGAAAAATCATATATTTGAAACTAATACTAAATATTTTCAAACTAACATTCTAACATGAAAATAAGAGACTTAGGATCATCATATAAAAATATCAAAACCTTTAGAGTAAGATCAAACATCGAAATATTCAAACTTTCTCCAAATAAAAACTATTTTGCCACTTTCAGTTTTTAAGTTTATAGATCTAAGAAAATCTATCATCAAAAGCTTTAGTCATGTAACAAAACCTCAATGAAAACTCTTAAACACATGCTAAGAACACTCCATAAAATTTTCGGACCAAGATATCCATTAGATTTGTCAAAAACTTCAAAACATAACATACTCTCCAGATTCACGCCCAGAATGACCTTTCCATGGTTAAAAATACTTTTGACTAACCAAATGATCATGGAATGATACGAAAAATTCATCTATGGAAACTAGACTCAAAGAGGAACAACTTTTATGAAGGAGTCATCATGTGAAAATACTTACAAATGGTTGAAAATCTCCACACAAAAAGACCTATAAATCTGTCTGAGAGCTCTTTTGCATTTCGGGTGAAGAAATTATTAAAGTGAAGTAAAAGTGTCTTGCACGACTCAAGACTTCTGTAGGGGGATTATTTGGACCTTAATGATCATTGAGTAGAGGTATACGTGTGACATGAAGTGAAGGATAGTGGGGGGCAAAGGACAAAAGCTATGGGGCATGGTGCTTGATAGGGTGGGTTCCTCCATACTATTGAGTGCAGCTTGTGGCAATGAATGATCTGCCAAGTGGGGGAGGAAACTTCTCCAAGAAACCTTGCCAAGGTGGCCAAATTTGTGGGCCTTAGTGGGCCTCAATTTGGTTGATCAGATGAAAAGATTTTGCTTAGGTGTCATGATCTCACACCTTGATTTCCTTCACAATTCCATTTAGTGGTTTCTCTTTGTGCCAAGTATCTAATACTATTAATTATGTGTGGTTAAGATCTTGCCAAGTGTCCAAATAAAATTTCGCTAACCTAATTTGGACATTACACACTGTGATTTTGAAAACATTGCGCTTAGTATATTTACCGAGGTTACTATTCACTTAAAAAATAAACGTAATAAACTTAATACTGAAAAATCCTAAATATTCAATTAAGCCTAGTGGTGCAGACTATAATGTATTCTGACACTTCTAACTATCTCAAATAATTAAAATCGCATTTATGGCACCATAGTGAGTGATAACACTAACTATGTTGACAGGCTAAAACCTATGTGATTAGTCGATTCTTGAAAACTTATGGGGTCTTCACGAGGTTCCTAAAGCTAATAGAAATTTCACAATTAAATTTCTAGCGGGCTGTTACACAAACAATCCCTAGAACCTATCGATCTAACAGGGTCCACTTAGCATCATCCATGCTCTTCAGCTTTGTTCTTAACAGTGGAAAATGTAGCCTTTTCCCATAAAGATAGTCCTCGATCTGCATCTTCCAGTACCCAAAATCAGTGTTGTCGAACATCTCGATCTTGGGTGCTTTCACTCTGCCTCCAATCATTATTCTCCTTCAGATCCAACCTTGGCTATGATACCAGTTATTGTAACTCGCTCAAGCCCACTGTCGAGTAAGACTCGAGACAAGACTCGAGCGAACTCACGGGTTGAGTTTCGCTCGAGCCCACTGTCGAGCACACCTTGGGTAAACTCAAGGGTTAAATTTTGCTTGAGCACCAAGTCGAGTGAACTCTCTGTTTCTCAATTTTCTACTCACAAACCAGGCTCTACATACAACCCAACAACATGTTGGTTGAATATCCTTTTTATAGTTTTATAGTTTGATATGCATGTTGGTTGAACATCCTTGGTATGTTTATAAATGTGAGCCATGCATTTTAGTACTACTTCTTAAAGGCCATAAATATATTGTTTATTTTCAAATATTACCCACCAATAGTTTTTAGTATTTTCCTTTTAGGTAGTTTCCTGCAAGTAAAAGCTTATGGATACCAATTGTATAAACATTGGGCAATTTCTTATAGTTTCCTTTTGATGTTATTCTTTTGACTAGACTCAACTGGTCAATATTTTCAAGCAACCACAAATAAAAAAAAAATCTAAATAAATAAAGTAGAAAAATAAAGAACAATAGAGATTTGTTAACGAATGGAAATTTTTTGAAAAAGTCCTGAGTTTTTTAACATAGAGAATAGGTTGTGATGAATTTGTCTTAAATTTCAGCCTTTGCAACTTCTTCCTCAAGCTTTGCAATTACTATGATTAATCAGACACGATCAAATTTTCCTTTTAACTCCTGCGGTTTTTCTGGTCATCATCTTTTCTTCAATTATGTGTCTGGTTTTATTTATCATCTCTAATTAGAATTATTGTCTGTCCATTCTATAAAATTTTCATAACTTGTTAAATAACCGACCAGTAGGGCTGTACAAATTACCGAAAAATCGACCGGAACCGACTCAGACCGGCTGCCAGAGATCGGAACCGGAGTAGAACCGGTCGGCGCACGGTAGATTTTATGAAAAACCGATGTCCAACGGTTCGGTCCCGGTTTGAACCTGGGCCAGACCGCTGAACCGACTGATGGTTTAAATCTAATTTTTTTTAATTATACATATATGAAACGACGACGTTTCACTTAAACTGAAGTAAAACGGCGTCGTTTTAGGACTTAGTATTTGAAAAAAATAATAAAAGGAACGGCGCCGTTTAACCCTAGGGTTAACACAGCGCACGTCCCTTCCTCTTCTTCCTCGTTTGTTCTTTTTACTCAGTCTCAGGCATTTTGCCGCCTCCGCCCCCTCCTCTCTCTCTCTCGCTTTCTGTCGCTTTCTCTCTCTCTCTCAAGGTGCACGCAGCCACGCAAGGCCAGCTCCCTCCCGCTCTCTCTCTCTAATCTCACCTCGCGGTCTCTCTCTCTCTCTCTCTCTCTCTCTCTCTCTCTCTCAAAAATCTCAGTCACCTCACTTTCTCTTTCTCGCTCTCTCTCACGGCGCACACAGCAACCGATGACGCCGACGAACCGACCGGAGTTACACCGAGACTGAGGACGACGGTTTCCTCCCCATTCTCCGGCCGGTTTCGGTCGATATTTGTCTCATTTTTCCCCATAGGTGCGGTTTCGGTTTTGGACGAAAAACCGCGTCGATAGGTCGGTTTTCACCCCTACCAACCAGTGCTGGTTGAGATTCAAAAATGAGATGAGATGGTTTTAGATAAAAGATAAAAGTTGAATAAAATATTGTTACTATTATTTTGAGATTTGAAAAAGTTGAATTGTCTATTATATTTTATGTAAGAATTTGGAGAAGTTGTAATAATAAGATGAGATGAGATGAAACGTTTTCCAAATCCAAACAAGTATCATCCAATGTTTTGAATACCGTACTGGATGCCGTACAAGTCAAGGCACTAGAACGAAATATTTCGGTACCGGTATCATTTCGTGTACCGTTTCGGGATAGTCGATATATGAATAAATTATATATATAAATATATATTAATTATATTCCAAAATAATAATCTATATATGAATATATTATGCATAAATACATATATATAAATTATAAATAGACTAGTCTGAATTGGGCGTAAAAAAATGAGCCTGTAGTTTGAATAAATGAAAAAATAAAAAATAAATAAAGGCCGAAATACGGGCCGGTTTATAGTGATAAGGATAAGGATCATCCAGTTCAAACTGGATAGCTTGCAGATGTTGCCTCTTGGCGTGATGTTCTGCAGTTATCATTTTATCATTTAACTTGTATTTAAATCTCTTGTAATTCTTATCTCTTGTAACAAACACATAATCTCTTTAAACAACTCTGTTTCTATATATATATATATATGAGAATATACACGTCTCTGGTATGTAATTCCAGAGTTCCTTCAATTCTTTCACGGTATCAGACAGTCTATAGCTAACGCTTCTGTAGATCCCGTGGTTGTTGCTACATCTTCCGCTGCCTTTCACCTTCCAGCTCAAGTTATTTCCACCAAACTTGATGGAACTAACTTTCTTGCCTGGATTGCTCAATTAATTCCTATGTTCCGAAGCTATGGTCTCATGGGAATCATTGATGGTTCCGAACCTAGTCCTCCTCAATTTTTTAGTGATGAACAAAAGGCCGAGGGTCTTCTTAATTCTGCTTATGTGGTTTGGCAGTATAAGGACCAAACGGTACTTGGCTGGATTGTTTCTTCCTTATCTACTGCGGTGGTTTCCACCATTTATGGTCGTGTGACCTCTCGGCTTGCTTGGCAAGCTCTTGGTGCACGGTTTGCTGCGCCTTCAACCTCTCGAATTTCTCTTATAAAGAGAAAGTTGCAATCTTTACAACAAGGCTCGATGTCTTGTAAAGATTTTTTAGATGAAGTTAAGTCCCTTGCTGATGAATTATCTGCTGTTGGGAAACCTATAGATGATTCGGATTTAATTTTATTTGTTCTCAATGGTCTTAACTCCTCTTTTCACTCATTTGTGAGAACGTATATGCTCCTTGCTAAGGAGAAATCCATGCCATTTTTTGATTTTCATGCAGAGTTATTGAACTATGATCTGATGCAAAAATTTCATAGTCAATCCATTCAACTTGAAGCAAGACCATATGCTCTTTACTCACATAAAAATGGTTCGAAACCTGGACCTCACAACAACACCAACAAGTCCCACTTTTTTGGGGTATCCAAAAGTTCAGGTACTGCTTCTTCTTAGTTTCAGCAACTGTTCCCTCACTTGCCGCCTACATCATCAGCTGCACCTGTTGCTTCGGATTCTTGCTCGCGCTCTCCATGTCAAATTTGCAAACCGCATGAATTATTCCTTTCAAGGACATCAGCCTTGGATTGTTTTAACCGCATGAATTATTCCTTTCAGGGACGTCACCCTCCAATGGAATTAGCTGCTATGGTTGCTAAAGCTAATACCAGTTATCTCAATCAACATCAATGGTATACTGATAGTGGAGTTAACATTCATGTTACCTCAGATATTGCTAATCTTGCTACCTCGCAAACTTATGAAGGTGATGACTCAATGGGAGTAGGTAATGGGACAGGTTTGACCATCTCTCGCACTAGCACTGCTTCCATTAAAACTCCTTCCTCTACTCTCACCTTAAATGATGTTGCTTATTGTCCTCAGACTTCGGCTCATCTCCTCTCTATTAATAAATTTTGCAAGGATAATAAGGTTCTCTTTGAACTCACTGGTTCTAATTTTTCTGTGAAGGACATCCTGACAGGGGACACGCTCTTGACGGGACCAAGTGATAATGGATTGTACCCAATCAACCTTCATCAACTATCGTCATCAAAATTCCACGCTCTCACCATGATTGTTGGCTTCAAGGCTTCTACCTCCACATGGCATTGCCGTTTGGGACATCCCTCCACAGCAACTCTTCACCGTGTCATTTCTAAATTTTCTCTTCTACTTAGTAATTCAATAAATAAACAAGCTATTTGTGTATCTTGTCAACTCGGCAAGTCTAAAAATTGCCATTTTCAGATTCTTCAAGCAAGTCAACGGCTCCTCTAGAAATAATTTATTCCGATGTATGGTCCACTTCCACGCCTTCGTTAAGCAGTTGTTGATATTATGTAATTTTTATTGACGACTTCACTCGTTTTTGTTGGCTCTTTCCCCTTTCTAATAAATCTGATGTTTATTCTACGTTTGTTAAATTTAAGCTTTTAGTGGAAAAATAATTTAATTACACCATTAAACAATTTCAAAGTGATAATGGTGGTGAATATTGTTCTACCATTTTTAAGCATTTTTTGAGTGCCAACGGAATTTTTCATTGCTTATCATGTTCTCATACTGCCCAACAAAATGGCCTCGTAGAGAGAAAACATCATCATATTATGGAAATGGGTCTCACTCTTCTCGCCCAATCCGGCTTACCTAAGAAATTTTGGGTGGATGCTTTTCTAACCTCTATTTTCATTATTAATCGTTTACCCACCAAGGTTCTTGATTATTCATCACCCTATGAATGTCTCTTTCACCTTACTCTTGACTTCACATATTTTAGAGCTTTTGAATGTCAATGTTTTCCATATCTTCATCTTTACTCAACTAATAAATTATCTTATCATAGCACACCCTATATTTTCATCGGTTATTGCTCTAATTATAAAGGTTTTCGGTGCTTTGACCCATCTTCCAGGCATGTGTATATTTCTCGAAATGTGGTATTTGACGAAGGTAATTTTCCAGCTCACGTACAATCCATTTTCACTAACTCTACCAGTGACGTGCACCTCGCAGGTAATTCTCATAACTTACTTTTATCTCCTCCCTCACATATATTTAATTCTTCCCCTATTTCTTCTCAGAGTCTTGCTCCTTCCTCACCTACTATTTCTCATAATTCTACCTCACCCGAACGTGTTCTTCATTCCTCTACACCCCTTTTCACTTCTGGCCATCCCGATATTCCTCTAGCCTCTCCTATTTCCACTACGTCTACTAGCCAGCTTCCTTCTTCCCAAGATAATGAACCTCCTAACCACCAAGACAGAGAACCACCTTTTCACATGTCTTCCACTCACATGATCACTCGATCCCAAACTGGCCATCTTAAGCCATGTAGCTTTCCCGATTTTCAATTACATTACTCTACCCGTCACCCTCTTCAAGCTTTGCATCTAGGTATGGTCATCTCTGAGCCTTGGACCTATGCTCAAGCAGCATCTATATCTGAGTGGCATGCAGCAATGGACAGTGAGTTTCAGGCGTTATTGAAGAATGAAACCTGGTCTTTATGCTTTCGTCCACCTGGTAAAAATGCGGTTCCCTGCAAATGGGTTTTTAAGCTTAAACATCGACTTGATGGAAGCATTGAACGTCACAAGGCTAGACTAGTTGTTGTTGGCTATTTACAGAGAAGTGGTATTGAAGTTCATGACACATTCAGCCCCGTCATCAAACCTTCTACCGTGCACATGGTTTTTGCACTTGCCGTTTCTTTCAACTGGGATATTAGCAAACTTGATGTCTCTAATGCTTTTCTCCATGACATTTTAGAAAAAGAGGTATATATGACACAACCAAAAGGCTTTGAGGATCTTGTGCACCCCGATTTTGTGTGTAAGCTTCATAAATCCCTCTATAGTTTGAAGCAAGCTCCTCAAGCTTAGTTTAATCGTTTATCCACTACATTGTTGTCTCTTGGCTTTCACAATTCACAAGTTGATCCCTCCTTGTTCACTTATCACCATGGTTTAGTGTATGTATTTTTATTAGTATATGTGGACGACGTTCTTGTCACGTCTAATGATCGGGACTTCATTACATCTCTTATTTTTGATCTGCAACTTGAGTTTGCCATGAAGGATCTTGGACAGTTAACGTACTTCTTGGGAATTGAGGCCACACGTTCTCCTTTCGGGTTGCATCTTCGGCAAACAAGATATATTATTGATCTTTTAGATCGAGTAAAGCTTCTTGGCATCCGGCCTTATCGAGCTCCTTGTGTGTCGAGCTCCAAGCTATCCAAGTTTGCTGGAGAACCTCTCCCAGATCCATCTGAGTATAGGCAAACGGTAGGTGCCTTGCAATATGTCACTCTCACACGTCCCGACATCGCATACTTAGTAAATCAGCTTTATCAACACATGCAAGCTCCAACCTCTACTCATTGGACAGCAGCCAAACGTGAACTACGTTATTTGAAGAAGAAGTTGGATTATGGCCTCTTTTACACACCCGATTCCTTCTCTATTGATGCTTATTGCGATACCGATTGAGCTGGTGATCCTGACGATAGATAATCAACGTGTGGATATGGTGTTTATGTGGGTTCCAACCTCATCTCTTGGTCGACCAAGAAACAACTTGTGGTTTCCAAATCTAGTACTGAGGCAGAATACCGATGCTTAGCTCTTGTTACAGCTGAAGTATATTGGCTGCGTATGCTCTTGTGTGAGCTGAAGGTTTCACTTTACTCTGCTCCTATTGTGTGGTGTAATAATATCAGTACTTTAGCCCTTACTTCCAATCCTATTTTCCATGCTCGATCTAAACATATTGAAGTTGATTACCACTTTGTCTGTGAAAAGGTGGCAAACTGAGACATTGTTCTACAGCACGTCCCCTCTTCATTGCAACCTGCCGATATTTTCACCAAGGGCCACATAGCTGATCGTTTTTGTTTTCTACGAAACAAACTTTCTGTGTTGGATCTCCCTACTAGTTTGCGGGGGAATGATAAGGATAAGGATCATCCAGTTCAAACGGGATAGCTTGCAGGCGTTGCCTCTTGGTGTGATGTTCGGCAGTTATCATTTTATCATTTAACTTGTATTTAAATCTTTTGTAATTCTTATCTCTTGTAACAAATACATAATCTCTTTAAACAACTCTGTTTATATATATATAAGAATATACACGTCTCTGGTATGTAATTCCAGAGTTCCTTTAATTCTTTCATATAGTCCGATATAGATGGAAATATCAATCGATATAATCAATATTTAAACCTATATAAAATAGATATAATTTCTGTATCGTACCTACCAAGAAAGTACGAAATTAAAAACTGTGGTATCACCACCTTTTCATTGGTTGTCGTTGCATGCACTAAACTTTATGTCATATAAGGTTGAAAGCCATCTCTTTTATATTTTTCATTGGTACCCCTTTTCTTTTAGAGTAATTATTTAACTTAAAGTCTGCATGGCTTGGACCTTTCGATCAGTTCAGAAAATTGCAGCAAAAAGACAACCAAGAGCAACCCCTTCGAAGCAACGTGGAATGAATCTACTGTACTGATGCCCATTTATTATTAGAGAAATACTAATTCTCCCTAAAAAGTGACGCAAATGAGTGTCTCGATTCCTTTTTTTTTTTTTTTTAATTTAATAATTAAGAAAATATTTTTAAATAATATTGTAATTTTTTAAAAATGTTTATGATGATTAAAAATATATATAAAAAAAGAAAAAAAAATTAAAATGCACAGTTCAAAACATGTTTTCGGGAGCTCATTTGGTGACTATAGGAATCTTATTATTATTTCAACTCGAAATCTTTTATGCTGGCAGTTTTTTTATGGATTGGCTTGGATTTTTTATACTGAACTCATGAGTTGGATTTTTTTATGCTGGCAAAAAGACTAGCAATGGCAGATTTTTTTATGCTGGACCTCATGATGAATTGTTATTATTTTTAAATTGAGATTGTGCATGTATTCGATAAGATTATAAAAAATAAATTATTAATTAATATATGGTCAGTATAATTATAAAATATGAAAAAAAAATTATAAAACTTTCTTATTAAAAAGATAATATTTTATTATTATTTTAGATAATAAATAAATAATCTAACGTGAAATTATATCTTAAATGACAAAGGCAAATGCCAAAGCATCTACTTTTAGGCAAATTTTACATTTGCCTTTGTCTAAATTATTACTGATGCTCGTTATTAAAAAATTGATAAAAAAAAAAAAAACCCTTGTAAATGGACTTTACCTCCCTTTCTCAAGGCCCATGTGACATGCCTGAGGGACCTCGAGGGGCCCAACTTGGCCTAACAACCCTTCTCTAAAGAAGTTATTGGGTTTCAATGGAGTACTTGACCCGCAAGTTAAACCAATCCATGAAGCAACCTCCACACTAGAAAGACAAATTGTAAGGACAGATGATACTCGTTGCCCTAACACCCCCAAATGAAACCTAGCACTCGAGAATTTGTATAGACAGACGAGTGAGAGATGTGGAGGACCCTTGATCTCTTGACAGAATGTATGGAGAGTCTCAGTGATGATCACTCGCAGGCTAAAGTCTAATCAAGAAGCCATGCCACATTAATGGCGCCACTCCCCTAACTCCAAGTCGCATTAATGGCGTCTTCTCATGAGCCACACCGCATTAAAGGATTTTGACCAAACAACAGTCAAAATGACATAAGCCCCCTAAAGCATAGTACGAGACGTCTCCCCATAAATCTCATATAAAAGTTGACCCCCATATATGAAGAAATCTTTCTAAACTTTAGTACTCTAGCAAAAACTACTAAGGAGATTTACTTACTTAAATATCAGAGGCTCCCCAGCTAACACTGAGCTCCACTCCCTTGTCTCCTTGAGTGTGAAGGTATAAAACCTAAATCCGAGTTGTTGGGATTTGGCCCAAAAATGTACGAAATATGACGTTAACAAACATAATTCGGAAATTAGAAAAAAAATACAAATAAATAATCTCTAATCCAATGTGCACTTACTAGTACAAATAATTTTTAGGGACTATCAAGTTGAGAGAATTTTTTATTAAATTATCTTAGATGTACTTGGAAAAAATTTATTATCGAAGACTTGTGCACTCTCAAAATTAGTTGAGATGCTGTTTCCAAACATTCGGTTCCAATAAAAAAGAGTTATGCTACACTCAACGAGGGTGTAGCCCAAAAAATTGTCCTGAAAAGGCTAAATGTTTTTTTTTTCCCATACATTTTTTTTTATATTTTTAGATATTTTGAAAAAATTCACAATATCATTAAAAAAACGTTTCTTAATCAATAACTATAAGTAAGAAAAAAACATTTTGAGACCCAACTCTCACTAACTATATCAGTTTCCAAAAATAATAATCCCTCGTCCTAAAGATAAGAACATGGGCTGCGTTTGGTTATCAATCCTATTTCAACTCATGTAATTTAATCATTACAACTTTCTCGACTTTCAACACAAAATATGATAAATAATTTAACTTTTTAAAATTTTAAAATAATAATAATATTAAAAAAATAATATTTTAATAATATTTTATTTAATTTTTAACTTTTATTTCAATTCACCTCAATTCTAACTAACCATATATAACACACCTCAAGTTACTTAAAAGAGAAATACATAGAAATTGCTCATTTTAAGGGGAGCACCTCCATTGAAGAAAGGAAGAAGAAGATGATAAGAGAGAAATAGATTTGCATTATGGATGATTCCTCATAGCCAAGTTGCTCATTACATATAACCCACGTATTGGGCTTGGACTAAAAGTGAACACAAGATAATAAGACTAAAGTCAGACAATTAGTTCATTCTACAGGCTTAAGCCCACTCCTGTTACCAACCAAACGCCCATACAATAATTTACGACATAATTTTTGAGGAACTAAAACACTTGAGTACTTGCATGGATGGTCATTGAAGGAACCACCATAAAATTCCTCTAAAGCATTTGCAGTATGAAAGCTGATTTTACAATCACTCACTTTAACAAAAACTAAGGAGACACAATTTCTGGCCATGAGTTCGAGGTTCTCAATGCTGATTTTGACAAGATCAATCATATAAAAATTCAAAACGTCAAGAACCATCTTGTTCAAAGCAAGGTTGTGTAGCCCTTGACCATCATTCTCAATCAATTGCCTCTCAATATAATTTTTGGAACTCTCATTACGAACCTTGCCATCCACTTTTAGCATGGCTAGAGCACTGTACGTGCTTGCCAAATGACTACCATTACAACTCAAAACCCCCTTCATGTCGAGAGCAAACTGAGAAGTTCGTGAACAAATAGAACCAAGCAATATATCAAAGGACTCCCTTCCTCTATCAAAGGGCTCAAAAACACCTCTTAGCAACAATACAACAAGCAAATGATGAGCAAAAAATTTCTTACCCCTTAAATTCTCAGCGAGGTGGGCATTAGTGTTGGGGTCTTCTTCCCTGAATTGAAATATGTGCTCTGTGGCATCTGCAAGGGTCTCTTCATGCATTTCATCGAACAAATTACAAGCTACATCCAAACGGTAGTTAAATACTACAAACCCATACCCATCTTTCTTAAACTGTACACTGCAGCACCCAAACCTTCGGAAAGCATTTTCAAGTTCATCTCTCCAAGTCTTAGCCAACAAATTACCTATATACAGAGACATTTGAGAAGCTTTGCATTCATGAAAAATGAGCTTGATGTGGTCTGGGTATTCCTTCAATATATCTGGGTATGGATGAAACGGGTGGGTTGTGTACCTGGAAATCAAGATTTTCTCGTTACCCACGTCACCCAAATTAGCAGCCTGGATTGCAGCACCATTAGTAATAGCCTCGTCAAGATTGCAAGAATTCTTTAACAGGAAAGACCAATCCCACGGCTGTATTTTGTTGAAAACCTGGAAGGCTTGTTTTCCATATTCTTCTCGATTAGAGTTAGTGGAGCTTTGACCTTCATTCTCATTTGGGTTTGGTTGTTGGTTATTAGAAAGATGGATAGGTCTAATAGATTGGAGGAGTTTCAGAGCTTTAGATGGTTTTGGGTCCATATCGATTTTGCACCCAATAACTGTTCCACCAGGGTCAAAACTCCATTTGGTGCCACGGGAATCGTTCCTAGTGGATGAACTTACATGCTCCTTCTCTTGTTGTCGCGTCTCTATTTGCAGTTGTTTCCTAAGAAAGGACAATTTCGATGGCCCCCAAGACAGAGCTGAGGCTAGCTGAGGGAAAGAAATCCATTGTGGTGGAGAAGAAATCGGGATTTGAGAGAGACAGCTTGGGTTGAAGATGAAATGGCACAAGGAATCCACCATTGCTTGTTCTTCGTCTTCATGCATTGCACGGATCTTGTCCTTTTGGCCTTTAACATTTTCTTCGTCAGATGCTGCATGTACATCGTCATCCTGTATTGTACATGCTATCCCTATTTCACCGATTTGATCCTTCAAATGGTTGAAGCTTTCGTTGAAGTTGCTCTTCCATTTGTTCATATGTTGTCAAAATACTTCGTGCATTTTATTGTGGCTGTTTCAAAAATCATTCAGATGTTGCTGGACAACGTTGAAACGTTGAAGATTTTGTTCCAGAAGCTCTTTGATATTGAGTAAGGATAAGATAATTTGTTCCATTTTTACGAATTGATGAAGTCAATGCCAAGGAAAGACTGGCTCTGGATACCACTTGTAACATACCTCAAGTTACTTAAAAGAGAAATACATAGAAATTGCTCACTTAAAGAGAAACACCTCCATTGAAGAAAAGAAGAAAAAGATGATAAGAAAGAAATAGATTTGCATTAACTTTCTGATGATTCCTCATAGTCAAGTTGCTCATTACATATAACCCACATAGGCTTGGACTAAAAGTAAACACAAGATAGTAGACTAAAGTCAGGCAATTAGTTTATTCTACAGGCTTAAGCCCACTCCTGTTACAACCAAAGGCCCGTACAATAATTTGATGACAAAACAAGGGTAAAAAGCAGTACAGTAAAGGGTAAAGGTAGCCTATGGGCTTGAGCTGAGTCCAAATCAATTAGGCTTGTTACACCATCCAAACCGGCCAAGTCGGATGGTGAAAATCCGGGACGGACCGGGAGTGTTCTCCTGCCGGTACGGACGAAATTAGCACATGGAGGGAGTGATCTCACTTATCATTGCATGCCAATTGCCCAAGCTCGCTGATGGCCGGCAGTTGCACTCTTCCCCTCTCATACAAAATCCAAAACTCGTTCGTTCCCTCCCTCTGCATCTCCAAAGCTTCTCCTGCTTTTCCCATGAGAACTTCGACACAGTTTCCATCACGTTTTCTCACTCACGCTTGCTTCAAATCTAAGTCCACTACTCTTTCAGTATCCGCCGCTGGTACTTCCTTCACTTGGGACGACGTCTTGCGAATTTCTCAACCGGAAAGCCTTCCAGACGATCCTTCGGATATATCAGGATTCTTCCAGAAGGTCAAAATCTGCAATCGTGGATCAGTTAAGTCCCTTGGAGTCTCTCTTTTCCTCTGTTTGGTTCCCCAGAAATTCAAAACGTTAAAGGAATTAAGAATCATTTTGGCTGTTTTTGGACCTACTTCTCTCAGATTTTGACTCCTTCTCAAGCCAAACGGACCGTTTTTCCATTTCCATTTGTTAGATTTACTCATTTCTCTTTTGGAATCGCTCCCAGGAAAAGCAATCCGAGTTCCTTCCATTTGTTATCGAGGACGAAATCGTTGGTTATCTTCATAATGGGTAAGGGTTAGTCTTATAGAGAAATTCGTATATGGTTTTTTTTATTACTGACCTCACTGATATGTTTCGGTCAAATTCTCCGAGAACTGAATTTCTATCATGTTGAATTGTATTGCGGAATCGATTTTGTTTGTATCTATTCGGGAATCAAAACAGTAGGTTTATTAGGTAATTTTTCAAATTCTCGCAGTTTCGCTCAACATTTAAAGAGATTCAAGGATGTCTTCTTTTTCCCTAGAGATGATTCTTATGGAGGGCGCATTGGTGCCCATGTGACCTTACATCCGATGTTGGGAAAACCCGAGGATAGGACTGGTGCAGTTGGAGATGTGGTCAAATGCTTGGGGGAAGAACTGATTCCAGGTATACGGAACGAGGTAATAATTGTAATTAAGCGACGCACTGATTCGCTCATGTTATTCTTTTTGTGCGTACCAAGTGAACGTGTGTTGGAATATGTTAAAACATAAATTAAATAATAATATATATATATATCTTTCTATCAATTTAAAAGTTTAACAAGTCGTTGTACTAAAAAAACATGTTTAACAAGTAGGTAATTTTACATGGTATTAGAGCAGATATCGAGTTCAAATCCTAGAATCTACACTTACTCACACGTGAGGAAGGGTATTAAGGACCAATGGTGATTTCACATCATATTTGTGCGTGAGGATTGCATGCTAGAATATATCACCCTTCCCCCACTCCCTTATTTGGAAGTTTCTTTATGTTTCCGAGTGTCCAATCGTTGTGTCCTTGACTGATATCAATTCTACTGATTTTATTCAGCTTTACCCTGTGAAATCTTCCTTTGGTTCGCGGGTCTTTTTTTCATTGGAACGTGCTGCAGCTCCTTACTTTGGAATAAAGGTGGGTTTGTGGCATTTTGGAATGTCTCATCTTTTGGATACAAAGTTCTCTTGAGACACAGTTGACACCATTGTTTTGTAGTCATAAATTTTAAGAAAACGTGTCAAATATTATTAGACACTTGCAACTTGATTTGGTTCTAGATTCTTTTGCTTTAAAAACCAAGTGCTTTTCTTTAGCTTTTATAAAGGAAAAAAATTCCTCCCCATTGATGGTATTTTTTTAATACTTATAAAAAATATTATATCAATAGAGAGGAAAATTCAGTGGTTAATACTTCTTATCTTTTGGATGCTCTGCTTTCGCTAAACTTATATTCTTCTGTGACAAAGGTTCCTGAGACTGACCTAAAGAGAGTTGATTCTGTCAACCCAGGACTTGAAATTATATAAAACAAAATGCTGAAGGTGAATTGTCCAACCTGTTGCTTAGGAATCATTTCCCCATATGACTCGCCTTTTCACTATTTTGTTATCTTTTGTTCTCTTTATCATCATTTAATGTGTGGAACTCTTACAGACAATTAGTAAATGATCGCACTTAAGAATTTCATCACAACGAGCTCTATTTTTAACTAGTAGTCAAGGATTTTCTTACATCTGTTAGGCAACTATAAAGTGAGTTTATGAGTCCCATAGAGTGATGGTTCAATATTACATATTAAATCCATGGTTTCGGCTGATCAAGACTGAGGTCTGTAGACCAAATGGGCATCTCCTCCCTCAATAAAGTGGGGTTGGTGGTGAGGTCATAGATTCATTCTCATCCTCATATAATTTTGTGCAAGTTGTATCGCCTATAAACAAAAAATGGGCTTTTGCTAAGAAAGAAGTGGAGTGAACTTTCATCACATGCTACAGAGATACAAAATATGTGTTTGATGACTTCTTGATTACCTTTTGACTGTATTATTAACCGTAGGACTGTGTAAATATAGTGCATTGGTCTTACTGGCTTTAAACTTCTTCCTCTTTTCAGTACCATTTGTACTAAACTTATGGACTGAATATTACCATTGTATTTCATATTTACCCCCAGATATTTCTTGTAATACCCCATATGATAAGGATAAGGATATGTGGTATATGAGATCCCACATTGCTTGGGAAGAAGAAGTTCTTGCTCTTTATAACGTTCCAACGAGGCTCTAATTATATCATTGACTAATTCTTTTGAAGTATAAGTTATGTGGTTTGAGTCTTCCATTGGGGCGTTACATCTGCATTATTGATTGAAGACGGAATATCAATATTTGAACATACCAAGCAATACATTTTGTTTTTTTATATGATTGATGATCTTGACTGTATTGCAATTAGGTTATTGATGACTATAAGCTTTGCCTTCTTTTCTCTTATGATTTCCTGTTTATAGGCTTATGGAGTTCAGATGAATGGCTACATTGAGAGGAATGGGCAAAAACTTTTATGGATAGGGAAGAGAAGTCAAGGGAAAGCCACTTATCCAGGGATGCTTGATCAACTAGTTGCTGGAGGACTGGTTTGTAATGACCTTGCTATAATTTAAAACCTCAGGCGGGTGGGAATTTGAGGATTTCTTCCTCGCTGCAAATTTTTGGAGGTCAATTCAGTTTTTCTTGTTGAAGCAGTTAACTTGAGCAAGGTTATTTATGCCCAATCTTGATAAAAAATTACAAAAAGATAAAGCTCTGATGGTCAGTTCATTTTTTATTTTTTGATAAATAAACAAATTATATTGATCAAAGAATGGCAAAGCCAGTAACACAACTCTATTGCCCTAACTAGGTAGGCACATTGGAGGCAAGAAAATCATGAAGGGCCATGCCATTAAAATCCACAGCAATAGCCCAACTACAAAGAGTTCTAAAAAATAAAACTTTAAGCTCCTCCAACGATCTTTCTTGGTCTTCCAAAGTCCGCTCATTGCACTCCTGCCACAAGCACCACTTAATGCATAAATGGATCATCTTCCAAATAGTTTTAATTGATTGTCTGCTTCTTTTGTTTGACCAACTAGCCAAAACTGCCTCCACGGTTTTTGGCATAACTCAGGCCATATCTAGTAGAGCAAATACCTCATTCCAGAGAAATCTTGCTATATCACAATGCAAGAGGGGATGATCTACCGACTTTCCCCCACCTCTGCACATGCAACACCAGTCTACAATAATAATTCTCATTTTCCTCAAGTTATCTATGGTAAGTATCTTAACCAGGGAGGCAGTCCATACAAAGAAAGAAACGTTGGGAGGTGCCTTGTGTCTCCAGATCCTTCTCCAAGGAAACTGAGTATGGGCTCTTGAGTAAGGGCCTTGTTGAAGGAACAAATGGAAAAAGTACCTTTGCCTGCTAGAGTCCACCACAGAACATCCCCTTGTTGCACGTTTGGTCTTATGGAATATATGATGCTGTAGAAATATGCAAAGCTGCTTATTTCCCTCCTGTGCCGCCCTACTAAAATTAATATTCCAGAGAATCTGCCCCCCCCGATATCTCCATAACTTCCACCATTGAGACATTCTTGGCACTTGCCATCTAGAAAAGAGAAGGATACAAATCTTTTATAGCCATGTTGCCATACCAAACATCTCTTCAGAATTTGATCCTAGATCCCGCACCCAACTGAAGCTTAACATAATGGTTAAACACCCTCCACCATTTTCTAATGTGTTATCACAACCCAACTCCATAAGCCCCCCTTATTTCTCTAGTACACCAATCCCCCCATAAACCACAATATTTCTTCTCAATCACCAATTTCCATAGAGTGTTTGGTTCCCTGGAAAATCTCCACAGCCATTTGCCTAATAACACTCGATTGAATACTCTTAGATTTCTAATCCCCAAACCTCCCCTAGAGATAGGACAACAAACCTGCTCCCACTTAACCAAGTGAAACTTGAACTCCTCCCCTAAACCCCACCCCCCTAAAAAAAAAAAACAAGAAATCAAGCTGGAGCTTCTCAATACGGGCCACCACACTTGCTGGTATTGAGAAGAGAGATAAAAAATAAGTAGGTAGGTTAGAAAGTGTACTGTTTATTAATGTAATCCTTCCACCTTTCTATAGGTACATTCTCTTCCACCCCGCCAATCTCCGCTCTATTTTCTCGATCAGTGTATCCCAGACCGAAGGAGCCCTCGAGGCACTCCCCAACGGAAGTCCCATGTAAGTCATAGGAAATGAGGTTATCTTGCACCCCATCGTTCTAGCCAACTGGCGAATGTTAGAAATTTCTCCAATTGGCACCAATTCTAATTTCTCCAAGTTCACATTCAAACTAGAAACTGCCTCAAAGCAAAAGAGAAGGCCTTCAGAACTTGCATCTGATTTTGCTCGGCTTCACACATAATAAGTGTATCATCTGCAAACAGTAAATGTGAAATATTAATAATACCCCTATCCGGAGTTCCGATCGGGAATTCGTCTATAAAGCCATTTTCAACCATAGTTGAGAGCATCCTGCTTAGAGCCTCCATAACTATAATGAACAACAAGAGTGACAAGAGGTCCCCTTGTCTCAAACCGCATGAACTCTGAAAAAACCCGCTGAAACTCCATTTACTAACTCAAAGAACTTTGCCGTAGATATACACCAATGGATCCACACCCTCCATTTCTCTCCAAAACAACACCTCTTGAGCAAATGAAGAAGGAAGTCCCAGTTAACATGGTCATATGCATTTTCCATGTCTAGTTTGCACATGATTCCTGTGTTTCCAGCTTTCAGTTTACTATTGAGGCATTCATTTGCAATTAGCACCGCATCCAGAATTTGTCTACCTTTTACAAAAGCATTTTGAGGTTTCGTAACAATCTTTCCCATCACCTCCTTCAATCTGTTCGCAAGTACTTTAGAGATGATCTTATACACCCCATGCACTAGACTAATAGGCCGAAACTCCTTGATCTCTGTGGCCCCCACCTTCTTGGGTATCAATGCAAGGAAAGTGGTATTAAGACTTTTTTTTAAAATTTTCCAGACAAGAAAAACTCCTGAAAAACTTCATGAGGTCCTCTTTTAGCACTTCCCAACAATCTTGAAAAAAACTCATAGAGAAACATTCCGTCCAAGAGCCTTATCCCTAGCCATTTTCCATACTACTTCATAAACCTCTTAACTCCTCAAAAAATCCCTTTCTAAGCATGCCACATCGCTTGACCCAATGGTATCAAAGTCCATCCCATTCAGTGGAGGCCGCCATCCCACCTGCTCCGCTAGAAGGTTCTCAAAGAAGTCAACGACATGATTGTGGAGTACCTGCTTATCTCTACACTCCACACTATCAACTTTCAGCATCTCAATGTTGTTATTTCTCCTATGCGAGAGTTTGCAATTATGTGAAAGAAACTTGTGCTTCGATCTCCTTTCCGCAACCACAATACCTTGGACTTTTGACGCCAAGACCTCTTCTAATAATAACATCCTCTTAACCTTTGCAACTAGTTCTGACTTCCTATCTTGTTCTTCTTGAGTAAGTGGTTGTACCTCTTGAAGCCTCTCGATCTTCTGCAGTTCCAGCAACTTTATTTTTTTGTTTTCCCCTACATTACCGAACGACTCCAAGTTCCACACTTTTAGGTTTCTTTTAAGTGCTTTCAATTTACTCGCAAAAATAAAACTGGGAGTACCTTGGAATTGATAGAAAGACCACCACTATTTGACCCTTTCCAACCCTTTCAATTTTAGTCACATATTCTCAAATTTAAACGGCTGACAACTATTACAAACTCTTCCACAATTAAGCAAAATAGGCCAATGATCTGAGCCAACACGGGGCATACGCTTTTGGCATACATCCGGGAAATGGCTTTCCCATTCTAGTGAAATCAAGAAATGATCCAGTCGAGACCATGACTGATTATTAGACCAAGTAGCAGTACCCCTAGCTAGTGGCAAATCCACCAAGTTCAGGTCAAACATACACTCCGAAAACTCCTCCATAGCTGCCCGCAGTCTTCTACTTCTAGAAACTTCACTTGGGAATCTTACAACATTAAAATCTCCCCCTATACACCAAGGGAGTTCCTACCAGTTATGGACCTCAGCTAGTTCTTTCCACAATAATCTTCTATTCATGTCTATGTTAGGATCATAAACACTTGCAAAAGCCCACATAAAGTTATCGGAGACACTCTTAAACGAGCATACTATTGCCCAATAAAATCCTTTACCTTCTCCACCACCAGCCTGTCCCACATCACCACAACCCCTCCCGACGCCCCATTAGAGGCCAAGAATGCACAATCCACATGAATTCCACTCCATAAACTCCGCACAATTCTCCTATCAATCATTTTCAATTTCATCTCTTGCAGGCATACAATGTCCGCCTTCCACTCCTGTAGCAAGTTCCTAATCCGTAGCGCTTATTGATCGCATTTAGCCCACGGATATTCCATGACACAATCTTAGGCTTCATTGAGGAAAGGCCAACCCCTTCTCTTTCACCCTACCCTTGCTGGCACTACCCTCCATATTCATTTACCAATTCAATCTTTTGAGTTCCCGATGCTTCTTCGATTCACCTTTAGTTTTTTGTTTATGTCCCGCTTCAATTGCTTTGAATAGAGTCAAGAATTGCTCCTCATAACCACCACAATCAAGCCTCACAAACTTTTGAATCTCTCTCACCTTGTGAAAGACCCAATCTGAAACATGTGGTTTAGACAGGAGGCAGGAATTCAACAGGACAGGTTCCTCTAACCTACTAATATGCAATTTGTGAGATTCGCCTTCCAATGAAATATTATCCAACCCCAACTGTCCACAGACATTAGGGAACATCAAATCACCATCCGCTGAGTGCATTTGATCCTTAGATCCCTCCCCCTCTTCATCCTCCACCTCAAGATCGAGATATGGTCGTATAGAAGTTTCCATCAGACCCAAACACATGGCTTCTGGGCTTATTAGCGCTGTCTGTCCTCCCTTCAACGGAGAGAAAACTTCCAGACTCGACAAAGAACCCAATGCTTGCTTCAGTAGTATAAGTTGTTCACTCAAAGCCATCGGGACATCATCGACGTTTTCCACTACCACTGTCGGTGAAGTCTATGGACTCGCTGCTACCCTTTCCACCGCCTGAGAGCACCGAGTCTCTGGTATGAGCTCCACAGGGCTGTCATGGAGAATCGGGTCATAGAGAGTCTAGTTACTCTCCATTGGAATGATCCTAGGCTGAGAAAGCCAAGGCCCATCACCAAGCCCTCCACTCGACGAGGCCAAGTTGCAATCAGAAAGGTCCTTGGGCTAGGCGCTATCCATGGTTGGGTTAACCAGCCGTCCAGAGGGAATAATGGGTTTAGCCACTCTGGGCTGAGGCTTAGGCCCAACCTTCTTACTCCAATAAGGCCCAACAAAGCCATTTGAAAACGTTGAGCCCCTTTCTTTTCTCCCTTACTTCCTCCCGTCTCCAGCTTCTTTCCTTTTTCAACCCAACGTGCCTTCATACTTCCTCTATTTCCTCAGTTATCCCAGCAGATCAAGCAAGCGCCTACTGGTCTCCCATGCCTCTTGACCAGCCAACGTCTTGCCATCCTCTGCACCCCGTACATGGTGAGGGGCTCGACGCACCATCCCATCGCCGTGACTTGCACCTCTATCAGCCCTCCTTTGGGCATGGCTTGGTCCCGCCGTCGTGAGTACCTCCTTGAAGGACCGATCAAAGGAGTACGCCCCCCTTACCACTTTGCTCATCTGAGCTCCTACAATGTTTCCAAAACTGTTTCCCCTAGATTGGGCCATCTCCGAAACAAGTTCCTTTAGCCTTCTCCATCCCCATCCCTCTTCACCTTCAAGGAAACAGAGCAAACAATTTCTTCCTGCTTGACCATACTCTGCGATCGACAAGTAACGCCCACGTCTATTCGCACAACATTGAGCAACAAAGCTACGATAGCCCTCCCTTATCACCGAGTATATCTCCTTCTTCCCCCCTCTCAGGTACTCCTCTAGCACTTTCACAAACCACGATATTGTGTTAAGTCCCACCAGCACCTCATGTTTCTCCTTCCAGCCCTGCTCTGAAATATGTAGATTGCCTCCCTCCTTTACAAGCACTGTCAACTTGGATTCTACAACTAACTCTCTTGAAACTGCCATCTGAACCACCGCGATACTACAACTCCATCAACATAGCAACATCACCGACGAGACGAAAGTTTGCATGTGTACGGAGAAAAAAATAATTATGGTCAAGTCATTACTAAAGCCTATTAGCTGGTTTATATTATGTCCATTATGATTCTGTTCCAGCCTCTGATTTCATATTTCCACAATGGCAATTGCAGCCTCATGGGATTGCTTGTGGGGAGAATCTTGTGAAGGAATGTGAAGAGGAGGCAGGAATTCCCAGATCCATAGCTAATGAGTAAGTTTTCACCATCATTGTTTCATGTTACCTAGTAGTGGCATCTGCCATTGGTTGAGAAAGGATTCTTTCAACCTCTCACCTCTCACTGAGTCATAAGTGCATTTCATACAGAGCTATACCAGTAGGCGCTGTTTCCTATATGGACATTGATGGCTACAGATATAAGAGAGATGTTCTATTTTGTTATGATTTGAAGCTTCCTGAAAGTTTTAGACCTGAGAATCAAGGTAGGATGATTCAAGCACACCTTTCTTTAATGCTTTTATCTGTTCCTAACCACAGTCTTTGCTAGTTTTTCTTATTCATTTGATGGTTGCATCTCAGTAATCTTCATTTGATCTGAAGTGGTTTCTTATGGAGGATTTGACCCCTTTGTGAACTGTTTGTTGAGAGACAGATGGAGAGGTGGATAGCTTTAAGTTGATTCCTGCGAGACATGTAGCGAATGTCATTCGCAGAACACAGTTCTTCAAGCCAAATTGCTCTCTTGTCATCATTGATTTCTTGTTTCGACACGGGTATTTCTCTTCTGAATTCTGATATTTTCTTAACTTCCAGCAATCGGTTGAGCAAGAACCCAAAACAACTCCTTGCCGAGAGGCTGTGCATCCCTAGGATTATTTGGGACTTTGTTCTCGGACACCCGGTGTCTTAAAAAAAAAAAGAACCCAAAGCACATTCCTTTCCTACACATTGACTTCACTGCTGATGCTGCGAGATAGCTGTGGCCATTATGGTGCCATCATGCTTTTCAGCTTAGAACTATGTGGTTTGCAATGTACCCAATTTCCACCGTTAGCAGATTATTGAAATAACTTTTTGAGCCTAATATTTCACTTTCAAAATCACTTCATTTTCCCTCATTTTTATCTGGTAATCTCTCTCTCTCTCTCTCTCTCTCTCTCTCAAATTGAAAAATAGAAATTAAAAAGAACTTACTAGCTTAATGTGTATTTCTAGAATCTTTTGCATACAACATTGTTGTCAATGTTGATACACGATTTTTATTTATGCTCTAGTTTCTACCTAGAGATTCCCATGCTTGTTCCTGGAGAGCTAAAGACTTGTGCCCATACCAAATTACCGAGCCTTACTAAAGCCTTCTTATCTGCCCTCAGTTGTTACTTAACACACGAATCTCATTTTGGAGAGTGTAAAATATAGCATATATATCCTTTCTGAATTTGTAGAACTAGGCAAAGTATGAATAGGATTGCAATGCACCCCCAGTAGCTTCTTGTTGCAAGAAAAAGGGAAAGAAAAGGCAGCCCCATCCCATCACCGATATGGCCATCAAAACAGTTATAATATATGTTACACTTAGAACAATGATTATGGAATTACGTTGATATGCCTCTCTGAATTCTTCCCCTGGTTTCATCAATTTTTGGGTGTGTAAAATTACTTTCCAATTAATAGAAGTAGATAGTTTTTCAATGAATTCCATGAAACACATATCTGGCATAACTATGACCTTAGACTGCTAATTTTTATCTACAAATTTTGCAGATACATGAAACCTGAACATTTTGGATACTTGGATCTACTACAAAGTTTGAGGAGTGGGGATTGCTCCTAATGATAGATACTTGTCCCCCTCCCCCCCCCCCCCCCCCCCTCCTCTCTCTCTCTCTCTACCCTTTACCAGCTACGCTTATATTGTGAAGGAAGAAAGGCTGTGCTGTAAGAATGGATATTGCGATGTTGCGAGTTAAAAGCCAATATATTCTTCTTTGAAGTTGAAAAATGTTGTGCTACAAATCATTTAGGGGATAAAAATGACAGTACCGACGTCGTCTATTGAGAAGTGTTTGGAAAAAATTCTACTAGTTTAGTGGGGGAAAATATAAAAAGAAAACGATTGTTCTCAACAACTCGTAGAAACCAACTGTTAATCAGAGTCTCCATCATCAAGAAGAATACCATACACTGAGTTGGATGGCTTTTGCTCATGTAAAATATACTTCAATAGCATCCACAGCCCATCTTTTTTTTTTTTTTTTGTTAAATCAAGCATGCTTATATAAATAAAAATGAAAACAAAATACAAAGCATTAGGGGGGTCTTTCCCGCTATCCAAAAGCAAGATACAAGGAGGAATAAAATCTAAAGGAGTGTTACCAAATAAATTGTTTGTAGCGGCCCATTGCGCTATGGAATGCGCAAGTCGATTTTAAGATCGATCTATTTTGTGGAAGCTCCACTTTGGATGAGCAGCTAAAGATCTTGCTATGTCATTCGAGATGGAAGATATTTGTCAAGACTCTTCCTCTTTTGAGATAGAGGAAATAACCAATTAAGAATCTCCAATTAAAGAAACCCGATGAACAGTCCATCTCTTAGTTGTTGATGAACAAGGAAAAAGCCGCGAAAGTTATACTATATTAAAAAGTAATAGTTGCAGTTGTGATTACGTAATTATCATGTAATCATTTAAAAAAAATGAATAAATATAACTTCATATAAAAAAATTAATTTTTTAATATCAAACTATATTTTTTCAAAGTGACTTTACTTATATTAGTCTCACTTGATGGCAGAGGAGACCGTGGTTACAAAGCAAGCAAGGGTCCAAGATGTCCATAAATGGCCAGTGGAAAGGACAAAACTCTAGAGTTTTTAACGATGGATTAACGCTAAAGGGGGGGCCTCCATTGAATCTGCTTTACCCCCCGGCCACACTAAACCCCACCCCCGCCCCCCAAAAAAAAAGGAACATTTGATATCATCGTATACCAATATATATATTTTTTTAAAGAATAATTCTACTTGTAAATCTTTGTTTTACCAGACTTATGTATCATAACTATTTTCAAAATCCAAAAAAGATAACTCTCTTATCTCCATTGTTTCTCAGAAAAATTATTGAGAAATTTGAGAGTAACCAAATCAAAATCTCTACCCAAAACCAAGACACCATTGACCGTTGGAAGCACAATCAACTCAAAGGCTAACTATATCGAGGATTTTATATATTGGTTTGCGTCACGCGAAACAACGTGTTTCGCTACTGGATCACATCTCTTTGCTCCTTTTTTTGTCTGTTTTATTTGGTCGGACATTGTTGGTATAACCATTATTCTTATTCGTTTATATTTAAACTTGTCCTTTCAAAATTTGTGAGCTTTGGAGTTTGGACTTTACAGGCTGGAGGCTCGTTGATCACCAAATGATTACGGGCTAGACACATGCATGTACCATTTAATGTCCTCAAAAGTATGATACGGTCTTAAGTATACAAGAGTCTTCGAAAAAAAGTGACATTTGTTATACGGAATTTATATACTCAAAAACTGTACAAATTATTTTCTAATCAAATGGTATTTTTTTTTTAAGATAAACAAATAGTATGTTAGATCATAGATTGACACAGCCAAAGTCGAGCAATTTATTTCCACCAATTCGTTTACAAGCACCATAATAATAATTTCAAGGACAACATTAATAAGCATAAAGCTTTAATAAAATAACAGCTCAAAACTTCAATAAGACGACCCAACTGGCTCCTACCTGATCTATCCCATGAACCGATGATTAATGCACAACATTAAAATGTCCTTAATTGCGGGTATTCATTGTGATATTTTCCCTAAAAAGCACCCACATATATTATCTTATTATATATATATATATATATATGTTCTTAATTAATTAATCACGACCAAGTTCAAAACCCAGGACACGCCGTAGCACTTCAAGGAGCTGGAGGTGAGCAGTTAGCTGTGGAAAATGGCCATCACCTTCTATCATCTCCACGGTCGATTTTCCCTTGATTTTCTTCTGCATGTAGAGTGCCACTGAATTTGGGACGACATAATCGTTGGTGGTTTGGATGATTGTGCATGGGGTAATCACCTTTTCAAGAACCTCTCGTTCATCGCTTTGAAATACAATCTTGGCTAAGGGAAGTGCCACTTCGGGTCTCATTCTTTTCAAGCATTTTGCAAACTTCTCAACCGAGAGGGGATCTTTTGCGTCGACTACAAGAGAAGCAAAGGCTGAGGTCCAGTTTTGATAATTGGATTCAACGTTCGCGATGATCTGATCAATGTCCGAGTTCCCAAATCCGCCTTCGTAACCGTCCATGTTTATGTACCTGTGATGTAGCATGAGAAATTCTCAGACTTGTTTGAGATGGATGCTAATTAGCTAGGCATGCATTACACCGTACCATGCAAAGAGAAAAGCGATTTGGCCAAAAAGAAAATTTTAAAATTTAAATAAGGAATAATATTTAAATGAGGAGAAAAATTTAGGGAATGAAATGTACTATGTATTTGAAAAGCGGGTATAATAATTCGAAGAAATTTTAGAAAACGAGACGGGCATATGCTAATACCAAACCTAAAAAACAAATAACATGCACTCATATACAAACATTAATGATTACAAAAACATATGTGGAAAGCTAAAAGCAGAGAAATGGGATGTTTGTCTCATAGTTAAGAGACTATATAGAGAAAATTTCACCAAAGTCAATCATGCTTTGAGGCAGCTTCAATGATATATATATATATATATATATTTCGATGTCAACAATCAATGGTGGGCTTAAGCCTCAATAGCACGCTCTATTTAGGCATGCATCCAAACTAAAAAAGGTCTAAAAATGCGAAAAAAGTCAAAATTAGAGGAAAGGAAAACTTGTCTCTTTATTTCAGTTCTAGAATGCGCATGCCCTCGAGCTATCTGATCTGATGTCAAGTCTTCATTTTGGTTGTGGACACAAACAGTAGCCATAAAAGGTTCACTGGCCCACATATAGAGACCAAACATAAACAGAGCGACAAAGGAAAGTTGGAAACCCGGCAGGCCGGCACCATCATGAGACCATATTGTTCGTGTCCACATGTTTGATTGGATCTACATGATGGATAAAGCACATCAAATTTCTCCATTCGTATCAAAACATATTCACTTAATTTCTTCTTCTTCTAGCTTGAATCCGTGTCCCTTAAGAGACAGGCCAGGAATAGTGAGCTCTCTAAATTATATTTGGTACAAAAGAAAACCAACTTGATGCCAATTTGGAAACAGCATGCTTTTTACAGTTGAAATTTAAATGGGTGTGCCTGGAATCATGTTTCAAAAAGAACAAAAAAGATAGAAAGACAACACAATAATTAAGAATCAAAGAACAGCCAGCCGACCATTTGTAAGTAACAGAAAGGTAATCTTTTTCTAAGTACCTGGGAGAAGATCCAATGAGTACGAGCCTCTTAAAGAGCTCAGGTCTTTTGATGGAAGCGATGCATCCAATCATGCCAGACATGGAATGCCCGATGAAAACCAAAGATTGAAGATTCATCTCATCCAGGAGAGAAATCAAGTCATCGGCAAAAGCATCGTACGAAGAGTACTTGACAGGATCGTAGAGGTTCGGATCTTCGACAGCACCAGAAAAGGTCCAGTCGAAGACAAGAACACGGCAATGTTGAGCCAAGGAGGGCAGGATTTTGTCCCAGACAGACTGGTCTCCTCCAAACCCATGTGCTAGAACTATGACTTCACTGCCCGAGCCAATGATTTTTGAGTTCATGGAAGTTGAGATGCCATTTTCTAGCAGCACCATGTTCGGAAGAGGAAGAGGAAAAGCGAGCTAGCTAGGCGGAAATTAGTACATAGAGGAGAGTTGAAAGCAAGGCCCTCTTTAGTGTGGTTTGTGCTTGGTTTGGCCTCTAATATATAGGAACAAGGAGTGTCTAACTTATAGTTAGCAAATAAAGAAAGATGGCTTCTCGGATTGAATATAGAAAAGTGGTAAATGGGAGCGGTTATTCAAAAGACTCCAATTATAACCTTTACTGACTCTTTTTGGAAGTTCATGTCCTATTACTTGGATGGATATTCTTCGGTAATATTACTTTTCAAGACATGGATCTTTTTTGGCTAAAAGGCATAAGGTCTGATTTTTTAAACGGGAGAATCATATTCAAACCTCCACTCCTGTATATATATATATATATATATATATAAAAGACACAGATGTACTTACTATTATGAAACTTGTATTTGCATTATTCCTATGTATTGAACACTGGAATGTGTGTAACAAAATTACTAAAATCTTGAAGATGAATTTTCATTCAACAATAACCTCAAGACCTATCGCACTCATCACCACTATTTCATTCTTTGAACATATATATATATATATACACACACACACGGAATAGCGAGACAACGTGATTGATTAACATATAGATTTGACTTCAGAAACGAATGAAATAAGGATCGTCCTCTCAATTAGAGTAATTTTGTAGTATATTATCTCTAATATTCTTATTCCTTCCTAATGAGCCTAGTTTCTACTTGTAGTCATTGCTGCAGTGCACTACTGCATTTATGAGAAAATATCAAAGTGAACTTACTCGCAGAGACAGGTAACCCATCTTCCTACTTCAAGAATCAATATTTTTTTAAGTTTTTGTCCGAGCATTTCAATAGATAAATAAAGTTTAATCGAAAGTATTTATTGTTGTATGCTTGAATTTTTTTAATAGCATTAAATGGTTAATAAATATTATAAAACTTATTTTGTATATTTATTTTTATCCCACTTGTATTAATTGTGTCATTTTCTTAAAAAGATAAAAAAGACGTTATAAATATAAGGAGTTTAAGTACTTCTGTCTATCAATAGAACTGATCGATTATTATTAAATAATTTTATTTTAAAATATTTTTATATATGCAAGTAAATAAATATGGTACAGTTCTACAGAGACCGAAGATATAGAACTGATCGATTACTATTAAATATATATTTTTAAAATATTAAGAAAACTATTTCTTTATTTATAAAACATAATAATTTAATATATTTCTTAAAAATTCATGAGAAATGATACATACACAACAGATTTTACAATACTTTACACAATATATATTATAAAATAGGGATATTTTAGTAAATTGATGTTAATTTTATAAGATAGTTTACGAAAATATCCTTCCTTTTATAATATTATTATATAATATATTATAAAATATATTATGTGTTTATTATTTTTCTTTTTATAAATATATAATGGAGGAATAAACAAATGAAAATAAATAAAAGAAGAATATTCAATGCCACATGTTATATGTGGCAAATATTTGTGGCGGGTTCAGTTTTATCTGTTTAGATTTTTCATCTCAGATATAAAATTCTCATCTCATCATTATAATTTTTTTAAATTCATATATAAAATATAATAAATAATTTAACTTTTTCTTAATTTTTTTAAATTTTAATATAATAATAATATTAAAATATAATATTTTAATATTTAATCTTAAAATTCAAAATTTTAATATGAAAAATTTGCAAAGCAGAATATAGTCGGGGGACCATCCACTGTGGATCACAAAACTCGTGGAATCTCGCCACGTACCCCACGACAAGGTGCCGGAGATTGAGACGGAAACACGCTCCATTTAATGTGGCCGTTACCAGCTTTTATCACACCACTGGACTGTTTTGAGAGGTCAACTTCTCTTTTCATATATGGCGGCTCTGAAGAGCTTGTAAAAATGTTACAGAAACTAGGAAAGATTATTTCGTTTATGGGTTTTTTTTTTTTTAATTAAGAGGAATAAATATGTTTTATAAAAATAAATTTATAAATCGATATTATTTAATATAGGATGTTGATTATAAAATTAATTTTATTATAAAATAAATTTAACGTATATCATAAAATTATAATAATTTATAAATTTATTTTTATAAAATCTTTTCATGATTAACTTCTTTATTTTTTTAACTGATTTATGTGATAAAAAATGTTTCAAAACTCCCTCTAATATAATTTTTAGATATCAAGATGGTTCTTCAGTTAAAGTCCTACTGTTTTTATTTCTTGGAAATTATATATATATACACATATTTTCTTTCTTTTTGTATAAACCTTGAACTTGAATTTGGATCCTATTTTATAACTTTCTTTTGTCAAAACCCAATGTTAATTTGGAAGAATCTTGTATGAAAATATTAAAATAGCTCTGATAAGTACATATTTCTAGTAGAATTAAAGATTTTATATCAATAAATGCAAAGGCTACTGATATTTTATTAGGAACAAGTGAATTTATTTGCACAGCATAGATATTATTATTATGTAAATTTATTCCATCAATTAATATAAAGTTTTTAATTTCTTGAACAATGATATTGAGGAATGGATATTTTTGTAAAACGAAATTATTTTTATAAGTTATTTTATAAAAATATTTTTCATTTAAAATATAATATATGGCCATTAAAGAAGAGATCAGCAGAGCCACGGGAAGAGGTCGATTTTATGACCAGCAGGAGATGCATTCAGATACAAAAGCACCATTTTGTCTTGTTTTGTTGATATTAGTGTTTGATAATGAGACCTGGAAAAAGTCCAAGTCCCACCTTTCCTGCATTAAAAACTGGCATGCCCCACCACGTTCCTTCTCACAACTAACCTGAAATACTTGCCTGTTTACCAAATTACCGTCAAAATTACAATCCCGGCTCTCTCTCTCTCTCTCTCTCTCTCTCTCTCTCTCTCTCTCTCTCTGTGTGAAAACACGTATGACAAAGACAGGCACTTTTTTCAATCTCTTTGGAAATAAGCAAATATGCAATGACTATAATATGGTTGCAAATATGTTATATGTAACATTGTATTATAAAAAATGTTTTAGGAGTAATTTGGTTTGAGAAATACTCTCAATCCATCTCATCTCATCATTATAATTTTTTTTTAAATTTTCACACAAAATATAATAAACAATTCAACTTTTTTAAATCTTAAAATAAATAATAACATTAAAAAATAATATTCTAATAATATTTTATTCAATTTTTAACTTTCATATAAAATCATCTAATCTCATTTCACTATTCAAACGAATCATAAAGATATTGCATAAAAGCAAATTTATAAATTGATGTGTTAAGTTAGATTATAAAATTATTTTTATTATAAAATAGATTTAACGGAACACATAAAGTTATATCAATTAGAGTGAATTTATTTTAATGAAATCTCTTTATAGCTACGATACTGCTCTTATATTTTTGACACAATAGATAATTGATATCATGTTTATGCGCATCCCACGCAAAAAGAAGTGAGAGCATTGTATCTGTTTAATAGTGATGATGATCATCGTGCATCTATCGATATCAATTGTAACATTTAGATATTATTGGATGGCTGAGAAAGTACATCCTTAAAAAACTACACTGTTCGACATCAACATCGTGTTGCAAATGACAACAAAAGGCAGGCACCTTGAGCCCTTCTATCAAGAGGTGGATGTGTAGCAATCCAAGTATACAGCGCCTTGCCAATTTCAGTTACTACCGCCAATTTTAGATGTTGAGAAGTGTTGAGGAGATTTGTGATTAGTAATAAAAAGTAGGTGAAAAGTAATAATAAAGTAATGAATAGTAATAAAAAATAGGTAAAAAGTAAGGAATAATAGTAAAAATAGGTAAAAAGTAATTAATAATAGTGAGAAGAGTTAAGAAGTGTTGAAGAGATTTCAACACTCAAACACAGCTAATGGTAGTACTAGAGTTAACACCTTATATTTAAAATCGAGAAATATTGTTTATCATCTTAAGTCTTAAATTTTGTTATTGTTAGTCACACTAATTAATGCATTACATTTTAATTATTTTTCATATATAAAGATGTTTGGTTTACAAATGCACTTCACAAAAGTAGACTGACAAACTTATGTGGATTGTTCGTATGGTATACCATATTATAATATTTTTAAAGTAAATCTAATTTATTATAATTTTTACATAAATTTGTGATTTCACCTTGACTAGGTATGGTTTGGCACTTTAAAATTCTCATCCCAAATTCAAAATTCTCATATCATTATTATAAATTTTCTAAATTTTTATATAAAATATAATAAATAATTTAACTTTTTCTTAACTTTTTCAAATTCTAAAATAATTGTTGAACCCAAGATTTCAAGTTTTGTGTAATTATATATTTACACATGGATTTTGATGATAACAAATGAATTCAAAGAATAAAGAAGTCTCAAGCTCAAGTTGTCTACACAATGGAGTCAAGCACATCAAGGAAACAAGTATGAGCAAGAAGGGAACAAGTTCACATTAAAATTATAGAGTAATGTTGTAAATCTCTTCAAAATTCGAAATTAGGATTAATGCTCAAAATTAATATTTTATCATAAAGCATTAAAATACATTTTCCACATGTGCATGAATATTTTTGAAAATTAAATTTGAAAATTTTGAAAGATGATTGATTGTCATCTTTTGCATGTGCATACCTTGATTAAAGGGTTGAACTTTGAAAATATTAAAGATGATTGATTGTCATCTTTCACATGTGCATGTTTTATTTGAATATTTTTAAAAGTGATTGATGCTTTTTTTAGACTTATACAAAAAGTAAAAGATTAGGTTTGAATTTTTTGAAAATGAAAGTGTGCTCATTTTGTCATATGCCAAAAGTAAAAGATTAGGTTTGATTTTTTTGAAAAAGTGAATGATGTTGTCTTTGACAATTGAAAAAGAAGAACCTTTTATTTGAATTCTTTGAAAAAGTGAATGATATTGTCTTTGACAATTGAAAAAGAATAACCTTTTATTTGAATTTTTTGAAAAAGTGAATGATGTTGTCTTTGACATGTGAATCTTTTTAAATTTGAATATGAAGTCTCATATGCCTATAAATAGATCATTTGAGAGCTTCACATTCACAACACTAAGAGCATACAACATTCATTCAAAGCTTTCATTCTCTCTTCTCTAAACATTGAGCCTTAATCCTTATTCATTTTGAGAGATATAGTTTACGCTGTATTGTTCTTATTTCACTCGTTGAGGAGTGTTTTCTGATAACCTACCCACTATCAACTTTTGTATCAGAAAAAGGGTGTGTATAACCCTTGTGTGTGTAGAAAGTATTCTACACGGGGAATAGTTGAATCACCACGTGTAAGGTGATTGCAAGTGTAGAGGGTGTTCTACACGGATCCTTTGTAGCGGTGTTGTTCAAAGGTGTAATAGGTTTCTATCTCCACCTGAAGGAGGTTGAATAGTGAATTTGGGAATCCTCAAGGGGTAGCTTGAGGCGAGGACGTAGGCAGTGGGGCCGAACCTCGTTAACATACTGAGTTTGCTTCTCTCTTACCCTTACTCTTTATATTTATTGTTATTTCATATTTTGTTTATATTTTATATTATATATTTGATTTATAATTGTTATTTTTTTTAATACAACTCAATTCACCCCCCCTCTTGTGTTAGTCATCTGGGCAACAATTGGTATCAGAGCTAAGAGCTCTATTATAAGATTAACTATCTTTTGAGTTAAGATCTTATGGCTAACATTGCAGCTTCATTTGGTGAAGGTCAATCTAGTAGTCGGCCTCCACTCTTTTGTGGAGATAATTACTCATTCTGGAAAGTTAGAATGAGAATATTTCTTCAAGCTCAAGGTAGAGAAATATGGAAATGTATTGTAAATGGACCTTATATTCCAACAAAAGTGGTTGGTGGAGTAAAGGTCAAAAAGGAAGAAGAAGAGTTTGATCGTGAAGACGATAGACTTTATACTTTAAATTTAACTGCTATGAATTTATTATATAATGCTCTTAATGGAAATGAGTTTAATAGAATAATGAATTGCGCTACGGCAAAGGAAATTTGGGATAACTTGGAAGTAACTTATGAAGGAAGTTCGCAAGTCAAGGAATCAAAAATTTATATTCTTACTCATGAATATGAAATGTTTAAGATGAATGATGATGAATCTATTTCTAGTATGCACACTCGTTTTACTAACATCATAAACAGCTTGACAGCTCTTGGTAAAGTTTATTCCAAGGTGGAGATAGTAAGAAAAATTCTCAACTCTTTACCAAAACGTTGGGAATCAAAAGTTACAGCGATTCTTGAAGCTAGAGACCTCAAGAAGCTCGAAATCAATGAACTCATCGGGTCACTTATCACCCATGAGTACACATTGAAAAGAGGAGAAGAAGAAGGAAAGCCAAAGAAGAGCTTAGCACTTAAAGCTGTTCCTCATGAAAGTGAAAGTGATGAAGATGAGGAAAATGACGATAAAGATGAAGAAGTTGCGATGATAACAAGAAGAATTCAGAGGTTCTTGAAGAAAAATAGAACTCCTCCGAGGAAATCTTTCAAAAAGTTTTCCAAGAAAGATTCAGGTAAAAACGACACTTTAATTTGTTATAAATGCAATAAACCTGGTCATATCAAGCCAGATTGTCCTCTGCTAAAGAAAGATCGAAACAAGGGCAAGAAAGCAATGAAAGCTACATGGGATGATGATTCAAGTAGCTCAGATAGTGAAGCAAGCAATGAAGAATCAGCAAATCTTTGTCTTATGGCTAAAGATGACATTGAGGTAACAAATCTTGATAATATTGAAAATCCTTCATATGAAGAATTGAAAAATGTTTTAGAAGAGATTTATGAGGAATTTGAAAAATTGGATATCGAGTATACTGCTTTGAAAAAGAAAAATTCTTCTTTAACAAACGAAATTGAAATTTTAAGAAAAGAAAGTATCATTTTGAAAGATGAAAATCTTGAATTGAATAAGAAGAAAACCGATTTAGAAAATATTGTTGAAAACTTTACGAATGGAAAAAGAAATTTTGAAAAACTTATTGGTAGTCAAAGATGTGTTTTTGACAAGGCAGGTTTGGGATATATGTCAAAACAAAAATACAAACCTTATAAAAATTTCTTTGATAATCATTTTACCTCAAAGACTAATATTCAAAATTCTTTTCATAAAAATAATTTTGTCAAAAAAGGATATTATTATAATCATTCAAGTTTTTCATATATGTCACATGCTATTTGTAATTTTTGTAATAGAAATGGTCATAATTATCATACTTGTCCTATTAGAAGAAATCATACAATGACTATTAGGGCCATATGGGTACCTAAAAATCTTGTTTCTTCTAATACTAATAAATAAAGGACCCAAAGAACTTGGGTACCAAGAAAAATCATTTTAATTGTTTTTATAGGTATGCATGAAGTCATCCATAAGCAAAAATAAGTGGTTTTTAGATAGTGGATGTTCAAGACACATGTCTGGAGACAAGACTAAGTTCTTTGATCTTAAATCTAAAGAAGAAGGACACGTGACATTTGGAGACAACTCGAAAGGGAAGATCGTGGGAATATGTAAAATTGGTAATGAATCTTCTCTCATAATTGAAGATGTTCTACTTGTTGAAGGTTTAAAACATAATCTTTTGAGCATAAGTCAATTATGTGATAAAGGATTTACAGTTACTTTTAAAATAGATAAATGCATTATTTTGAATGATCATGATTGTAATATTTATTTTATTGCTTTTAGAAACAATAATGTTTATACAATTGATTTTGAAGAAATTACCTCACAAGATGTTATTTGCTTGTCAGCTCAAAATGAAACTAGTTGGTTATGGCATAGAAGATTAGGTCATGCCAACATGGAACTTATTTCCAAACTTTCAAAAAATGATCTTGTGAGAGGTTTACCAAAAACATATTTTCTTAAAGACAAAATTTGTGATGCATGTCAATTTGGTAAACAAACAAAAACTTCTTTTAAAACTAAGAAACATATTTCCACTACTAGACCATTGCAACTGATACACATGGATCTTTTTGGACCAAATAGAGTTGCAAGTCTAGGAGGAAAATATTATGCATTTGTTATTGTTGATGATTTCTCTAGATATACTTGGGTCATCTTTCTTGCTCATAAAGATGAGGCACATAATGCGTTTACCAAGTTATGCAAGAGAATTCAAAATGAAAAGGGCTATACTATTTCAAGTATCCGAAGTGATAGGGCTAAAGAGTTTGTTAATAAAAATATTGAAACATTTTGTGATGAAAACGGTTTTATTCATAATTTTTCTGCTCCTCGAACTCCTCAACAAAATGGGGTAGTAGAGAGGAAAAATAGATCTCTTCAAGAGATGGCAAGAACAATGCTCAATGAGAACAACTTACTTAGTTATTTTTGGGCCGAAACGGTAAGTACTGCATGTTATGTTATAAATAGAGTTATGTTAAGGTCTAAATTAGATAAAACCCCCTATGAGCTTTGGAATGAGAAAAAGTCCAACATTGGTTACTTTCATGTATTTGGATGCAAATGTTTTATTTTGAATGACAGAGATAATTTAGGCAAGTTTGATGCAAAATCTGATGAATGTATTTTTCTCGGGTATTCTACTAATAGTAAAGCTTATAGAGTATTCAACAAAAAGACTTTGACTATACAAGAATCTATGCATGTAGCATTTAATGAATCTAATTCTCCACTCTCCAAGAAATCTATTGATGAAGAAACAGAAGGTATAAATAATACAGAAAGTCTCAATCTCAACAAAGAGAAAGCAATAGAGGAAGTTCAACATGGAGCCATCAGGAAAGATCATCAAAATTTAATACAAGATGCAACCAAACAGTGGAAATTTGTGAAAGATCATCCAGTGGAACAAATTTTGGGAGAACCTTCACAAGGTGTAAGTACTCGATCATCTCTTAGAAATATTTGTAATCATACTGCTTTTCTATCTCAAATTGAACCCAAAAATATTGATGACGCACTTCTTGATGAATCTTGGATTCTAGCTATGCAAGAAGAGTTGAATCAATTTGAAAGAAATGATGTTTGGACACTTGTTCCTAGACCCAAAAATTATACTATTATTGGAACAAAATGGGTTTTTAGAAACAAGAAAGATGAGTCTGGAGTCATTACTAGAAATAAGGCTCGACTTGTAGCCCAAGATTTTAATCAAGAAGAAGGAATCGATTATGATGAGACATATGCACCTGTCGCAAGATTAGAAGCTATTCGAATGCTACTTGCATATGCTTGTTATAAAGATTTCAAACTTTTTCAAATGGATGTTAAAAGTGCTTTCTTAAATGGTTTTATAAATGAAGAGGTATATGTTGAGCAACCTCCAGGTTTTGAAAATCATATTTTCCCAAATCATGTTTTCAAACTCACAAAAGCACTATATGGACTTAAACAAGCTCCTAGAGCTTGGTACGAGAGACTCAGTGGTTTCTTGATTGAAAAAGGTTTTTCAAGAGGAAAAATCGACACAACTCTTTTCATTAAATATGAAAATGATGATATTCTTTTGATTCAGATTTATGTTGATGATATAATATTCGGTGCTACTAATGAAAATATGTGTCAAGTTTTTGCTAAGACTATGCAAGAAGAATTTGAGATGAGCATGATGGGTGAACTTACATTCTTTCTCAGATTGCAAATTAAGCAAGCAAAAAGTGGGACATTCATCAATCAATCAAAATATATTAAGGAATTACTGAAGAAGTTTGGGATGGAAAATGCTAAGGAAATTGGAACACCAATGAGCCCATCAACTAAACTTGATAAAGATGAATCCGGTAAGCCAGTTGACTCGAAGATATATCGAGGTATGATTGGTAGCTTATTATATTTAACAGCCAGTAGACCAGATATTATGTTTAGTGTGTGCTTATGTGCACGTTTTCAATCATCTCCAAAAGAATCACATTTAATTGCAGTTAAGCGCATTCTTAGATATCTTAGTGGTACAATTAACCTAGGGTTATGGTACCCTAAGCACACATCTTTCGATCTAATCAGCTACACAGATGCAGATTATGCTGGCTGTAAAATAGATCGAAAAAGCACTAGTGGAGCATGCCATTTCTTAGGTCATGCATTAGTTTCCTGGTTTAGTAAAAAATAAAATTCTGTTGCACTATCTACTGCTGAGGCAGAATATGTTGTTGCGGGTAGTTGTTGTGCTCAAGTTCTCTACATGAAGCAACAACTTGAAGATTTTAAACTCATGTATAATCACATTCCAATCAAATGTGATAATACAAGTGCTATAAATCTTTCAAAGAACCCAATACAACATTCTAGAACTAAGCATATTGAAATAAGGTATCATTTTCTTCGAAATCATGTGCAAAAAGGTGATATAATGTTAGAGTTCACAAACACACACGATCAGTTAGCAGATATTTTCACAAAACCTTTACCAGAAAATAGATTATGTATGATCAGAAGAGAAATAGGTATGATGCATGCTATGAATATCTCTTAAAAGATAGACCAGAGTCAATAAAAATAGAGATAGATTTTTTTTAATACTTTTACATAAATTTGAGATTCTTAGCCTCATGTTTGAGACGCTCATTCTCTTCATACAATATCATGTCATTCTTATTCATGGGAACCGGCAAACGGAATGAAGAATCTAATAAAGATTTCAACTGTTTATTCTTCTGCCGAATGATTCCTTCCCTTGTGTGAGACTCTTGAACAATTTGTTGAAGTACAACAATTTGTTCTTTGAGCTTTTCAACTTCGTGATTTTTGGCTTGTAGCCGCTGAGAAAAAGCCACAATAGAGGAAGAGTAGCGAGTCCCAAGACTCACCGAGTCATAAATAGCATCAGAATCTGACTTATTAGTCAGATTATTATTTTCTTGCTGCAACATGGCACCAATGGTAGCTGCAGAAAGAACAGGAGGTTGAGATGCAGAATGCCTCATGGATGGATCTAGAGAAATGTTAGAAGAATGAGCCATTGAGAAAAGAATAGAAGGCTTAAAACGAGAATGCTGAAGGAATGCAGATGAGTTATAGAGATGAGATGAAAACTTGATGCGGATTGGATGAACTTCAGGACTGATTTTATAGAGATAGCATAAAGAATAAGACAAACTATTTTCTCTTCAAATCTTATTTAGTCAAAAGAAATACAAGATATGCTGGACACACATTGTCAAAAGTTTTCTTACTAAGCCAGCGAGATTAACAGTAGATTGTCCCTATTTTTCTAGTAAACAATGAACCTCTGCTGTTATCTGCCGATGTTGACCTTGTATCTGAACCCTTTCTCGTTCCAGCTCCTCTATTCGTGGTTGCAGATCATGAGCATACCAATCTGTAAATTTTTTCAACTCTTGGTTTTCTTGCTTTAGCCTTTTATTCTCACTATCCTTATTAGCAAGCTTCTGTCGTAACTCAGATATTTGCATGTTAAGATGATTAATCTCACTCACCCTCGCCATTAACTTTCGAGACATGATCGTAACAGATGCATCATATTGATTACTGAGCATTCTTGATTCTGCAATAATCTCAGAATCAGCCTTACTAGAAAAACGGTTCACTGCTCCTATCATGGTATTGACGGCCTCAGGAGAGAAGATTGATGATTGATGCGTCAAGGGTTCCTGATTCAAGTCTGGAACATTAGTGGAAGAGAATTGCTCAGCCATTCTATCGTTGTGGAAAAATAGAACTCAGGTCAAGAAGTGATTATTTTTTTGGCATCCGATAGATGAAAATGATCATTTTTTTATAGAAACTCGGAGCTTTCAATCCCGTTTGTCAACAACATCAGGTGATTGTTTAAATCTTCAGCCGTATTAAATTCATAGAGTTAGGCCTCGAGGCTTTGCAGCACTTCTCGGGTCACGGACGGCTCCATTTTTCAACTATCTACAGTGACTATTAAACGCTTCGTTTTCTTCAGGTCCATTTACTTGTTGCAGATCCTTTTTAATGAGCCAAAAGGGGGATAAGTGTTAGACTAGAACATTAATATCGTTTGAATTGCTAAACTTATTATATATATTTGGAATTATATTTATACTTTTGCTTGAAAAACTAACGCACATTCTCAGGGGGAGCTTAAGTATTAATTCAGGTTTCAGGTTCTATCAAGTATTTGTCATCATCAAAAAGGGGGAGATTGTTGAACCCAAGATTTCAAGTTTTGTGTAATTATATATTTACACATGGATTTTGATGATAACAAATGAATTCAAAGAATAAAGAAGTCTCAAGCTCAAGTTGTCTACATAATGGAGTCAAGCACATCAAGGAAACAAGCATGAGCAAGAAGGGAACAAGTTCACATTAAAATTATAGAGTAATGTTGTAAATCTCTTCAAAATTCAAAATTAGGATTAATGCTCAAAATTAATATTTTATCATAAAGCATTAAAATACATTTTCCACATGTGCATGAATATTTTTGAAAATTAAATTTGAAAATTTTGAAAGATGATTGATTGTCATCTTTTGCATGTGCATGCCTTGATTAAAGGGTTGAACTTTGAAAATATTAAAGATGATTGATTGTCATCTTTCACATGTGCATGTTTTATTTGAATATTTTCAAAAGTGATTGATACTTTTTTTAGACTTATACAAAAAGTAAAAGATTAGATTTGAATTTTTTGAAAATGAAAGTGTGCTCATTTTGTCATATGCCAAAAGTAAAAGATTAGGTTTGATTTTTTTGAAAAAGTGAATGATGTTGTTTTTGACAATTGAAAAAGAAGAACCTTTTATTTGAATTCTTTGAAAAAGTGAATGATATTGTCTTTGACAATTGAAAAAGAATAACCTTTTATTTGAATTTTTTGAAAAAGTGAATGATGTTGTTTTTGACATGTGAATCTTTTTAAATTTGAATATGAAGTCTCATATGCCTATAAATAGATCATTTGAGAGCTTCATATTCACAACACCAAGAGCATACAACATTCATTCAAAGCTTTCATTCTCTCTTCTCTAAACATTGAGCCTTAATCCTTGTTCATTTTGAGAGATATAGTTTGCGCTGTATTGTTCTTATTTCACTCGTTGAGGAGTGTTTTATGATAACCTACCCACTATCAGCTTTTGTATCAGAAAAAGGGTGTGTATAACCCTTGTGTGTGTAGAAAGTATTCTACACGGGGAATAGTTGAATCACCACGTGTAAGGTGATTGCAAGTGTAGAGGGTGTTCTACACGGATCCTTTGTAGCGGTGTTGTTCAAAGGTGTAATAGGTTTCTATCTCCACCTGAAGGAGGTTGAATAGTGAATTTGGGAATTCTCAAGGGGTAGCTTGAGGCGAGGACGTAGGCAGTGGGGCCGAACCTCGTTAACATACTGAGTTTGCTTCTCTCTTACCCTTACTCTTTATATTTATTGTTATTTCATATTTTGTTTATATTTTATATTATATATTTGATTTATAATTGTTATTTTTTTTAATACAACTCAATTCACCCCCCTCTTGTGTTAGTCATCTGGGCAACAATAATAAAAATATTTTAATATTTCATTTTAAAACTTAAAATTCTCATCTTATTACAAAACCATACTAATTTTTAAACCTAGCTCTCCTCGTCAATTTAAGAATTTGACTTATAAAAATTATTTAAACTATTTCAAATCAATCAGTAAAATCCAAAATTCCAAATCAGACTTAAATTTTAAAATAAAATTGCTCTGACACCTAAACAATGGGTCTAAGTTTTGGGAGTCAGATTAGGTAAGTTAAATTTTAATTACACTTTTATAGAAAAAAAAAAAAAAAAAAGCTCTATTAATAGTAGACGATTTAAATTAGCTAGAGTATGACCTTGACTTATGAGGCAGCCTTGTTCATTTTTATAAAATATCTCATCTCATTTAATTATTATAATTTTTTTAAAATTTTACATAAAATAAAATAAATAATTTAATTTTTTTCAAATCTTAAAATAAAAATAATATTAAAAAATATATATCCTAATAATATTTTATTTAACTTTTATCTCAATTTATCTCATCTGTAAAAACAAACAAAGCAATATTAGGAAGTCAACGTTTTAAATTGGAGACTCTCTCAATTAATTCAAGAATTACGTGTTTGATTTAGGCCTAGCTATGTATAGGTTGGTTGGTTTTTCTTCTTTCAAGAATATATATATATATATATATCCTCGTTCTCAAGTGTGTGTATATATATATATAAATTCTATTCATCATTCTTATACATTATACTCCATACTTTATTTTTTTTTATTTTTTTTTTCTTAACAAGTGTTTGGTATATAGATGATGATTAGAAGAATTCAATTAGTTTATAAAGAATAAATTCAAAGAAACTTTTTTTAAAAAATAATTATACTTGAAAACCTTTACACCACACATAATTCAGGTGACATAATTTGATTTAAATGATAAATTTTAGAATTGAAATCTTACAAATCAAATTATGATATGTAGATGGTATGTGGTGTAAAAGTTTTCAAATAATACTTATATATATATATATATATAGAGAGAGAGAGAGAGAGAGAGAGAGAGAGAGAGAGAGAGAGAGAGAGAGAGAGAGAGAGTTATTCTATTCCGAAACCCTACACCACACCTATTGAGAAAAAATAAAAAAAAATAAAAAAAACAGGTGTATAATGTAAGTTGCTGAGTACAATATTTCATATATATATATATATATGTGCGCGCGGTCGCGCACCTTATAAAACCTACCAACAATATCAATAATGGAATCAAAGATTCTTTTATTTGTTGTCGTTTATAAAAATAAAATAGGAAAAATAAGAAAGACTCATAGATACTTTTATAATTTTACTCTTTTAGTAAATAACCGTTTCCTTTTTATTTGTAAAAAAACTCTACAGTCAATTACTTTTACGTACTCATGCGCGAATTGAGGTGGCATGGAAGCTGGAAAATAAAATGGTACGTCTTGGTGAAATGAAGGGGGCTGCGTTCTAAGCTGAAGATGAAAAACAGATGATAAGGCTTTTGAATCAGACATAGTTTTCCTAGGTCTCATAACATTTTATGACCCGCCCAAGGACACTGCAAAGCAAGCTTTGTGGCGATTGGCTGAGAAGGGGGTGAAAGCCAAGTATTGACTGGTGTGATTCACTCTCCATGGCAATAAAGGTTTGCAATGAAGTATGCATCAAAACAACCCATGTAATTACTGGACCCGAGCTAGAGCTACTGGATTAGGACTCCTTCCATGAGACTTTCAAAGGAGCTGCTGTACTAGCTAGGCACACCCCAACCTAGAAATCCAAAGTAGTAAAGTCATTGCAGATGGTTGGTAACCATGTTATTGGTTTTTTGGGTGATGGATGGCGTAAATGACTCCCTCGCATTGGATGTTGTTGATGTGGGTATATCAGTTGACTCTTGCATAAATGACGAAGTTCACGTGGGTGGCGGAAGAGAGCAGCGGGATCTGAGAGAAAGACGTGGGTGGTGGAGGGAGAAGCAGAACATGGATTTGGGAGAAACGGAACATTCCATTGTCTATCTTCTTTTTCTTGTTTATGTTTTTTTTAATATAAAACAATCTATCATTTTAGTGGAGTACACATGTTCGTCTGCAAAACGGAATGTACCTAGGGACTTTATTTTCTTTCGTAGGCTAGCAAAATAACCACATAATTACATATTTCCGTTATTTGGTTAGAATCTTGCTATTAAGTAAAATAAAAAGAAAATTATTCTTCATTTTTAAATTTGAATTTGTAAGAAATAACGATCGCCCCTCAACGTGCGGGCCAAAAAGAAAGAAAGCGCTAACGCGAACGACAAGAGGCCGTGGATTTATGAGCAGGAGACGTATTCAGACGCAAAAGGTTCCTCTTGTCTTCTTGTGTGGATAATGCTTGTCGTTAATTTAGACCTTAGAATCTAAGATAAGTCCAACCGGACCAATCCTCACCTTTTCTGCACTCGAGCTGGAATGTCCCCACCCTGTTTCCCCATCGCAAGAAAGGTCCAAATTCTTGCTTAATTGCAGTAAAATATTTCATTTTACAGCCGTTTTTTTTAAAAGCAAAATGATATAGCAACGATGAATTCTAATATTCTGATAGACAAAAGCTATCAAAATATATATATATATATATTTTTATTGTATCAGTATTTGTTTATTTTTATTTTTTTTTAATACAAAAAAATATGCTGTAAAAAAAAATTAACACTATCGATACAAAAGTTCAATAACTGTTTTTAGGTGAAGGTAACAACGTCCTTTTTTTAAATTAATTACATATATATATATATATAGTAATGTTACTTATAATTTTAATTTTTTAAATCTTTTTATTATCATATGATGTGACATTAAATGATTAAAAATTATTTATTATATTTTACTTATGAATTAATTATTTAATACCACATCATATAATGATAAAAATATAATAAAAAAATAAATGATAAATAAATTTGTTAGTATATATGGGTGTTTTTGCCTCTTCAACATAACCCAAAATCAAGTGGTAACAGCTCAAGTTTCATTTCTCTAATGGTCTATGTTGGAAAGTACAAAGGTTTTTTTTTTTTTTCCCCTTTCAAGAGTATTCAATTATCACTCAATTACGGCTATTTTAATTATTTCATTCAAATCTCCTTAATTATAATAAAAGCAAGATTCTGTTCAAATAGATACCTAACGCTCTTCCAACTATTTGCAATCATCATTATGGACTTCATTTGGAGACAAATAAATGTTATAGTCCACAACCACACAAACCTCGCTCTTGAGATGGCAAAATATCAACTGACTTATCAAGCCTACAAGAACATATGGGAAGAAAAACAAAAAAAAGATCAAATAGAAGTTTGGCAACCGCTACCTCAAAATCAAAGAAATTTATCTTTTGATGCTGCAGTCAAAGATTCTTTTTTAGCAATCTCAACGATATATAGGGACCACAATGAAAAAATTTTGGAGGTTAGAGCATAAAAAATTCAAACCACAAATCACATGATATTTGAAGCTTTAGTAGCTCTCTTAGCTTCCCAAGTAGGATCTCAACTCCAACAAAATCTAGCAGTTTCTATATGGCGAAGCTCAAAAAGTCATAACAGCCATTGAAAAAACCGATTCCTCTCCAAATTGGCAAATCACTCCTATAATTGAAGATATTTAGCATATCTTTCAATATCACAAAAAGTGAAAAATAGTAAAAATTCATCAATTATAAAATCGATATGTACATTCAGTAGCGCAATATGTAGCAACCAATCTAGTTTTTGATTGCATAGCTTTAGATATTTTACCTAAGTGCATTTTGTTTATAGATAATGGAAATGATCCATCTTGAATCTATACTGTATTTTATAATTTATTTTACAATACTGATTAGGAAAAAAAAATACCTAACGCTCTTCAGATGATATAAATGCATGATCTTTTTGGTTTGAACAAAGACTCAAAACCCAAGGTGAATGCCATGATTCACCTCATCTTCAATTTTAAACTTTGCGCTCTAATTAATGGGCTTCCAAGACGTTGGTCTCAGTCTCAAGTTGAGTAGCTTTTGTTTATACAATAAAATTATATTTTAGGGATAAATAATTTCATCTCTATAAAACTGTATTTCTTTTAAAATAAAATAAAAAATTATTCTCGAGTAGGTATGTAAATCTTATCATTTAAATAATATATTTTATATACCTACTTGAGACTAGAATAATTCCTAACAAAAAAATCATTTGAACTTAATAATAAAAATTGGATCATTATGTGACCTGCAAACGTCTTTTTAAGACGATTTTAAATTTGTTATAAAAAAATTTCATCATAAAAAATAAAAACCGTAAGAGGGAATAAAAACAATATTACTTCTAATATTAGTCGAATGGATTTGTCAAAATTTGAAGTAGTTTTGCTCGTGCATTAGATACAAAAGTTGAGAAAGGATTATAAAAAATTTTTATAAAATAAAATTATAAATTAACGTGATTTTATATGATACGTTATATTTATTTTATATTAAAAATAATTATATAATTTAATAAATTATATATTTAATTTTTTAAAATTTATTTATTATTAAAATAATTAAGTAAACATGGTTAATAAGGAGGAGAAATGACAAGCGACAGCGCATGCATGACATCACTAAAGCCAAATGGAAAAATGAGCCATCACAAAAATGCAATCAATAGAGGGTCTCATTCAAACAAAGACCAGCCAATGCCTCTGGCCATTAGCGACTTCATTGGCAAGTGAGGACGCACAAAAAAAAGTTAGTTTGAAAGTCAGTTTTAAAAGGCTATAAAAGGTGAAAGAAATTGAATGCTGGGGACTGCAGTTGAGTAAGGAAGGGGACATCTTTGACAAAAAGCTGAACATGACAGTCACAGTTCCTTCTAGATTCAAAAAGCTAATCTGTTTATAATTTCAAAAACTTTATTTTTACTTATTTTTTATATATTTTAAAAATATCAAAATAATATATAATAAAACTCTTTTACAACTTTTTTTTTTTGAGACCTCATTTCGTAAACCCTACATAGTAAAAGTTGCACTAATATTACTCTTATTTTTCACTATTATAATACGATTATTATCTTACAAAATTTAATATGATGGGGCAGCATTACTCAATGCTACACTTCAGAGTCTGACCAAGAGGCACTGATAGTGAAATATACAGATGGGTGCTGCTATCATTCAACGAATTCAGATTATTAGGGGTTGGGTTCTTGCTACACTTGTTTTCGGGGTGGGAACCACTCCAAAATTTCTAAAGTTATTGCATCTCTTGACAAAAAGCTAAATGATATTTTGAATATACAAGTGTTGTGTAATTTTTTTTTAAAAAATAAATAAATATGAAATCTGTATAAAAAAATTAATTTTTTAATAATAGATTCTATTCTTTTTTAAAACGACTGCACGACACTTACGCAATTTATAACTATCGTAACATTATTCAGATTATTATATAATATTAACTTTTGTTAATATGACACTTAAAAAAACATGTCTGCGAATATAATATGAAGAAGATGCTAAGTATTTTAGATTTTATTATATAATATTAGCCTTTGATTTTCATTGTGAAAAGGACCCTATCTACCATGTATGCATAATTATTATGTTTGACTCTATATTTCGGATGTTTAATTCAATGAAGGAAGCTTGTTGAAAAAAAAACAAAAATGGAAGTTGCATTTTAAGATAATGATTTAATGCATATGCGAAGTTTACATATGGTCACGACTTAAAAGTGATGATAAAATAAAATTTAAAACTTGACTATCTTATTTACGTAAACACGTGCACTAAAACACCCATGCTAGGTACCTCCACCATGCAAATGAATCCCCATTGCAGCATACTGCTTTTCTGTATATTTATTTTATAACTTGTATTTAAAAATCCTAGTTTCCTTTTATGAACTTATATCAAATGAATCCCGCGTTCAGTGTTTGTTTTCTGGTAAAACGTGTCAAAAGGGTTATCCATGCATGCCAAGAAAGATGTCATGTGGCACTGTGCTGAATTATCGTGCAAAACAACAGCCTGAGCTGGAGATTTAGTTAGTGGATTACCGGAGTTTGGATGGCAAGTTTTCTTATTGAGCTTTAACATTCTCAGCTAGGTGCCTATATATACACACATACAGGGAAATATTGGATAAGTAAAGACTATTGCTGTACTTCAAATGAAATCCATAAGTCAGAAAAAAAGAATAAAATACTGAGACATGAGATACCTTGCAACACTGGAGGAATCTCTCATACATAATTGCCTAAACAGTATACAATGGGAAAAAATAAACTAATATGAGTAGAGTCCTAGGATGTATGACTCATAAAAAATTCAGGTAACTGTTTAGACTGACCTATTGATCTCAAGATTCTACTAATCTACACTAGATAGTATTATGCCCGCAGGCGAGCAAAAAAACAAAAGTTTCTAAACTTGCTTCATATATCGTCCTAAAGGCATTGATGCAGTCCACCCAACTGAGTTGTAGGTTGACAAATAATGGTAATAGAATCAAGCCTGTGCAGGAGTTGGTTGAGGACAATCGACTAACCTCTCCATCATTTGCAGCTGATCATAAGGTGCGATCTGCACCATAAGATGAAACTCAGATGGTGACATAGAACAGTTATGGAGAAATAAATCTGTTTACTGTTATCCCTTTATTAGTCACCAAATATAGACAATGAACACAAATAAATTTGGAGATATGCTACCGAACAAGCACATGCATCTATGCTTGATGGCAAGTATGCATATAATGCTCATATCGTAGTTAAAATTAAAAGATATAGAATTTGCATTTAGACTTGCTCGGTTACAAGAATTAAACTCAAGATACTAGTCACTCGCATGGATTATTGACTGCTAATATTTGAGCAATTTCAATAAAACACTGCCCAATCACTATGTATCCCTCCTATAGGGACAGCCAGTGTTGATGGCTTAACCGAAAGCGATTTTATCCAACCAAATCAGCAAGCTCAACTGCTGCTGTCGGACCCCCAGTTTTATATCATTGTATTAATTACATGATAAAGTTGCCAGCCACTGGTTTAGACTTTTCATGGCAATCCCCTTAATAGTTTCGTATTTTGGTCAAAGAAAGGTACTTTGCAATGAATTGATGCCTCCCTTCTATGATGGTAATCTCTGCTCTGCGATAACAACAACAACCCATTGTATCATTTTTTCCCATTTCTAGCATTAGTTAAAATTTCAAGTCACCTGGCTGAATCCATCAGGCCATGTTATCGAAACAGCATAGTTCCCCATAGGACGAATATCTTCAGGTTCAATATCTTCTGGAACATCTGTATATTGCAATTTTTGCTCCCCTGTCCATTCATCCTGTTATGAGCCAAATTAGCCCCAATTAGTCAAAGGGCTGAAAAGGTCAGACATGAACGTTCCAAACACATGGTAGCATGAACTGAAATCAACGCCAGTGTAGGATTTGTAGAGGCCTTATTTTTCCTAAAAAGTGACATTGTGTTTGCTTTGAATAATCAGCATTGGGAAGAACTAGTATACAATTTGGATGCTTCTACAACCTATCGCAGCAACTTGAGTCTCTTTCGACTGGAATCACATGTATTTCAGCAGCCACCCACTACATCTATCTATTGATTTATCTAAAACTAAACAGTGCAAGGATTTGATGTCAGTTTCTGACTTCTTTATGGTTCTGCACAAGGTAACAGAGAAATAAAGTACTTAACAATGCTGATGCAAAATGATGAGAGCATTCTCAAGAAAAAAATCAACGTGATATAAATATACTGTGGTATTAAAAAAATAGACTGCCCACTAAAAGCTTAAATTTATTACATTTACATGCACATATATCTCCTTATTGTGTTCAAAGCTAAACATCACCCTGCAGATTTCTTGAAGAACGTATGAAATCAGTTATGGCCCATAAAATATATAAAACTGGCTATTCATTCTGCTACAAACCAACTCTTGTTTTTAACTTTTGGACGTCATTATTTGCAAATATTATTTTAATAAGTAATAAATCACATTGAAAAGTGCAAAAGGTAACCCAAGTACACTCAATATTTGCAAATATATCCTCTATAAATATAAACTAAGCAACAATTTTGACAGAGAGAGAAGGAATTTTCCAACATTATTATAGTACTAGGTTTGCTTTATGGGATTTGCAAGTTTTCTTTGGGAGATCTGTGATAACGCCTCTGATATGATAATAAATTCAGAAATTGGAAACAATTTTCTATGTATGGTACATTCCATACGTTTATAAAGGGAAACAAAAAACCAGAGGCTCCAAGTTCCAAGTGCCATGCATTTTTTGTTAGACTAGAAGAGGTTCGGTACCCCACATCATATAGCATTCAGCAACTATGAAAACAAATCCTCAGCAGCAGTGCATATATAACCAGCAATATAATTATTAAAATGCTGTCCATCAGTTTTAGCACCGAATATTGGACAGGTCATGAGCAGAAAGGCAATAGCAATCACCATATCTGTGTCATTGCTGTCTTGTATGTTAGTACATTACTAAAATTCAGGTTTTACAACTGCTGGTTTAGATGTTGAGACGATCTCATCTCATTTTTTCTCATCTTAACATCCAAATATCACTCAAATACAAACAATTTCAATTTCAAATATTAAAATTTTTCACCTAATCATTACAATTTTCTCAAACTTACAAACAAAACACAAAAAACAATTCAACTTTTTCAAATCCTAAAACAAAAATTATATTAAAAAATACCTAATCATTACAACTTTCCCAAACTTCCAAACAAAATACAAAAAACAATTCAATTTTTTCAAATCCTAAAAAAAAAAAAAATTATATTCTAGCAATATTTTAACTTTATAATATTTTTATTCGACTTTTTCTCTCTCCTTTCCAAAAACTCCAAAAAACATCTTAACTCAGACCATTCCACTACTATTCACAGAATTTTTTATTTCATCTCATCTAAACATTCAAACAAGACCTAGGGTAGATGTAACAATTTATCTTACGTTATCATGGCATACGATGTAATTATTTCAATTAGAACCATTTATAAAATATAAATTGAATGAAATTCTTCATACCACACTTTGGGCAGAACGATCATTCCGTCTAACAGTTGCAGGATGCAGAAGGAATTCTTCATCTGAATCTGGTACCTTCACCCTGATTGCATTGATAGATTTATCGTATCTGACAGCTGTAGATACTAGAAAAAAAAAATATGATTTCTCATCAAACTATGGTCAAAGGAAACATATGGGAATCGCAATAAACATTGCAGAAAACAAGCCTAGGACTATAATGATCTAGTCCCAAATCAAAGAGCAATCCCAACACGTCCTTCTTGTTGTCTATGAATTATCAACATTCCATTTTACTTACAAAGATAAAAGAATTCTGAATTTTTTAAGATACTGATAAAAGAAAAGAAATCTCTTGAGTATTAATTGTTGAATTTCTTATTTGAGCAATTGCAAAGAAATTTATAACTTTCTTTATATGTGTGTGAAGAGAAGTAGCTTTCTACTCTCACTGTCTTGGGAACACGTTTCTCAAGATTTTCAAGCACAGATAGGGTACCTTGTTGGCGAATCTTGGCACACTGTTGCACAACACAAATTCCAAGGTTCTGAAATGTCTTTGCAACTTCACCTTGAGGATTGGCCACCACTTCAGGCATTCCACTATCTCCAGAAGCAGACAGCTGTCAATAGGTAATCGACAAATATAAAATTGACTCTGGTTCCTTATCAGCTATAGTTATGTACAATGTCCGAATTCTAATGACCTAAAATCAAACGAATTATCTAGATATACAGAAGGCTTCTACGTGGAATTAATGGAGAAATTATAATGGAAAATTAATGGTCAAAACATAACCTGGCATTAATAAATAAAAAGAAAAATGAAAATCTTTAAGAGCAATAAAAAGGTAGTTAAATTTATGTGAGAAACATAAAGGCGCTTGATCTAGGTGTAACAAAAAGCAAAAAGCATGCAACTTATACAACATGGAGAGGGAAAACTCAATACTATTGCTAACAAATGAAATCACAGTAGATTCCAGACAATTAGCAGCAGTAAGTAACTTATCGCAAGACATACAGTTGGTCTGATGGGAAGATCAAATAGATGAGGGATTCCAAATTGCTCGACCACCTGCAAAGATGTGTATTATTTTCTTGTATATATCTTTCAGATAAAAATTTACCAATAATGCTAAAATCATGAGATTTTCAAGTTTTAGATTTTGCAAATAGAAGATTTTGGTACCTGAGAGCCTGAACCTCTTCCAAATGGATAATAGCGTTTTCCATCAGCATCAAAGTGGCACATATTCTCAACGACAGCAACACATGGTACCTAATGTTTATGAATAGAATTGCAAACATATGCTTAACAAGAATTTGAAGATGACAACAAATAGAAACTCATGACTATCTTATCACTTGTTGAAAATTTGCAACTCATTTGATGCTCAAACATGTCAAAAAACTGATCCAGAATCATATCTATAAAAAATATAGTGATTTAAAACAGAAATGTCACCTTAAGCTTTGAAAACATGCGAACTCCTTTTGCAACATCAATAAATGCTAGCTTTTGAGGGGTGGTAACAATAACAGCCGCAGTTAAAGGGACTACCTGAGAATTGTGATTTACCCATCTTTAAAAGTAGAGTGATAAGATTCAGAAGCAATGTGCTGTGGACAGGTATTTTTCTAGCTATCCACATACACATAAGCATTCGAAAACCATAGAAGGCAATAAATTAACAGAAGATCAAGATTATGAAACTAATAGGGTGCTCTAAATTTAGGCACAGAAGTAGTGAATTTAAAAACAGAACCTGGCATAAAGTGAGCTGGATATCACCGGTTCCAGGGGGCATGTCAACAACCAGATAATCCAACTCTCCCCTGCATTTTGGAATAAAGGATTAGGCATTGCATCTCTCTGAAAAACAACAATTGAGAATTTAGCCACAAAATTCATGAGGTGCCAGGAAAGAGAACCACATCAGTGAAGTGTGATGGGAATGGGATGAGAGTGTAGCATATAGCATAACTCAACAATACAACTCAAGCAGAACTGAAACTCTCATAAAAATCATGAGTAAACAACTCTTACCCTAGTTTTTCTTTCTTTCTAATTCATTAATGGAAGTATATCATACCACTCAGCAGTAGTCAGAAGTTGGTTGATGACCCCGGAAACCATTGGACCTCGCATTATTGCACGACCTTGTCCGGCAAATCCAAAAGAAATCAATTTAACTCCTAAGTATTCAGTTGGAATTATGGTACGCTTCTCTGGATTCTGTATAAGGTTTTACCATCATTAATGCATCTCTTCACTAACTTGCATATAAAATTCATTTAAAACTATGAAATATTACCATTTCTAGCAGTCGGTTTTCAGGGGACACCATTGTCGGTAAACTGGGACCATAGACATCAGCATCAAAGATACCAACTCTGGCGCCCATACCAGCCAAACTGTAAGCCAGGTTTACTGCTACTGTTGATTTTCCCACACCTCCCTGCACAATTATCCAGAAGCAGCTTAAAATAGGAAGGCATTATTAAATTAATTTTTAATATTTTTACAAAACAAGAAGATAATTGGATCACCCCTTAGCTGGGATTGGCAAATCAGGTAAAATATAAAATAAGTTAGTGCTGTGTTCAAAAAGGAAACACTTCCTCAAGTTATTTTACCTAAAATATATATCTGATCAGGACCCGTATGAATGTTTATATTTCCTTTCCTTTACAGTAGAAAGCCATGAGTAGGGGTGTACAAAATTCAGTCCAGACCGGAAAAACCAACTGGACCGGACCGAACTAGACCCAATACTGGAGGGGCCGGTCTCAATCCCAAAAATTGTGGACCGAAGAGGTTCGGTCCCGTCCTGGGGTCTATAAATTTTGGACAGGACCGGACCGAACAATCTATATATATATTTAAAATATTTTTAATAATTTAATATATTATTTTTATATAGTAATTATATAAGTTAATGATGTAATTTTCATCTAATTTATTATCATTGACCATATATAATATTAAATTATATATGCTATCAATTAATAATATATCATAAACCATGTGATAATTTATGCCATTGTATGTAAATGGACAATAGTAATGAAGAAATATTAGTTCCATAAAACATTTTTCCTAAATTTTAATTATTCATTGCTAATTTTTATTTTCTTCACGTAGTACACACTCATACTTACGAAGGATCCCATAGGGCCCTTCGATTCTATTTCTCTCACTTTCTCCCTCATTTTCTCTTCTTCTTGGCTCAAGCGAACACTAGAGTTAGTGATTCGCTCGAGCGGTATGTTGAGCGCCTATCAAGCGAATTCATAGGTCGCTATAGACGTTTAGAGTGAAGTAGGATCTAAATGGCGCTGTTTAGATCCTATGGACTGAACGGACCAACTAGACCGGACCGATAGGGACCGGTCCAGTCCCTTTGGGGGTTCAGTCTGGTCCAAGGTGAGAAAAGCCTGAACCGAAGGGATTGGGTCCGGTCCAAAAAACACCCTCCGGACCGACTGGACAGAATTCACCCATAGCCATGAGAATCTTACATTCCTTTCCCATCGAAATCCAAGGGGAAGCAGCAACTTTACAAGTAATTGCCTTTTCTCTGACACTTCAATCAGGAAGACTATATGATTTTAAGAAATCTTTCATAAAGATAGATTTCCTCATAAGCTGACAAGTTAAATACATAAGCAGTGCCTAGGTTTTTATGTTTTTCAAGAGACTTCCTCATTTCTTAATGTTATCAATTTACTTTGTGGTTTGCAAAATTGATCAATCAGATCATTCAACCCATATTCCATTATAAATAAACTAACAGTAGCCTTTCCACATGTCCCCAAAGCCACATGGCACCCAATGAGAGCACAATAAATGTTAAAAAGTTGATATGTCAGCTCTAAAACTTAAAAAAAGAAAAACAAAATTGCCATGTCACCTTAACAAAAAATATTTTTTAAAATACTAAATGGTAATCTAGAGATAAAAAATGCCATGTTAGCCCCTTAAACAAAAATAAAAATAAAATAACATATAACAAAAAAAAAACCCTCCATGGAGGGGATAAGGGGGAGGAAGGAGTAAAACTCATATCCCACCCTTTGGGTGGATTGAGGGCAACACATCCAAGCCACCCCGGAGGTGGCTCTTGAAAGTCACCTCCATGGTGTATCACCAGATCTGGTCACCCAAGAATTGACACGGTGTGACCAAATCATTCCACCTCTGAGTGGTGCAGACCACCTTGAAGGTGGCTTCATGAAAGGTGACCACTTCTAGGTCGCCCTGGGCCCCTGGGCCCCTCCACCACCTGAACTTCATGCTTAATTTTGTTTTTAATATTTATCATTTAATTATTTGTTAAATTTTGTTTTTTAATTTTTTTATAAGTGACAAATGGTAAGTGACAAAATTATTTTTTTAATAATTTTGTTTTTTTGTTAAAGGTTTGAAGTGGAGATTTTTTATTTTTTATTATTTTTATTTTCTAAAACAAAATTATTTTTTTAAGCTGACGTGGAATTTGTTATGTTTGAAAGCTGAAGTGTCAAATTTTTGACACGTGTTATACTCTCATTGGGTATCACGTGACTTTGGGGACACATAGGAATGCTACCGTTAATTTATTTAACAAAATATGAACAAAAGAATCTAATTTATGAGTTTTTCAAATCCAAGAAGTAAATTGATATAATGAAAACGTAGAGTCTTTTGGAAAAAGGTGAAAAACCCTAGACTATTGTAGCACTTAATCCTAAAAAACACATAACCTCAAGGGAGATCTATATTTTGTAGGATAATGGAAATTCTCCAGGCATACAAATAACTGAAGTTTGAACTATAGAGAGATAACTGTCAGACTAGACCACATATGCCCAATATGTCGGTGGTAGTACTACTAATTCATGATAATAGGATTAACAATTCAACGTGTCTATAAGTAACAATTCAATATGTCAACCTATAAATGTCAGTAGTAGTACTAGTAATACATGATAATAAGAATAACAATTCAATGCGTCTATGAGTAACAATTCAATATGTCAACCTTTGAGGAGAAAAGGGAAAAATCATCTGAAAAATCAAGGAAAGTCTACCTTGCAACTTGAAACTGCCACAATACTTGAGATTTTTTGTAAACCCACTGGGAGTTGCTCAGAAAAAATGGGTCGTGCAGGTTGTGCTGACATTGTCACATTCACGTTCTTCACCCAAGGAAGCATTGCAACCACCTCATTTGCCTTCTGCTCAAACTGTCATCAAGTAAATCTAATTACACTTCCCATGCAAAAACTAGATTAAAGCAATCATATAATCTGCACAAGCAAAAGCATAATTATGTTGAAAAATGCTCACGAGTCTTCCAAGATATGCCATTAAAAAAATTGGGTATCATTTTCACTAAGAAGAATTGATGTTTAGAACAGGGAAGGAAGAGAAAAGGAGAGGTGGATATTGTTTCCATATTCTCAAGTAATTTTAAGTGAATTTTATGAAATAAAAGTCTACCCTTCCCAACATATGTCAGATCCTGATCAAACAACGGTGGGTGTGTCATTTACCATGTCCTTGATTGGACATGCTGGTGTAGTAAGCTCCAACCGAAATGAAACCTGAGATGTAAAGTCATGACATTTAAATCAGGACATATTTTTATATTAGTAGAAATTTGTCACGTTCAGATTCTAAATGACCTCTCCTGAAGACTCATTGATGTGTAGATCTTTCACAAAACCACACGATACAATATCTGTCCCAAAGTCGGGGTCGATGATTTGAGACAAGGCTTTCAGCACATCACTCTCAGCCACCCCAGTAGATATTGCTGAAGCACCAGCTACACCTGTAAAAAAGAATTATATTAAGAAGGACAAGAAAATGAACTCTAACAAACATTGTCACTGAAAGCACAAACCCCGTGATTGTTAAAAGGTGGACAGAACAGTGGCGGGAACAAATTTTTGTAATGGGAGCAACAGCACCACAAAAAGACTTGGTTATCTCTATTGGTGCTCATTTTCAAATGGTGAGCACACAATGGTTTAAGCTTTTGAAATAAAGTGATGTTTAACATGCATTTCAAAGACCTCCCTCAACCCTTCCATATAAGTGTCAGTCTCCCACAACAATCTGTAGCTAGCATGACCACTTACTGCAAGCTTACATGCATAGTACATACTGACAATGTGATCAAAAGAGGCTTTCGCATAATCAAATAGCTCCTGAGAAATCAAATCAATCCTTATCATTTGAACACGTTTAAGGTTATAAATCTCTCTCACATACACACACGCAAACTATCAAACCCTACATGAGCTAGTAATTCTACGGGCCAAAGTCATATAGTTCGTTGTATTCAATTACATGGCATCTAAATTGTATAACATTAGATCAAGATTTCTTTTGAAAAAAAAAAAAAAAAAAAAAATCCCCTAAAAATATCTTTAAACTTTACCATCTTTAAAGTTTACTAGAAATATGATTTAAGATAAATTCTGTAGCTTTCACCACATATTGATGTGAGAGAAGACACCGAACTATCTGATCCTAGTGCATTACATTTCAATGAATAAACCAAAACGTTATAAAAAACAGAATTTGATTTGGGTTCTTCGGGAACCTCAGAAATCCCCGCCTAATTCAATTGAATTTTTCAATTCTAAGAATGGCTTTGTTTCTTTATACCAGTGAGCTTATGGCCTGGCTTTGGGGGGGTGGGGGGGGGAGGGGGGGTTTGGCGGGGGCGGTCGTTAGTCTTTACCTTCAACAGAGGCAGCTTTAGTAGTAGCAGAGCTAAAAATGGACCGTTTGCTCGATACCCATATGGAGTTTTCAAGTCTTTTAGGCGGAATAGAATAGTATATATCTGACGATAGAAGACAATTCTCTGGTGAAAGTAGTCCTACAACAACAAAGCAGGTAAGCAACTCAGTGTTTACATACTTAAGAAAGAGTAGGAAACTTGAGCGTGGTGTAAGAAGTTACCTGCTTTGGGTCGTGATTTTGTGCTTAGTAAGGAGAGACATGGTGAAGGTGGAGCATGGAGTAGCATTTTAGAAGGAAGGAAGGAGGGAAGGGGAGAGAGAGAGAGAGAGCGAGATGCAATGCAAGAAACGAACGGGAGGTGAGTGGCCTCCGTGAGCCTCTAGCTGTTGTGTCATGTAATCGTTCAAAATCCAATCCGATTAGCCAGAACGACAACGTCTCGCTGATTGTGTTTGGTTGGTTTTTTTTTTTTTTTTTTTTTTTTCTGACCCCAGTTTTGCCTACTTGGCAAAGTTGTTTCTTTTTTAATATTTTTATATAGGAAAGTTGCCGCGTGGAGTTTGGCGTGCCAATAGAAAGATATAAATCTAATTTTTAGAAAAATAATATTTATAATTTTAAAATGTGTAGTTCTTGCATGTTATTATTTTTTAAATAAAAAGATAAATCTGAAATCGACCTGGAAACATTATTTTTTAATAATAACCCCTAATTTTTAAAAAAAAAAAATATGCAAAGATTGCCCATTTCAAATTTCATTGGAATTTCACAGGAATTAATTAATCAAATTTACCAGCAAAAACAAGATTGATTATTTCCAAATTCACTGTGGCAATTACCATGAAAAAATTTCTCATCATTCCTACACCATGCACCTTTTTTTTTTTTTCTCTCTTAACAAATATGTAGTGTAAAGATGATAAACAGAACAACTCATTACTAAGATAAGAAATACTTAAATTTAATAGTGATAAATATCAATATAATAAAATCTCTAACATTGTGTCAGTATATAAAGAATTTTAGGAGATTTTCTTTCATCCACAAACGATCAGTTACCAAGACAGAGATAAAACCAACATAGGCGCAATGGACACGAGTATTGCAAATTTCTCATTATTTGCCAGGCCCATACCAGCCCGTACCAAATTGACAATTTGACCCTTTTGTTTCCAAATCCTAAATCAATTGATAGTTGAAAAATATAGATTAGGGAAAAAACAGAACAAGGTAGGATATGAAAAAATAGGAAGATAATGTAATGATGTAAAATCCAGGATCATGTACCCTTCTTTGATTTAAAGAAGGCAATGCAAAAGTAACTAATACATACATATCCTCCAATCCATGATTGAGTAAAATGCTATGCTGCTCCTACTTCAATGTAAATTAGGATAAATATAGGAGATGGAAAGTGCCTTTTACAGCACGAACCTCAGGTGCTAGGCCCTCCCCGTTCCAAGAATCATCAGGAACTGTCTCCGCAATCAGCAACTATGCCCAGTGATAAAAATGAATTAACTTCCAACGGCGACTAAAAAATGCCTGTACAAAGAAGGGGTAAAACAATCAGTGGTAATCTATGGCAGAGAAAGAAAATTAAACACTGAGGTAAATTAGCAATCCTGTAAATTAGACTGCTGCACCCTTGTTTAATGCCACAACTTACTACAGAATTCGTTTTGTGGCCTCTTGAAGGATATAATATCTGAAAAGGAGTCAACTAGTTGTCCTGCTAAGCTACTAGGATCATCAATCAGTGTTTGAATGAAAGTGTTGACCACCCTACGTTCTTGCTCCGTTGATCTCAAGCTAAACCATGTTAACAATTTCAATCTAAATTCCTGTTTAATGTGACCCTCACATTCCAGCCATCGGATTATCTTCACACAGTACTCAAAGTTTTCATCCAAGCAACATGAACCATTGGAGGTTCGCAGTGGTGACCCGTTTATCAAAGTGCTATCACAATCAGGTGTCTCTTCATTAGAGTTTGCAGCTCTTTTCCTGCAAAATTCTGCCCCAGAATCAACAGCTGGGACTTCTATTGCTGGCCCATGTATCCAAGTCTGCAAGTCGCCAATACCATGGGATCTACTTAAACCATTCTTCTGTAAGTCACGAGAAGCAGCATCATCATCTGCCTCAACAGCCTGCTGCAAAGTGCATCCGTTATCTTCATCCCTGGAGGACTCGAATGGAGGGGTGAGCTCTTCATTCAAATCTGGCACCGAAACAACATTCAAGTCAAGCCCACGTGCAACAAAAGGTGACCGCTCTACTTCAAGAGCTTCAGGCTTGATCACTTTGCTTACTCCACAGCATTTTTCCACCTCCGGATTGCAAAACCCCTCAAAAGAGTCTTCCTCTTGGGCCCAAGCCAAATGCAGGATGTTTGCAAGGTCTCGAACCTTAAATCCAGAAGAAAAACCAAGTTCTGTTGTATTCCTAGGCTCCCTTTTGGCACTCAAAGAACTGCCATCACCGATGGGATTCTCTTTGTTACAGTTCAGGGCAACTGCTGAATTAGGATTCTTGCTAATTATCTCGACACTCTTGGTAAAGCACTTGGCCTCGGAGTGACCCAAATCACCAGCCTCAGTATAAGAAATTATTCGGAAGGTATACTCTGTGCAGGGCTGCAGATTTGAGATTTTTATCCTTCTCTGAGCTTTTGGAAAAACATATATGGGCTCTTTTGTGTGTATCTCTCTACTTTTGCAATACCAAAGCTTGTAGCCGTTAATATCATCAGATGATGCATTAGACAGTTCAATCAAGATAATCACAACAGAGGATGATTTTATTTCTTCAAAAAAGAACTTGCAAGCAGCAGGAAGCGAATCTTCTGCAAAGGAAACCAAGAAAATTAGTTAATCATTTAACTAAAGCTTGTATATGTTCTTCAACACAATCAGATATAGAAGACCAGTTAGTATGTTTCCCAACCTCTGCAAATTGTATTCACATTGGAAACAGTGGCCAGCCATTCATCTGCTTTCCCAATTGCAAGAGAACAGAGTTTCTGCACATCGCCTGCAATAGAGAGTCTGCTGACAATGCCACGTGCCATCTTGGCAGATACCCCATTAACTTGGCCTACTTCAGTTTCTAGTTTAGCCTTCGCATCTTTTACAATTTCATGCAGTTCTTTAAACCTGGATGTGCCTTCCAGCAGCCTGGAACTCAAGTATATCCTATAACAGAGAACATCAACACGGCGAGCATCCTTTGCTATTGTTAGCTGCTTCTTCCAACATCTGCCAGATAAAATCACAAAATTCCCATCAGCCCTACAACTATCGCTAAAAATCAGTTAACAGAACACAAAAGAATAACTTCATCCACTGCTCCTCTTATTTCTTTATTTATGTTTCTGGATTCCATCGCGATCTGGATCCAGAGAGATTTCCTTATTCACCACTAGTCAGTTCACTAAAGGCCAGTATCTCATAGCAATAATTTCCAGCAATGAAATTTACACCCATAGATAGTTGCGATGATGCTTCGTTTAGAGCCGGGGAAAAAAATTAAAGGCCACTCCTCAAAATTCTTATAGGAAGATAATATATATATTAGATAACTCATCTAAAGGGAGAAAAGGATAAAAATAAAAAGAAAGGGAGCCATCCACCGCATCAAATGAAATTGTAACAATTAACAAGGTGCCTTATTCATATCTGAGCAACAATTTCCACAGGTAAGAGACGCCTGTGAAGTGTCAAGAACTACAACTGCATCGATAACTCAGGAGACACAAGAAAATACATACCCAAGTATCCCTGAAACTTTTCCACAAGAAGCACAGCAATAGCTACCATCTAGCTGCATCAATTGCCCAAGATCAACAACACCCACTTTTTTACGTTTTAGGGCACACTCAATGTGACAAGATAACCCACAGGAGTCTCCCTGACCAGATTCAGATGTGCATACCAACCAAAGACTAGGGTCCTTATTATCATCAAATAAGTGACATATACAACAAGAGCACCTCTTGCAAAATGTGTCATCTGTGGATAGAACAGCTCTACAAGCAGAATTTTTACAGATCCATGAGTTGGTATGTCCAAAATCTGGAGACTGGTCTGCAGCTGATGGGAGTCGCATGGGATTTTCCCCCTTTCGTTGTTGCTTCCTCGAAGACTGAAGGTTGGAACTAGAAGAAGCTTTTCTTGAGTCTTGCTTCTTAATTGTCTTGTTACTAGTCTTGTGGAGTTCTGCCATTTTCCTTTTTGATGAGCTTTTCTTCTCCTTATCAAAGCATGTTCGAAGAAGTTCCCTCTTTGGACCAGACTTCAGAAACTCTTGGAGGAGTTCTGGACTTCTTGAAGCGTCATCTGAATGCCCATTTTTTTCTGGGGTGCTTTGCACACTAGAAGAAAGGCTCTGAACACCAGAAACTAGATAGGACAAAGAAGCAAACTAAGAACATGAGAACATATTTGGTGAAAAGAGATATCACAAAGAAAACTGAACACAAATTTTAAATATATATTATCCATGAATGTTGATGTTAATTTTTTTGATAGGTAATAAGAAAGCTTTATTAATAAAAGATGGGCATAGCCCAGGTACACAGGAGGTATACATGAACATACACCTAATTAAGTCTACAAAATGTCAACTATCTGCTTTTCTCCTTTTTTTCTATAAATATGTGGATAAATGTTAAGTCTACTTTTCTCTTTTTTTCTATTCTATAAAAATGTTAAGTCTACAAATGTGGATGTTAAGTCTATAAAAATTTTAAGTGTATATTATCCAAATTTTTTGAGCATTCTTTTTTTTTTTTTTTTTCTGATAGGTAGTTGCTGCATTCCTATTACTATTATATAACAAGTTAGATCCTAACCGCAACATTTTTCCTGATTGATTTCATTTTCTAGGGTGACAGCCATATTTGTTGCTACTCAGATAGCACCTAATCTTCATCTCAATTACAACGCTATTAGAATACATCATAGCATGTTTGCCAGCATATAGCTCCACTAATCTTAACATAACAGAAGAATACTGGTCCCACAAAGTTTTCTATCTATATTTACTTAAATTTAAATAAAAAAAATAACAATCCAAACATGTTCAACCCCAGCCCAACACTAGCCCTATGCCTCTATTGGTGAAATTCAGCCTCAATCCTGCCCTAGGACAATTGAGCATGAAAGTTAGGGATATAGCTCAAATAGTTAGAACATCAACAACAACAATAACAATAGTAAATACTGTCATATAGAAAGGTGGCTCCCAGTTATTACAACATTGAATCAGCCAACACAAACAAATATATTTTCCATCTCATTTGTCTCTTAGACAAATTAAAACTCTGAGAAACACAAATGCAGGAAGAATTGATCAGTCATGTCTCTGACCTGCAAAATTGCCACCTGTCCTGAGACCAAAGAAACCATTCATCCTAAATCCCCTATCAGTAACTAGTTGAAAGTTCGATATTGAATTATAAACAGGTAACAAATAATCCTAGAATGTGTTAACAATACTAGATTAACAATACTAGATTGCGGGATATTGAATACCTTTAATTTTATTTTTCAATCAGTACATTGAGTACCTTTCAGAAGGGAAAAAGAGTCTAGGCCCTTCCCATTAGAAAAAAGGATTAAGTAATTCAATATTACCCCAAACTTTAATTATATTCAAACGTCATAAAACTAAATCATACCTTCATGAAGAAAATGTGACAAAAGGGTCAATTCATTTATTAAAAATGAACAGAATAATAAGAATGTAATTTCAAGCCATCTTGAACTAGAAGCACAATCAACAACAATGGTCAGAGTTTCTGCCTAAAACAGGCTTTTGGAAGAAACAAAATAAATAAAGATCAGGTCTTCTCAATTAGAAAAGAGCAATATGATTTGACATCAAACCCAAACAACAGACAAGATTTTTCAGACATTAGGGCATACCGGATGAACAACAGATCTTTCTTTTCTATAAGAACAAAATGAGGGTAAAATAAATGAAACTGTGGGAGCATCTAAGAAGTGGTCTGGAGGCTAGTGGAGGAGCTGCCTCTAGTCAAGATACTCAAGAGTGCTAGGGTTTAGATAGGGCTCTCCACGTATAATATGTATGCATTTGCACTTGTGGGGAAACTCCTTACCAAGGGCCTATGCACCCCTGGGATTAGTTGGGATGTTGTTCCGAACACCCGGTTCCAATCAAAGAACAAAATGTAAGTATGTATGTATGCACATTTGCATGTGTACATGTATATATATGGCTGTATATAGTATCTTCAACTACAATATTACCTGGCCATTGTTTTAGCCCAATCAGATTGTGAACTTGGTAGTTATGGATCTAACAAACTGGATACCAATTACAAAATTCATAAGATGAAATGGGTCAGACCAAATATTGGTCTACTTGTCAATCACGTACATGAACTCCTTTATGACAACATTCCATCTGTTATCCCATAATATTGTCATAATCCCATAAAAATAGAAAGGTTGAGGTACACATAGACATTCCTTCAATGTAATCACTAAAACAATTGAGAATTCAAATATATGAATGGTCTAGCCAACCATCCTTTCCCTATTTGGCAGTTACCAAAGTTCAATATTCAGTTTTATTAGGCATTTTACACTACACGACACCACAGTGTGAAAATTTCATAGAAGATTTATAAAGTTCTGCTCTGGCATGTTTTTTCTTTGGAAACTAAAGACACATTCTAGATGTCTGAAAACATCAAGTAATATTTTTCTGGATATGACAAAAAAGAAACATGATTGATATCTGGGATTTTCTCTTGTACTTTTCAAAACAGGAATAAATTTTTTACTTATGAAACATAAACAACGGATAGCAAATTGTAAGAAAATATTAGAGGATAAAAAGGGGAATGGGAGTTGTTAAACGACAGGCTCTACCTCAGATATTTTTTGAATAAATTTGTGACATTACTTAATGGCCTCTATTGTGTTCTCTTGAAATAAATATGCCACATACACTTCATAATTTGTTTTTGTGAGTATTAAAAACAGAGAGTCAAATAAGATGCAGTGAGCGTGGATCGACATAGATAGATATTTTAAGATACTTAAGATAACTTCCTTTGAATCCTACATTTTGCTTTACAACTTTTGATTCATTCAGATGTGTCTTCTAGAAGCTTGCTATCTGACTCTGAACTGCTTATCATAACCACTTACTTGGTTCTTTCTTCCACATTATATTTCAACTTTGGACTAAGGTTTCAACTTAATAAACGACATTTTTTTTTATCTAAAGACAACTATGCACCCTATAGGATTTGCACCCACGACCTCAGCCCCCATCTCATTCATAGCTCATACGGGTGACAGCCAACTCTAAGCCTATTAACTTTGACCATTGAACTTTTAATTAGCATATAAGAAGTACTGACAAACTTATAACGCTGATATTAACTGATTCTTGACCAACATTAAGCAAATGAATTCAATGTCCAGGGCATATATTTTTTTTTGATAAGTAATGTCCAGGGCATATATAGGAGCTCAAAAGAAGCAAAACTCCAAAACTAGGTAAATGAAATCCTTACCCCAACTTTGGGGGCCAATAGACAATTTTCCTCCCAATCGTCTTCATGTGAAACTGAAGAAGTTAAAAAAAATCCACTAGAAAAATTTAATAACTAGAGAAAAGCATTTCTCCCCAAATCCTAAGTCCAAAAACCCCGAGCCTACCAGAGCCTGTTGACTGTGCATCATAAATGCCAAGGAAATACAACATTAGAACCTAAATGAGAAAACAATGCAGCAAGCACAAAATTTCCATTTATAGGAAGTATCAACATATACAAGGCAAAACAATAATAATAATAATAATAATAATGTACATTAGCATAAAAGTTTGTGTATGCCATGGTGATAAACAAAAAGAATTTCAATACTAATTAGAAATGACCAAAAGTACTTAATACGCAGCATTTTTCATTGGTAGAAGACTGGCACACTAACACGCACCAGTGGATAGCCATAAATGACACAATTACAAGAATATTAAGATATATTTTCCCACAGAACAAAGTCAATGATATTTCAAACAACAGCACGCCATTTAAGTAGAGTACGCAGTGTCATAAAACACCATTAATGGTTACCCCGCTCCTGTTCTTTTAAATACCAGCCACCTGTTCTACCAAGACTTTGAAAGGCGATAAAAGAAAACGTAAAATGTGTACCTATTACACAAAAGCACAGAGGATATATGAAAGACTTTACCTTTAGCGATAAATTTATCTTCCAAGTCCATTTTCTTAAGCTATTCGACTAACTGAAGTCTGAAGCAGCGCTCCCCTCTGAGTCTCTGACAATAAATAAGCATTAAAAATCGTAGTACATTTACACGATAGGAGAGTGGGCAAAAATCAAGGGTAGCTAGATAAAAATCTATTGCCATAGCTACCTCTCACGTTGGTCGATGTAAAAAAGAGGAAAATAAATAAATAACAAAGCTTAAATTTTATTCCCATGTTCGATATTTCGGCTAAATTATTTAGCTGAATGGAGAATCACAAATTCCATTTACACCGAGCTGAACGTCCTTAACTAGTTGGCTTAGCTGAGTTCAGTTTTACCAAACATAAAAAAGCATAACCACAGTCATCGAAGATCTATTTACGGTTCCGTACCCCATTTTTCTCATCACAATAAGTCAAACAAAAAATTGACTTTCCTCGCCACAATGCAGATCACGAAACCAACCGAACCGAATGAACCAAAGATTACAGTACAGCTACAAAATCAGCATTTGAAACTTAACAACAAGATAATTAAGAACAAAAAAATGGGAAAAAAAAAAACAAAAACCAAAAATCATAAAACAAGGAAAAAAAAATACTTATGCTTTATAAGAAAGTGACATACTTCCATGCCCATATTTTTAAGCAGAATTTAATACGAAGAGCATGCTGACTATGACTCGTGAAATCTCTTACGAGAGAAACTAATTCCGAAAACAAAAGGCAAAAAAAGTATCTTTACATATATGTATATATAGATTAGAACTGAATCAAATTTAAAATAGTGGAACCGAAAGCAGCAAAAACGAGGAGCATCTTTGCGTCTTCAAAGCTCTTCGGCACATACATTGTGTCAATTAACGGTAAGATAAACCAAGAACGTCATATGAAAGCAAAATAATTTAAACACGGGAATTTAGACGGATAGAACGATGTTAAAACTTCCGAAATTTGGGAGCGAATGCGAATAAAATTTTGACAAGCGAAAGCAAAATGAGAATAAAACAGAGAGAACGGAAACAGGAACGGATCTGGGCGAAGGAGTCGTCCAAAAATCACAAAAATCGTTTCGTAAAACAACGAAAAATACGAATCCTGAAAAAGTACCTGAAGAGAATGGCAGCGAATCTAGGGTTTCGATAAGCCAAAGCAGAAGAATTCGCTCCGCGAGCGCATGAATCCGAGAGAGAGAGAGAGAGAGAGAGAGAGAGAGAGGGACTTCTTCGTTTTTGTTAGTTGGCTTGGAAGAGAGAGAGAAAGGGGGGGGGGGAGCTTCTACGAGTTCACGTTCAGACAGGATAGTAGGCGATGCTCCACGCGCGCTTGTGGCACGTATAGTTTGTGGGGTTAGTTTGAAGCAGGGTTGGTTGTGAGGAGCAGAAAAAATACATGAAGAACGGCCTGGTGTTGTGATTGGTGGGTGTTTGAATACGCGCTTTATCAGCGAGTGAAAGAAATATTCACCCTCTGTTTTATCCAGTTATATACTCCCCGACTTTTTTAATATTTTGTTCACCGGTGTCCGTTGGAAACAAATGTGTCCCCAAGTCCACGTCATTCGGCATTTTAGTGCATTCGGATTCGTCTAACGATAAACTCACGTGAACCGTCGGATCTAGCCCCATTCAGCAATGATTTGTTTTTTGTTTTTTTTTTTTTTCTTCTTTTTCTTTTGGGTATCTAGGCTTTTTGTCCGCGGATTCTTTAGTACATGCAGTATCCCGTGCAGACGTATTGGATTCCTTCGCCATGAGCTATAAGCAAAGGATTATGGGCGGGTTAATATCATGTAATCAATATAATTCTTTAAAATTTTTATATAAAGTAATAAATAATTCAATTTTTTTAATTTTAAAATAAAAATTATATTAAAAAAATATTTTATAATAATATTTTATTTAACTTTTAACAAAAAATTTCATCTCATTTTATCTAAACTACTTAACCAATAGATAAAAGTTTAAAATCCCAACATTACCTTTCACTTTCGTTATTAAAAAAAAAAAAAAACATATAACACGTTATTGATCATGGTTTCATATATCATTCTTAACAAATAAGATATATAATAATGAGAAATGATATTTGCAGTTGTGGTTATACAAGTGCTGCGTAATTTTTTTTAAAGTAAATTAATACAGGATTCACATAAAAAAATTAATTTTTTAATGTGAACTACACTCTTTTTCAAAATGATTACACGACGTTTGTATATTTTACGACTGTATGTAGCATTAGTATTCTATAATAATATTCTTCCTTCTAAACGATGTCATTTTTAGCTTAACTTGTTCAAGAAGAAATTACTTATTTAAACAATGATAAAAATTAAGTTGAATAGTAATATTATTAAACAAAAATAACTTATCCGTAAGAAAAAGATAATATTTTTAAAAATAGAAAGTGTTCAAAATAAAGCAATATCATCCTATCCTTAATTTACTTTATTTACAAAGAGAAAATGTATGATCCATTGAACCAAGATACATCGGCGCCGAATGAATGATAGATACGCTGATGGCTTGAAGAATTCCTTAATAAGCTGACAAATGAATGTAACACTTTAAATACATTAATTAATTAACAAGCAATTATGGTCATGGGTTTCACGCGAAAAAAACAAATAACTGAGAATCTTCAAAGTTTTGGAAAGAATCAGTCAGCAAAAGAATGCATGTTCAAACATGGAGTTTGGTACTTTTCTTTTTCTCCATGCATGACCGAGTCGCAGTCCAACTTTTTCATGTGCTTTTGTACACGGAATTGCACTCTGGATAACTTCATCAACCGGCCTAGTAACCTCATTGGTGGGCGTGCGAAATGACAAGTCTCAGGGGACGATAGGAATCCATCATGCTCGCATCCGAACTTTGGAATTTGGAAGTGCATGCTACTTTGGCTTGTGCCAATGTATAATGCATGAATCTCGAGCATTACCATGCACCCATACCCAAAAGCTGCCATTACTGGGCAAAGATATCGGCCAAAATTAAAATCCCACTTGCTCATTTAGGTTGATAAATTTGACCATTTCGAACGTTAAAGTTTGTGATTTTAAAGGTCGTGCTTGAAATAATTGGGAATAGACACATGAGTTTCACAATGATAATCATGAGTCTTAAGATAATGTAACTACATGCGTTAGCTTGGACCGACCCATTCTTTATAAAGTAATGTGAAACATATTAAGTTTGACCCAAAGATTCAAAATTAAAAGGAAAATAATATGCATCCGATTGGTGATTTTTTTAATGGTAATCTAAGACTTATTTTTCAAATGATTCATCGATATTATAATTGAAGTCAATTAATATTAGTATAAATCATAATTAAGAGATGTTCATTTTAAGCCAATTTTGGACATTATCTTCAGTCAATTTTTTGTATCCCAAATGACTCTTGCACGAGCAACATACAAGGATAAAAATGCGATAAACAATATTAATTGTTTTTGAATTTTTTTTATAAAGAGAAATGATATATTCACAAAAGTAAATTTACAAATTGACATTATTTCATGTGATACGTACGATTGATTTATATTATAATAAAAATATCTTTACAATCTAAAATATAATATTATTTTTTATTCAGATGATATCCGCATAAAGATCGGTCATCATCTCTGTGTAGTTAGTACAATTCGAGTCACACATTCTTGACTAGTGATTAACTTTAATACCACTTATAGTGATCGAAGAAAATTATAAATCATGGATCAATTCACATTATAAAAAGACTAATCAATGTTACAGTACTCAAAATTTCTTAAAATTATTATAAAACACAAGGGTCTCTCTCTTTTTCACCAACGTACTGGAATTTGATCATTCTCCTGTCTTCCGATACTTTACCAGATAAAGCCTTATCTATAATAATGTATCAAAAAGGAACATCAACATAGACCGATTGCACATAATAACTTGCGAACATGCATGGCAAAGAAACATACTTTGGACAAAGAGTAGTGCGACAGTATTATTGGCCATTCAATGGCCCTAAACGTATGTGCATGCTTTTGGCCAATATTTGGTTGCGTTTTGGTATTGAGGTGATCTTAGATATTCTATAAATAATAAAAAAAAATGTAGTAAAAAATTAATAATAAAATATTAAATAATAGTACAAAATAATAATTTAGTAATACTATACATCACACTCTCATCTTACTTTCATCCTATTAAGTAAGATGTGATACATTCATCACTATTAGATAAAAAAAATATAATAAATGAACATTTAATAGTGATAATTATATCACATCTTATTTAATAGGATGAAAGTAGAATGACAGTGTGATATATAGAATTTTTCATAATAAAAAATAAAGATAAAATAATAAATAATAATGAAATATGTTGAGAATACTCCACTATCCAACTAGCCCGAGGCAGATGAACAGATCGGAAGTGAGCCTGCACCACACTGATCACGTACATGCACCTAGCATGCGAGAGTACTGCGCGCATCTTTCTTAATTGGCAGCTAAAAATTTAGTACTTTGTAAAGGAAAATGTTAAATATACTTTAAGAAAAATTTACTTTTCCATAGGTTAGTTATTGATATGTTGAAAATTATAAAATTTAAAATTTAAATTAAAAAAAAAAACTAACAAAATAAGTCTTATAAGTAAAAATATAAGTAAAACTATATAGACATATATCACTACTTTGTAAATGTAGTTATCGTGATCTAGCTATATGCAGGCCATAACTAAGTCAAGAGTAGTACTTTATAATTAATACTGATCATGATTTTATTACCATTTTAAAGTAAAGTTTGTAATAAGCGCGCGTACGTACTCGCGTGCATTATTTCTGCCAGCATGTTAAATTATATTGCATTGACATATGGTTGGTGGCATGCAGAAAAGATAAGCCTTACTTCTGATCATAGCGGAACAAAGAGTGAGTAGTTAAATGATAAGTATTTATTTCCCAGTACCTAACATTTACGTACGCATTGCTGTTTTTTCCTTTTTCTCTTTACCCCCTTCATTTCCAGCTCACAACATGCAGAAATGAAAGGCATGCAGATGATCTAGAAGGTTGAAACATCTATTGCTATTTATGAGTTCTATTCCCTTATTGTTTCCACTTACGTGTATGCGGTTCGCTTCACGTTAATTGGTTTCCAACAGTACTACTACATACTATAAATTAGGGTGAAAATTATTGGGTAATTTTATTTATAATAAATTATTTTATTTTTAAGTCGGTATATAAAACACATCATCTATATCACTTAAATAGTAATATTTCATTTTTAAAAGTTATGTTTTAAATTTAATTGTCATGTATGTAAGCAGTGTGTAATTAAATATATAATTAAAACTACTTATATAAGAATCAAATTTAATTAACATGAAATTATATAATAAGATAAAAAAAAATTCAGTTATTCGTACTTAAACTAATCTAATAATTACTCCATAAAAGCTCACAGTGACTGATTTGATACTTCTAATGAGTCGGCATTAATCCATGACTTTTGTTAATTTATTGGCAAATTCAACTACTAATTAACTACTTCCCTGGTTTCTGGATTGAATTTTCTGGATATATGCATGCCCCCAGAATCTTGTGAAGAGAAGAATAACAATAATAACCAAAGTGCATATATATATATATATAATGATTACTTCTCTAAAAGATTATATAGCTTGCACTTAAGGGATCTATGAGTATAGACTCCTTTTAACATTTATTTATTTCTCATATCTTTTTATAATTAGTTAATAAAAAGTTTATTTTTTCTAAACAAGCAAATAGATCATTCAAATAAGAAAACGAGCTACATGAAGAGAGGGTGAGGTTCCTCAACAAACACTCCAATACGACAATCACAATAAAATAAATAAATAAATAAATTTTAGGACTAAATACTCGGTCCTTACCCATATCCTATAAAGATGATGCCATTTAAAATGATAGTTTTTGGTAGTTCGTATGGTTGTGGAAACTATGGAACCACCGTTGGAGGTGGTGGAAGCTGAAGATGCGCTATATTTTATTATCTTGAGATGTTTTTTAAAGAGATAATATTTCCTTTTTCAATACTATCGATTAGGAAAAGTAAAAATATAATAAGAAGATCGGTAGCATCAGATGAACTGGACTACGGACTAAGTTTCTTTACGTGCACCTATGTTAGTGCATAGAGACCACGCGCCAGTCATTATGAGATGAGATAGGGCAGATCTTAAAAATCTTTGAGATAGAGAAGTTATTATAGGCGGCATGTAGCCAACAGACATATTGATGCAAGTTAATAAAAAGTTTATTTGGAAGAGTATGCATGTATTTATATTTGCGTGTTTGAACGCAAAGGACTGTGACAGCTACCAGTCAGTATCCCTATATGAATTAAAAACTATCACACCAACGTTTCCCGCTAGCCACGAGGCCCAATCACTTTAACAGCTTGCAACAATTAATCAATCGCTTTTAATGCATGATTGAGAAATCATGGTTGTTCTTATTCAACTTCCGAATCTAGATCTTCTGTTCATATAGTTTTTTAACCTCTAGGTTAATTATAATAATAAATTATTTCATTTATTGTCTATTTATTAAACATTTATTGTTTGTTTATTGCGTCATGATCTCTCCCTCTCTGTTTTACGCAACCTCTACTTTTTAAGTAAAATTGATAGCATCCATATATATAAACAGAGGTATTTAATTTGATCGTTTAATGTATCCGCACAACGTAAAATAACAATATTTCATATTTTGCAATTGAGAAAATCTTTACTCAATCGTGCTGGTTTGTTTCAAAAAACAGCTCACTAATTGGTGGATGCCACGTAAGCATTTCATTTAAATAACTATAGGACCGCAATGGACACGAACGAGAACTTTGGTGTGAAATCCTTGAGCCTTCCATTTTGCAAGCCTTCAGTCCCTCAGCTTTTCTCCCATTTTCAAAATTTGAAATTTGTGAGAAGTGACTTTGTGATGAGTTGTCATTGCTGTGAGGAGTTATTGTTGCCATGAGGCATTGTGTCAAAACCCTAAGGCAGGAGCCCACGGGCCATGCCTTAACTAGCACCAGCCCATGTCAGGACAGCACACCAGCAGTATTGTTGGCGTCGCTTGATTGCCCACAAACCGAGCCCTTGGTGAATGCTAGACCACGGTCACCCTCCATCAAGCAACGAACAGTCGGAGCCCGCACGCAAGCGAGGTTGTCACACCACACTCAGCGCACGGCTAGACTGCACGCACGCCTAGGCCCATGCATGGCCTAGGCACCCGCGCAACGCACGCCTGCACACCCACCTTGGAATTGACGGTGCGGCTGCCCAGCAGGCCCACGCATGCTGGCATGATGCTCAACGCCCTGGTCTTGACCAGGGCCATGCTGATCAACGCCCTGGCCTTGGTCAGGGCCTTGCTGCTCAACGCCTTGGTCTTGACTAGGGCCATGCTGATCAACACCCTGGCTTTGGCCAGGGTCTTGCTGACCAACGCCCAGGCACCACAGCCTGGGCCATGCAGACCAATGCCCAGGCCCCACTGGCCTGGGCCATGCAACAGTCTGCCATGTTTAAGCCAACCACGGTCCAACCCAACAACTCACCAATGGCGCCTAGCCCACACAACCTGGGCCACACATGCAAGGACCATGGACCAGCCAAGGCTAGCCTGACAGGCCAAGCTGAAGACCCACGCGTGCAAGCATGAAGCCTATGCTGTGAGTCATCCTGGCCACCCGTGAGCCACTAACAGCATGAGGCCTTAACCAGGAGGCGTGGTCCCAGAACCATTTTCCCTTTGTAATCGTTTTAGCTGCTTTCTAGTATAAGTGAGGCAATAGGCTATTACTTAGCTTTTATCTTTAAACATTTGGACGAATTTGGCTTGTAAGCCCCCATAGACACATTGGTGCTTTGTTACTTAGACTCCATTGGGTGCAATCCGTAAATCCCAAAGGAGAAGACTCACCCTGTGCAATTTGTGAATCAGGGTAACCCATCCATTTCATTGTTTTCCTTTGATTAATGCATTGTTGAGGTATTTCAGCATTTTGGATTGTGTCTATTGCATCACATTCGCATTTGCTTACTGATTATTTTGAACCGTTCGAGTGGGGCATGGCTTAAGGCAGCCACAAGTTGCCATTGAAGGGCATCTGGTCTGCACCAGGCCACCCTGGTCGAATCTGGAGCAAGGTCAGGGACAAGCTGACAGTTACCACCCACCAGCCAAGCCACACACCCAGCCAAGCCACACGCCCAGCCCTAGCCACCTGTCTAGCCACAGCCGCTCCCCTACTTTGTAGGGAGTAACCAACCATCCCTTAAACCGCTCAGTCATCACCCACTCGGCCAACCCACTTAAACCACCCTTAGCCACGTGTGCTTCATCATCAGAAGACACCTGTGTGAGACTTGGTCAGCCCCCAAGCGAGTGACACCTGTGCTTGACTTGGTCAGCCACTATCAGGAGACACCTGGTGCCTGACTTGGTCAGCCCACCAGCAGGAGCCACGTGTGCCTGACTTGGTCAGCCAGCCACTTAACCACCCGATCCCACTCACAACCATTTTTTACAATTCAGCTACTGCACATGCATACATGCACGCCCAGTCACTAGAATCTCGCCCACCATCAGCCACTGATCAACCATACGAACTCAGCCAACACCAACCATAACCATCACGGTCAAGCAAGTGGCAGCCCACATCGGTCATTGAGGAGCAAGAAGGGGCACGGCAGCTTGGTGTCTATGATCTCGACCGAGGACCCTATCACATTGTCGTTGCCATGATTCATGGCTAGGGGGTCTGCGTATAAATTGCTAGTTGAGTCATACCCTTTTCCTGCGAACAAAAAATTGTTAACAATGTTTGATTATGAGACTCAGTCTGTAAATTGGATGGCTCAGGGTGCTAGGAAGAAGGGTACTAAAGTGTATAGTGCATGGTTTAAATGGCCAGTCTGTGATTCTTTTTGTGTTTCCTGTTTAGTCTATAGTTACGGGGGCCAAGTACTTGTACCAATGGATGGCACTAGCATAGCAAAACAATTGGCATGTCTTGCTTGATGCTGGGTCATTGGGTCCTAAGGACATGGATTCACTTGGGTTGTCCCTATTTCGACCAAATTTCATTATTACATCAATTTACAGGATATTTGGGTATGACCCAACTAGCTTTGGATGCCTTATGATCAAGAAATCAATTATGGAAAACCTTCAAAGTCAGTCTGAGAGTACTGGGGCTAGAATGGTGAAGATTACCCCCTTAGTTTCCTTTGTATGTGAGTAATTCTATGGATGGTCTGGATGGATTGACTAGAATTGAAGATGATGAAGTTGCTAATAACGGTGATAAAACCTCTGAAACCCTTCAGTAATCTTGATTTTATCATATGTGCAGCGTCTTACTATATCTGTATAGAATTTGCTGACTTGGTGTGATTTTATTAATGGCTGTTAAAGCCCCTGAAACAAACTAACCATTCCAAAGCTGTTTACAATTTACATTGAAGGTATATCATGATCCTTCTCCTATTTCTCTTATTCTCTCATTCTTTTATAATTCTTCCAGTTCCTCTTTGGAACGGTAACTCCAATCTTGTGCATTTAACAGTATCCAATAAACAGGTAACATATCAGCACTCCTCATAAAAGACTCATACACCACATCACAAGATAGCAAAAGTAAAATAAGCTTGGAGTCTTAGACTTGTGCATGTTCTTCTATTCTGACAAGAGAGACCCATTTCAACGAACCAAATGTTTGCACCCACCCCACTGTCGCTCGCCATACGACCTTCGCACCCGCGGAGGAGCTTCAGACCAGACTATACACTAGCACTTACCTTAGTATAATATATGCAACCCTATAGACCTTCAGTTACAACCAATCTTTACCATCCTTAAAATTAATTTATCATTTAAACAATTTTTACACATTGTTTAATTACTCAAAAAAAAAAAAAAAAATTGTGCAAGCCATAAAAATGGCATTGAAGCCAAAAACTAGTTTAAAAACATTATAAACTCAAGAAAAAGAATAATCCACAAGATTCGGAGCCATTATGAGTTAAATTATGATAAAGGGATCAAACAAACAGAACACAATGCCGTGTGAGAGAGAGAACCGATTAGACCAACCAGCTTCCAAATCCAATCAAGAGCCTCTCTCCTAATACCAAGTCTAAATCCCCAGTGCGCAACCTCTTGAGGTAATTATTCCAAGGCAAATGCTATCTCTCCCTCAAATCCTCTCTTCGCTTTGTAGTAGAAAACCCATCAAGGATTTGGATGAAAAGAAACTATGTTTGGAGAGAGAGAGAGAGAGAGAGAGAGAGAGAGAGGATAAGCATGAATGGAAAATTTTTTATTCCTCTATAGTGCTGTCACATGATTGAAAAAAAGTAGTGTCTACATGACATGCCTCCATGGGAGGCTATTATTTGGAGAAAATTGGTTCAAAAGATGGGACTATATCCTCTAAACAAAACTGCTACGTACAACCGGCATGTCCAACTGTCATATAACCAGCTGACTGCCACATTAACACCTATGAGAAAAATTTAAAAAAAAATAAAACAAAACGAAACAAAATTGGATCGATTGTGGGGCCCTTTGGTGCAGCACCCTTGGGCAAGCTTCCCTTGCCAAGTCTTCTAAGTCAAGGCTCCGTTTGGTTACACAAATGAGATGAGATGAAATGAGATGAGATGTTTTAAATAATAATGAATAAAATATTGTTATAATATAATTTTTAAATATTAATTTTATATTAAAATTTGAAAAAATTAAATTATTTATTATATTTTATATAAAAATTTTAAAAAAATATAATAATAAATTAAAATAAAATTTTTAATTTTGATTAACCAAACAAGAGCGGCATCGTTTTTTTTTCTTTACCTTCTTCTCATCCTTTATTTTATTGATTCTCTCCTTAATTTCATAAAATAATGTGCACTGGCATTTTAAAAAGAGAACAAAATTGGATGTGAAGGTTACCTCTCTTCCCACGAAGGTGGCTTCTTGGTTCTCTCAAAAAGTACAACCACCCTTCCGAGGACTCTGCAAATCTACAGAAGCGGCAATATCTCCTGTAATTTTCAACAAAGTTGTAGATTTCCTTCGGTTGACCGTACAATTCTAACAATCATATTTATACCATCAATAACGATATACCCTCCTATCATCTTTTTATCAATTTTTTATTTTTTATTTTTATTTAATAGTTAACAAAGTTACTACTTTTCTTAATAATTAAAGATGTTAAAAAAATATTTAAAAAATAACAAAAAAATAAAAAATTTCAAATATACTAAAATAGTAAACGAGTGATAAAAGGATAGTAAGCCTATTATCATCCTTATAATATATATTTAATTTAATTTTTAATTTTTAATTTTTTTATTAGTAATTATATAATATAAGAATAATAAGTAGAAAATTTTAATTAATTTAATAAAATTAAAATTAAAAAAATTAAAACTTTTAAAAAATAAAATACGTGTGATGTGCGATTAAAACAGTTGTGCCCATCCAATTTGCTAGTAACATTGCACTCCCACCAATAATTAATTAATAAAATAATTCTACTCGTCATTCTAATTCTCATTATTTTATGATATGATATTAGATGATTTAAGACTATTTATTATATTTCACTTGTAAACTTATCATCTAATGCTACATTATGGAATGATAAGAAATTATGAGAAAATAGATAATGAATAAATTTTTTGTAATTAATAATTCTTATTACTAAAAATCTCAGATATCATGCAACACCCTTTACTACCTCAGCAAATTTCAAGACATGCTGAACCAACTTCTTATTTAGAGCTCAGGTCACAGTCAAAACAGCCTACCGAATGATTATTAATAATTAAAAGGGAGCACAACAAGTTAACATTCCGAATATCTACAAGAGCATATGAAAATCAATGATAGACATAAGCTACTGATTTCAAAACTTCTTTAGAACGTCTTACCTACAAGAACAAGAATTAAAGAAGTTATCGCAACAGCTCCCTCAGAAGAAGAATGTCTCTTTTGTAATTATGAAAAAGAACCAACTCTTCACCTCTTCATACAATGTCCTATTGTCAAGATTATGTGGTATCAAAGCCCATGGCCACTTAAGCTGGAAACTTTACCAATTCAATTTATGACGGACTAGATAAAAATTATCATATCTCCGAGTAAAGAATTTGGACTGCAGAAAGAAGAAGAACATCACTTTCATTGTTTGCGGTTTTAATCTTGGATTTTATGTGAAGGCAAATAAATGATATACTCCATAACAATACCCCATTCTCTCTTACACTAGTAAAAATCCAACTGAACAAAATTTACCAAGACTACAAGGAAGTATGGATAGTAAAAAAGTAACAAAAATTATTAGCTGGAAGTGTCATCCCATTAATTATCAAAGCTTCTCTTTTGATGTAGCAGTCAGAGATCCCTTCTTAGTGGCCTCTGTAGTCTGTAGGGATCATGGCGGAGAAATTTTAGAAATTTAGACGGAAAATATCCTCACTTCCAACACTCTGATAGCTGAAGCAAAAGCAGCTCTGCTAGTCACACAAATGGCCTCCCAAAGAAAACAAGAAATGACAATTTTGGAAGGTGACTTGTAGCTGGTAATATATGCCTTGGATAGCACAATAACCAATTCTCGTTGGCATATCAATCACATCATTAAAGACATAAAGCTTATATCTGCTTCTTATAGGTAGTGGATTTTTGTAAAAATTCATCAATTTACAAATTGATGCGTGAATACTATGGCGCAATAGGTTACAATCAACTTAGTTTTTGGATATATACCCCTAGATTTATAGTCTAGGTGTTTGTTGTTTTTCTTATTGTGGAAAAGATCAACCTTAAACTTTATAGCTTATTATTTATAATATATGCAAGCTTGATTTAGGGGAAAAAATATTCTTATTTAGAGAAAAAAAAAAAAACTAGTCTTTTAATTTCATATGCTTTTTATTTGTAGTATAATTTTAGGGTGTACAAACCTCACAAATCATTTTTTATAAATAAAAATTAGATTTTTTACATGTATTTTAAATAATAAAATTGTCCACTTTTTTCAAATAGTGTACATGTTGTACATCCTAAGACGTAAAAATCATTTTTTTTTCATTCAAATTGTCCTTCATTGTAGCACACCATATAAATAGTTTTTGAGGAATGATTTGTAGGAGCCCCATCTAAGCTTTTGTAAAAGAATAGACCACATTTCAAAAAAGTATAAAAAAAAAAGAAGTTATTCTTTATTAACAGCAATTGTCCACAACAGTCATATTTGCATGCAAATCCCCTTCGAATACACAGCGATACCATTGTAGTTATTTTACTCAAAGTGATATTCCTCCTAACCTCGAGAGCGAATAAAAAGAGAACATTCAATTGACTTGTATTTCTTCATAAAGTTTGTGCCTTATTTAAGCATGTGCATAAAAATAAAATAATAAAAAGTAATCGTTACACAAAACTAACAATAATCCAGCTCCATTTGGCTAACTTGTCAGCCACTCACTCAGGTTAAACCGTAAAGGTATGATACTCCCAAAGAAAACAATCAAAGTAAAAAGATAATTATACACCGCATCTTCAAACACTTTACGCATTTGGGCGAAAAGTGCAGAGTTCCTGTGCTTTTATATAAAATAATGACAAAGTGGAATATCATCTGATTAATTACCTATAAATTGTGAGATGACTGCAGATACACAGTGGAGTTATAAACATAACAAGTCAGGAACATTCGAATTTATTACCCACAATTCAGACTCTACGAGCAGCTAACACTCTTCTCTGATTCCAAAGTTACTGTTTTAAAGACTTGTGCTTAGACACTACGTCACTACCCCATATTTTAGTCCAATGAAGCAGCAAATAGATGCCCTGCAAAAGAGGGGAACCGATTAAAAGTAATTATGCTGCAAATTTATTCACAAAAAGATGTTATAATGGGTATCCATTATAGTTCAACATTCATCAAGTCAATTGGTTAACTGCTACTACCTACTTTATGCATCCAAATACTATGTGTGTATATATATATATGGTGATAAAATCCTAACACTCGAGTACAGAGAATGAGAAAGATTCACTTAGTTGTTAACTATCATATATATAATAGCTTGAAGGTGAAGCAAAATAAAGTCAAATTTGAGAAAATAAATTAAAATGACAATAGAATCTTGAGACCTTTTCAACAAGTCCTTTTGGTTTAGAAGTAGAAACAATGACTCATGGGCCCAATTCAAGTTCTGAAACCCCCCAGCGCCCCGAAAATTAAAAACATATCCTTATCAACATGGATTTCAGGCTCTTATTTTTTTTTTACGGATAAGAATATAAAGACATAGGGACTTCAGGCTCTTAGAAACATATAACTCAGGATTATCCTGATCCCGGACAGGACTATAGTAATTGACTTGATCAGCACCGCAACCATGCACAGCAGTAAACAAAGGGCCCAAAACTGAGTCTCCAGCTTTGAGAATTCACAAACAAGCACTCAAGCTTTCTGTGAAGCGCCTACCCAAAAGTGCACACAAAGATTCTCCATAACCAAATGGAAAAAATAAGAGAACAAGGTAAAGCATTCCTACCAACAACCTGTACAGAGTCCAATCTGACCATAAATACTTTTAATCGCTACTGCAGTCAAATTTCACGTTTACAGTCAAATTAATAGGCAACCTTAACACACGATTTGAAACTAATAAACCATTGAAAAAGCATAGAAATTAACAGAAGTTGAAAACCAAACACTAACACAATTGCTTCTTGCATCAAGGGACAACACCCTGTCGTGAGATTTTCGGGTATTCTAGTCCAATTTGTTTTACTCTTTTTTTTTCCTTTGTATATTGTAATGTGTAACCTATTTTATTTATTTACTTCTTGAATGGGTTGCTGTCATAGGTCAATCAATTCCTCAAGTTGTGCAAATCCAGTAGTTGTTTGGAAATGCTGTCAATTTGTCATGACTGGTGGTTAAGATTAGTTGACACTTCAGACCCCCTACTTCCATAAAGATAGTAAAGATAAGAGAAACGCCAAGCTGGAAAGTTAAGGATACCCATGATACCAGACTTCTTTTTTAGAAGTTTGAAAATTTTCTTAAAAAACACAAAGGTGTAGTCCAAGTACAACAAGAATATAACAAAAGGGTCAAAAATTGCATGATCCCATTTAAGAAATAATTAAAAATCCACACAAATGGCTGGAAATGGTATTTTACCACGTTCAACAATAAGTAACAGTCACAAACAATTTAACCCATTTAAAAAAATCCGCACAGATGGCAGGCAAATGGTATTCTGCTATGGCCTACAATAAACAATAATTACTCAATAAAAAAAACTAAACAATAAACACGATGAACTTATCAGCACAAATGAGCTCAAATATAGAATGTACCACACCCAAATCCTGCCAAAAGTACCTAAAAGGCCTAAATAAATCTGCCTAACACCCTCTTAAATCAGTCTTATGTCATAGTAATTGTTCGCTGCTTGTCCTGATTGTGGTTCCTTAGTGTTATACAGAATTTGTTTTGGTCAAATGTGCTGGCGTGCAAGGGAATACAAGGATCGGATAAATAAAAAGTCTTAGCTTAAACCAAGAGAATTCAGTAAGCAAAAGGCAATGACAAATCAAAAGGCTGAAATATATCAAGCCACAAATAATGATATCATATCACCACCTAACGTATAGGTTAACAATAATATGGGATGGTCAATCTCCAAAAACCCATTCAGGCTTTGTTTAGGAGTTTATAAAGGAATGGAATGGAATAAAAAAATAATGGGAAAATTGAATGGAATGGAATGGAATTGAATGAGTATAATTAATGGAAAGGAAAAGAATAAAAGAATCAATGCAACTATCTGGTTTAGATATTTTAAAAGGATGAAATGGAAATTAATAGAAATAAATAACCATATTTACTAGTATAATAAAAGTGACTAGATATAGAATATTCTGTAAATGGTTTTTTAATTTTCTTTTGTACATTTATGAATTGTACGAGCTTTCACATATCATTTGTATCAAGTACAAATTATGGAGATGGAGTTTTAAACATATTGTCAAAAAAAGACAAACAAAAGGGATTCACGGCCAAAAGTAGTGCCCGAAGAAACCACACGTAAAAGTACAATTTGTACAGAATAGGCAACCTTCAGAGCATGGCAACAAATTTGGGAACTTTCCGGCAACGCCATCCTTTGCAATTTGGAAGTTTCTTCAGGAAGAGTACGTGTTGGAGGGAGTGAAGTGAATAGATGCCTATTAATTTTAGATGACGGCATTTGGAAGTTTCTTCAGGAAGAGTACATGTTGCAGTGAGTGAATTGAATAGATATCTGCATATTAATTTAATTTAAAAAAACCGCACTGTTTCATCCATACTTTGCAGCACATTCAGGTAAAATTCAGGAAATAATCGAGACATAGAGCTCAAATTCGGTTCCCTTTTATATAAAGAAAGAACAATGGATAATTAATTAAATGGAAGAGATATTCGATAATTTAATAAACATCGTGTTCAACTCAAGCAATGAACAATCTAATTGGCATCACAAATATCTATCCATGCAAAAAAAACCTTGCTCGCAAATTAATCGCAAAACCGAAACCCTAAGAAGGCTGAATCAAATTGAATGTCAAAGACCCAAACCTCTCAGGAAGCAGAGTGCTTTCCCTCGCAAGCCGGGCTCTCGTCGAAATTCTTGGAGGGGTACTTGGCGGTGACCATACCGACCTCGAACACCAAGTCATCGCCGCTGGACCGGATCCCGGTGATGGACCACCACTTGAAAAATGCTCGGACCCGGATACCATCGATGTCTGCGATTCTACCAGCCACGATCTTGCCGGTTACTTTCTTTGAATAGGTGGCCAAATAGTTATCCGGCGGGAGAGTAACCTTGCAGGAGCCGCCGAGGTCAACGGAAAAGTCTCCAGTGGTAATATTAATGGAGTAGCCGAGAACGGAGGAAGGTAAAAGGCCGATGGGGAAGCCATAGTTCGTGAGCTCAGAGTGGGCCGGAGTCGGGTTCTGAGAAGAGAAAGGTGAGAGGAGAAGGAGAAGGAAGAGGGTGTAGAAGGAGAAAATCAGGGATTTTGTGGCCATAGTGCTATTTTCGTTTAGTTGAGGCTTGTAAATTTTTTACTCAAGAAAATGAGAGTCTCAGACGTGTGGAGACTCTGCTTTCTTGTATGCCTTTCTATCTCTGGTATTGTTTTCGGTGCATGCGTTGGCACTTTGTAGCAACTGGCACCAAAGGAGATAAGGAAGGGGAAATGCTACACAACCTCTCAACACACTATATTCCACTTTTTTTTAATTTTTTAATATTTTTTTTGAATTTATTTTTTTTAAATTAATTTAATTCTTTTATTTATTATTTATATATTAAATATTTAATAAAAAATAAAATAATAAAAATTAAAAAAAATATGAAGTGTGGAGTGTTGAGAGGTTGTGAAGATTTTTTCATAAGGAATTCCTCCTTTGATTTTGTCAAACAGTAATGCTGAAACCACCGATAAATCGATGGTTGTCCTTTTGTTTCACACTTAATGATTAAAAAATAGGTGTTATAAATTTTTTTTAAAATTTTAAAGAGTATAAAAAACTTACATAAAAAATTGATGAAAAAAGAAGTCATTTAGCCTTATCGAAGACATCTCTCGTGCTACCCCCATTGAAGCACGATTCTTTGCAAATCTGATGGCAGAACGCAGAGTAGGAAGCAAAAAGATTGGCAAAACAACGTCGCCAAGTTAACCAATGGGGGAGAAAAGTAGAGAGAAGGAAATGTTCTCTAATTGTGCAAATTTACAACCATTATATTGGAGAATTACTACTATTTATAGACACTCAGAGGTGATTCCTAGAAGGGAAATTTGGACTTTGATAAAAAAATATATATATATATTATATATTTCTGATCCATGGCTCTATTTTGGTGATTTTAAAAATGTGATTTCAAATGAGGAAAATAGAAAGGTAGGAATGATGTGGATGGAAAATGAGGGATTTTAGATAGGCTTTAGAGTATTGTCATCTGTAAAGTATAAACACGGGTATTATTTTACATGGTCTAATATGAGGATGAGATGGCTAATATTCAGGAGAGATTAGATAGATTTATTGCTAACTCTGATTGGTTTTCTTTGTATCCATCTATGAAAGTTAGTAATTTTGTGGTCACGCATTTTGATCATAACTGTTTATTGCTTGATACAACTGGTTTAGTTTGTGTTCCAATACGTGGTCGAAAGCCTTTCAGATTTGAATCTATGTGGAATGGAGCAATGGGATGTGAAGAAATTATTGCTTCTGCCTGGGGTAAATTTACTAATAAGGTATTAGTTGATGATTTGAATGATTCTATTTCTTGTTGTAAACTGCAGCTCCAATCTTGGAAGTATTAACAATTTGGTAACATTCAGAAGTAATTGGTAGAAAAGAGGGCTGAATTGAATTGAATAGATTAGTTTCTGATCCTGATACAGTTTTAGAAATCAGAAGGCATAAATATGATATTAATTTGTTATTAGAATGTGATGATATGATATGGAAGTAAAGATTTTGGAATAGAAAACAACATATAGTTTGAATTATCCTATGAAAAAGATTTATCTGAAAAGAATATTTTTATTAAAGTTAAACCAATTCAAATGAATAATGAATTATTTGAATTCTGTAAATAAGAAATTAATGATTTATTATCAAAATGATTAATTAGAAAAAGTAAATCACTATAGAGTTGTGCTACTTTCTATGTTCAGAAACAAGCATAATTAAAAAGAGGTGTTTCTCGATTAGTCATAAATTATAAGCCATTAAATAAAATATTACAATAGATTAGGTACCATATTCCTAATAAAAAATGATTTATTATTCCGACTTTATGATGCTACTATATTTTCAAAATTTGATATGAAAAGTAGTTTTTGGCAAATTCAAATTGTTGAAAAAGATTGTTGAACCAAACGTTTCAAATTTCGTATATCTACATATGAATTTTGATGATATCAAATGAATTCAAAGAATAAAGAAGTCTCAAGTTCAAGTTGTCTATACAATGAAATCAAGCACATCAAGGAACCAAGTATGAGCAATAAGAGAGCAAGTTCACATTAAAACTCATAGAGTAATGTTGTAAATCTCTTAAAAATTCGAAATTAGAATTACAGCTCAAAATTAATATTTATCATAAAGTATTAAAATACATTTTTTACATGTGCATAAATATTTTGAAAATTAAATTTAAAAATTTTGAAAGATGACTGATTATCCTTTTTCACATGTGCATCATATAATTAAATGTTTGAATTTTGATAATGTAAAATATGATTGATTGTCATTTTTCACATGTGCATACTTTATTTGAATATTTTTAAAAGTAATTGATGTTCTTTTTTACTTATGTAAAAAGTAGATGATTTTGTTTGAAAATTTTGAAAATATTAAAGATGATTAATTGTCATCTTTCACATATACATACTTTATTTGAATATTTTTAAAAGTGATTGATACTTTTTTTGACTTATACAAAAGATAGATGATTTTGTTTGAAAATTTTAAAAAGTAAATAGTACTCATTTTGTTATTTGTGAAAAGTAAAAATATTAAATTTGAAATTTTTGAAAAGTAAATAATTTTGTCTTTGACAAATAAAAAAGAAGAAATTTTTATTAGAATTTTTTTAAAAAGTGAATAATGTTATCTTTAACATGTGAATCTTTTTAAATTTGAATATAAAGTCTCATATGCCTATAAATAGATCATTTGAGAGCTTCACATTTACAACACCAAGAGCATACAACATTCATTCAAATCTTCCATTCTCTCTTTTCTAAGCATTGAGCCTTAACTTTTGTTCATTTTTAGAGATATAATTTGTGTTGTATTGTTCTTATTTCACTCATTGAGGAGTGTTTTCTGATAACTTACTCACTATTAGCTCTTGTAATAATAAAAGGGTGTGTATAACCCTTGTGTGTGTAGAAAGTGTTCTACACAGGTAATAGTTGAATCACCACATGTAAGGTGATTGCAAGTGTAGAGGGTGTTCTCCACGGATCCTTTGTAGCAATGTTGTTCAAAAGTGTAATAGGTTTTTATCTCCACCTAAAAGCGGTTGAATAGTAAATTTAGAAATTTTCAAGGGGTAGTTTGAGGCGAGGACGTAGACAGTGGAGTTAAACCTCGTTAACATACTGAGTTTGCTCCTCTCTTACTCTGACTCTTTATATTTATTATTGTTTCGTATTTTGTTTATATTTCATATTCTGTATTTGATTTATAATTGTTAATTTTTTAAATATAACCCAATTCACCCCCCCTCTTGTGTTAGTCATCTAAGCAACAAAGATAGATATAAAACGGCATTTACAATTCCATTTGGACATTATCAATGGAATGTTATGCCACTTGGTTTAAAAAATGCCCATAGTAAATTTCAAAATATTATGAATGAAATATTTACTCATTTTACTCGCTTTTCAATAGTTTACATAGATGATGTGTTAATCTTTTCTTCATCTATTGAACAACATTAGAAACATTTAAATATTTCTGTTCATATTATTAAACAAAACGGATTAGTTGTCTCAGCACTTAAAATAAAATTATTCCAGAATAAAATTAGATTTTTTTGACATGATATCTATTAAGAAACTATTACACCAATCAGTAGAGTAATAAAATTTGCTAATAAATTTCTTAATAAAATAAAATATAAGCAACAATTACAAAGCTTTCTAAAAAGTTTGAATTATATGGCAGATTTTTACCAATCTCTCGTACCATTATACAAACCATTATTTAAAAGATTAAAAAAGAGTATACCGTCATGGACAGAAAAGCATACAGATATTATAAAACAGATAAAGACTTATATTAAGAAATTACCATGTTTTAGACTTCCTTATCCTCATACTTTTAAAATTGTTGAAATAGATACCTCTGATCTTAGTTATGGAGGGATTATGAAACAAAAATTATCAAATGATTATGAACAAATTATTAGATTCCATTCGGGATGCTGAAATCTTGTTCAAAAGAATTATGGTACTATTAAAAAAGAGATTTTAGCTATTATATTATGTATTTCTAAATTTCAAGGTGATTTATTAAATCAAATGTTTTTACTTAGAATAGATTGTAAATCAACCAATGAAGTTTTTATTAAAGATGTGAAAAACCTGGCTACTAAATAAATATTTGCTAGATGTCAAGCTATATTAAATATTTTTTATTTTGATATTGAACATATTAAAGGTGAATCTAATTCGCTTTCTGATTTTTTATTTCAAGAATTCTTACAAGAAAAATCATGTCATCCTTAAAGTCCAGAGTAAAGTTTAAATCTTCCTATGCTAGGCTACCATCTCCTTCTTATCCTTCACCTTATCCTTCTGCTACTCCAAAACCTTACACGGTATTGGAGTCATTATCTTAAAATATTAGGTCATCCTACAATCTATTCTCACATTTATATTCTCCAAAATTAACAACATATTCAAAATCTGTTTATCTTTCTTCTTCTACTTCTTCCCAGATTATCAACCCTCTACCATTATGTTAACCTTCTACAACTTCTATTATCCTCAAAACTCATTGGCACCCAATCTTTCTTATTGAATCTGAAGTATAGTGCCTTATCGATTATCAAAAATTACTTAATACTTTTTTATTACTAGATTGGTATTATGTTTCACAAAATATTACAAAAATCTAAAATTTTTATAAATGTATTTTAGTATATACAGATTCTATTATTATTTCTGAAATCTCATGTTCTCTTCAATCTCAACTCTCTCCACCTGCATCTCCGATTATTGTTTTTCATAAAGTTACTATTAAACAAGTCTTTACCTTAGAACAGTGAGGAAAAAGTCTTATCTAATAAGAAGATTTTCTCAACTATATGATCTACCCTTTTTTATTATTATGACTAGCAGCATGTATGGACAAAATAATTTTTAAGACAAAACAAGAATTTGCGTCATTCTTGATTTCTTCATTTTGACAAATTATAGGAAATTAAAATTCTCCCAAGATGGTTCTTACTATGGTGGGATTAATTTGGACCAAAATCTCTCATTCTTCTTGTTCTTTTCTAGGAAAGTTTCCAAATTTTTACATTACAAAATGATTATTCATATTCCTTATCACATTGCCCACCACTTATTCTTTTCTTCCTTAAGACAAAATTAAACTAGATTATGAACTGAAAATATATTATTAAATCTCATCACTTTCTAAAAAACATTACGTTCTTGGCCCGCCAAGTTTCTATCAAATGGTGGAAAAAAATATAATTATAATCATGTTATAAAAATGTTTTCAAATATTAACAAAGCTCCTGAGGTATTAGTCCAATGGAATAGATTTCAAACTCAATTAGTATCAATTACCAGCAAAAAAGGTCTGAAAAGACTGGCAGAAACAATGTCACAAGTCTCAGACAGTGACGAGGAAGAAAATCCTCAACAACAAGCCAGATTATCTTCATTACAGAAAGCAGTAGTGTCATCACTAATTAATCAGGTCTCTCATTCTCAACAGCCCTCTCCTTCTCAAAATTATCCACCACATTGAATGAATTCTCAAGATCCATTTGATATGAAATTCTCAAATTGTGACTCTCAAATTATGTGATTCTAGAAAATTATTGATATCTCAATTATTCAACATGACAAGATAAAGTTGTCATACCATTATATTTTCAGTCGTCAGAAGCGTTATCTCCTTGAAGAACAAGACAAGCAACTTTATCTATTACTTTCACTCATTTTTATCAAATTCAATATAAGAATTATTCAATGGGACAAGAATTACTATACAAGAATAATAAAGACATGTGTGTTTCAAGATTATCTTTCATGTCTACTAAAGACAAGTGACTTTATACATTTTGAGTTATATTTATTTTACATAGGAAAACAAAATCTAGCCTAATAGGACAAATGAGTTTGTATATTATTTAGTTTTTATGGCGTCAAATAGTCTTTGTGACGCCCCCAAATCCCCACGCCCGAACACGGGGAGAGTCGAGACGTCCGGATAGTGACAACCCGGGTCACCATCCCATCGACGGTGCCAAGTGTGTGCAAAGGCAACAAATGTGCACGAAAGAACACGCAGCGGATAACGAAAGTCATAACTAAGTACCAGAATTTTTCGTAATGTAATACAAGCTGTTTAAAACGTACATAGATAAAATATTACAAAAACACAAATACCGTTTTAAACAAAGATAAAACATAGCATCAGCAACCCGGCGGAGCCGCATCCTCAGGCTCAGCCTCCTCCTCCTCCTCCTCCTCCTCGAACTCTGCACCAAAAGCTACGGAACCAAAAATGGTACCGCAGGTAAGTAAAACCCAAACACCACCAGGTAAAAACACATAGAACTCAATCAACATGGATGCAAGAACAACCAATGCACATGCCCCGCAAAACCACATTTTTTTCCACGCACGCCAAAAACCCATTTGGCCCACTAAAAACATATTCTTAAAAACCACGCCTCGCCATTATCCCAGATAATGGCCCAAACCACCATTTTTCCAGAAAATGGATCAAAAGCCTCAAAACCAAAACTCGCCATTTCCCCAGAAAATGGCCCGCATCCGAAAACCATAAAAACAAACCGGTTATGCGTGCACCATGATCTTCCCTAGGGATCATCCACACACCCTGGCTATGTGCCACACCACAGGTAAGGACCGCGTATGTGACACCTAAACGAGCGATGCCCAGACTCGCGCCCCGCGCGTACCTGGCCAGGCCATCCTCTAGCCCTCACCAGCGAAGGGCCACGGAGTCGGTGAGTAGAGCGATGCCCAGACTCGCGCCCTGCGCGTACCTGGCCGGGCCATCCTCTAGCCCCGCTCCCGCCGTCGCCCAGCGACAACTCAGGGGACGTCACTCAGTATTATCCACTCCCGAGTGACCAGAGGAGCTCCACCGAGATAATAACCCATCCCGACTTGGGCTCGTGAGACACACGCACCCGAAAATCCAATCACGCCAACAAAACAGGGTTTATCAAATAAATAAAATACCCGTGCATGCTCCATGTAAATGCAATTATCAAAGCACCAAACAAATAACCAATCATAAAACAATAAATCAAGCAACTCCGTCCTCCATCCATCCGACCCCCGAACTCCTCGGACTCAGTCCGGAATCAACCAACCAGCAAATTAAATAATTGAAAGAGCAATATATATTTAAATCTGAAAATAGGGTTTGGAAAATACTTACAGCGCTATATGGCAATTTTAGAAAAACACGCGGCGTTGCAAACGGCGCCGGAAAAGCAACGTCACAGTGAAAATTCACTGTGGCCGTGGGTTGTGAAAAACTCACTTTTGAACGGGGACAAACTAGGACACGAAATTGATAGGGAATGGTCTAGGGATGGTTGTGAAGCTATTGGAAGTGGTGGTTGGCCGAGGGTGGCGGCGGAATCACCGGAAATGGCCGGAAAACGCAAATCGGAAACTAAGCTCGTAGGAGCTGTTCCGGTGGTCGTTGGAGGCCGGAAATGGGTGGGTTAGGACGGCAAGGGACCGGTGATGAAGTGGTGAAGAAATGGTGGCCGGAGGTGGAGCGACGGCGGCGGATCGGAGCAAAATCCGTGGGACTTCAAATGGCTTTTCCGGCCAAACGGCCGGCCGGCAGGGGAAGATATTTGGTGGGAAGGTGCACCGGAGGGAGGGGGTTTGAACGAGACCGGCGGTGGGCCAAACGGTGGCCGGACGGCGGCGGTCTGGGCTGTTGAAGTTTCCGGCCGTGGGTGAGGAGAGAGAAGAGAGAGAGAGAGATTGGGGGGTCGAGTGGGAAGGCAGGAGGAAAAGAAAAAAAAAAAAAGAAAAAAAGAAAAAAGAAAGAGAAAGGAAAAAGAAAAGAAGGGAAAAAGAAAAAGGAAAAAAAAGAGAAAAAGGAAAAATATGTAAAAAGAAATGAGATCCAATCCTCATTTCGGAAAACACGCCGATAAGAGATTAAAAAAACATAAAACAACTAAAAGGAATAAAACACAACATCAAATAAATTAAATTAAATTAAAAACTAATTTTAAAAACGCAATTAAATTAAAATAATTAAACTATATATTAATTAAAATAAAAACAATTATTTTAACGAAAATACACTCAAAAGCGGGTCATCACAGTCTTTACTCTTTTAGTGTCAGATGGCACATTATAGGAGTTTACTATGCTAGTGTCAGACGGTATATATTATTAATCTACACTGTATATATGTCTATATAAAGAGAGTTTGTATGTAAAGAAAGACATTACGAATATCTTATCTAAAATCATTCATTCTCTCGCCTTTCCTACTCCCAAAATATCATCTCTAGTAAATTAAGCTTCATTTCATGTTTTCTTCTCTCAACTCATTTGAGAATTATTTTTTTTTGTAAATATTATGTTATGTTTTCAATAAAGTTAATTTTTTCATCTTCTGTATATTATTTTAATTCATGCAAAGGATTGATTCTACTGCTTTTTATTATTTATATAATACAGACAGGTTATAGCACCTATTATTATAGTTATTAAATATATATCTATTATATATTACCTCTGATACATATATGAAATTTGTTTATCCATCTAAATTTTATGTAATGATAAAATATTTTTAATATTTGTAATTAAATAAAAAATATATTTTAATTATTATAATTCATAACGTGTATTTTTTTATGAATCTTTTTAAAACATAAAGGTTATTTTATTCATTTTAATTAGATTATATCTTTTATTTATATTTTCAATAGTTTTTATTTGCAACTGAAAATCTAATAGTAAATATTTAAAATTCTAAGGAGTTGTTAATTTAACTTTGTATAAACTTTTATTCAGATTGGTGAAATAAGAATAAAAAATTAAAATTGCCTTCTTTTCTATGAGGCCAAATTTATTAAATCTCTTTCAATTACTGTAAAAAGTCAGAATAATTATATATTGCTTAATCCAATGCAAGTCATTAAAGTCATTATTGATGTTTCTTAATAATGGATGTCACTGCCATCTGGCTAAGTTGTTTAAAACGTAAAGAAAAAATATTTTACTTTCTAAAAAACAAAAATCCAAAAAAAAAACAACAAATAATGATCGGTATGTCTGACATGTTAATTATCTTGAGCATGGTTCTCAATTAAGTATAAACGTTTCGTTTTATTTATTTTATCTAATTATTATAATTTTTTAAAAAATATAATAAATTATTTAATTAAATTTTAAAATAATAATAATAATATAAAAATAATATTTTATTTAATTTTTAACCGCCATTATTGCACTTCCCGCACCGGCTCTTTGGATAGAATAACTCATAAAGAAGGGCAGCTATTATTGTTGTTGATGGGCCAGTAGAGCAGAGCACCGCCAGGGCAGCAGCGGTCCCCACGATCCATCTCCTATTCTAATTGGGAAGGGTGGTGCCACCGAAAGGTTCACCGAATAAAAAAATTGTCTTTTTTTTTTTTTAATAACATTTTTCTAAACTTATTAAATATTAAAAAAACAAATTCATAGAATAATATTTACTTAACTATTAAGTTTTTTTTTTTTTTTTTTGTGGCCACCACCTTACATGGGAGAAGCATTTCCCAATTGAGAAAAGTTCAAGTGTTTCGATAAAGGCTCCGATGGTAGATTTGATATATATATATATATATATATTTACTTAGTGATTAATAAAATATATTTTTTAATGATATTGTGAATTTTTCTTTTAAATATTTAAGATGATTAAAAAAAATGAAGAAAAAAAAGAGAAAAAAAAAAAGGCAAATGCACTTGTCGGAAGAGGAATTTTCGGTGGCGGTAATACCACTTTAATTTCATTTGGATGTTAAAGTGATCTTAAATAATTTATAAATAGTAATTAAAAAATCATGAATTGTAATAAAAAAATAGTGAATAATTTGTAAATAGTAATAAAGTATACTACTTCACTTATCAAACATAACCTAAGATTGGCAAGTATATTTCAACCCATCTCAAACTAATCATTGATCAGATCTACAACTTTTTCAACTTCTCATAAAAAGTTAAATCCATCTCAACCTACTTCATACATCCAAACATATATCTTAACCAATTTATATTCAAATACATTTCAATGGGACTTATAAAATATTATTATTCACAAATTAACTCAAATCTTTTAAGATCACCTTAGTATCCAAATGCAGGCGAAACTTTCATACATTCACCATGGATTTCTACTTTACCTTTCTTTTGTTGGCCTTCTAGCAAAGGTGGACTGCAAAGGTAGATTTCTACTTTCTTTTGTAAATGCTCTGTTTTTAGAGCATAAAACAGAGGAATAAATCCTCTTGCAGGCATGGCTGGTCTGCCTAGTAGACGGCAACTCCACGGTGGATGTTACCTAAACGTAACGATGGCCTCTGGAGTGGCGGTACATGGTGCAGGTAAGGGGGGGTACATGTGAGCGGGAGATGTGCGGAAACGTGGACTCACAGATGTGCAAAAGCCCGTGCTCGTGCCGAAACGCAGCCCCAGTGGACTTCTTGCGGAAGCCGATGCTCCTGCACTGGTGGACTCACTAAGGAGAGGGAGGCAGCAGCATAAAATTTATGATGAAACCCTAAGAGCCCTCACTTGCAATCAGACTTGGTCCACGTATTTTGTTGTTTAATGGGCCATGCATTTAGACTGGGCCCATATGTTTTGATTTAGACTGGACCATGTTTTTTTACTTTATTTTTTATTTTTATTTTTATAAATAAAAAGAAATAGACTATTGGACTTGATGTCCATAGCAGTAGAGTCTCACTCCTCATTTAGAGGGAGGTGAGTGATTGTCTCACTTTTCCATTGGAAGAAAGTGGGTGATTGTACTCCTCCTCTTTGAGAGGATGAAGCGTGTTAGTACCTCTCTTTCTTCGGAAGAGATGTCGTTCAGTTATGTTTTTAAACAGAACGCTTGCTTTATTGACTGTTGTCAGGAGAGAGTTTATAGAAGTTAAAATAATGTCCGCCATAAAGAAATTTATGAGTGGAGGAGCCCCTAACAAATGAGTAGTTTGGCTCTGAGTTTTTCCTGTATTGATTAGTCACAATTGTAACTTCGGTTTTATTAAATAAAATGAAGTCTATTTAAGAAAAAAAAAAACAAAGGTGGATTGTAATTGCGTTTCTTATTCTAAACTTATAAAATTTTAAGAGAATTGTTACATTTATAAAAATAAATTTATAAATTAACATGACTTTATATGATATATTAGATTTACTTCACAATAAAAATAACTTTACAATCTAATCTACACCATTCAATCACATCTATTTGTGAATTTATTTTTGTAAGATTTATTTGTAACTAAAGTATTTCTCAATTTCTAATCTATAATTTAATATTTATTGGCATCATCTTTCAAATTAAGTTACACCTGAATGACCATATAATTGACATCAATTGATGTAGAAATAAATTACCTGCTTCAAGAATTATAGATGTCATATTGACTTATGTGCCTTGGATTTGTAGTTTAGGCTAACAGTTCGGATTCAAAATGGATTATGGATCATGGCTTTTGGCTTGTGTGCTTATTCTCTTGGAGCCTATGAACCCACTCTTTAAAGACTAGTCGTCGTAAGGTTGTTTTTGTTATTTCACTACACTAGATTGGATCAAAACTAAAATGAACACTTACTTGCATAGAGGAATACTATGATCATCCATCTAAATTCAAATATGTCACACATGCTGATCTGACACATATTGAGTGAGTATCAGTTAATTAGTTGATAAAAGAAGGCATTTGAAGTATGATACATTAACGTGTGTGACTGAGGATGATAATGTGTTTAAGGATGAAAAATAGCATTGCTTATACAATTATTAATTTTTACTTAAAATCAGCCGGAAATATATTTACATAATACTGCATTTGAGCTCAAGGTAGCATGCAGATTCATGGAGGGGATGCAGACTTTTGTTTCCCGCCTCTTCCTGCAGAAGACAGGACAGCAAACGGAAACTTAACACGTATATGATATATATATATGTAACGTACATGAACGATAACCATAAAAAATACAGAGCATTTGTTTAATGTCTTCTTCTCTTTTTGTGGCTGGATTAGCAATTTGGGTCGGAAAAGTACTGTTGTTCGATCATTGATCAAGACGGAGAGTTCCAATTCCAAAGCTCTGCGTTTTTGACCTTGGAGACACTCTCCAGCACGTCGAAAGGAAGAATGTCTCCGATGACAACCACCATCTTGCTTGCCAAGTCTACTTTGTAAGAGGTCACTCCTGTTTTTTAGGAGAGGGAGAGAGAGAACGGTAAGTTCAGTTTCCAGCAAAGTCAACGTGGAAGAAATCAAAGCCAAGTTAAGGTTAACATTAGGAAAACAAGTCTCATTTTTGTGCATATTTTTTGCTCTTCATATCTATGCATTGGTTTCGTCTGGTTTGCGATTCATTCGATGTTGTGGTCTTTTTTTACTCACATTCAAAAACTGCATACACAGAAACGAACACACAAAGCATTTTCACAGCATTGATCTTTCTTTTTGTGGGATTACCTGGGTTCATCCTTGGCATTGAATGCCCGTTAATCTCGAGAAAGAAGAGGAGAGAGAAACCATAGGGAAACTGCTTTTTTTTTTTTTTTTTTTATGAATTTGTTAATAAATAGTTGAAGAAATTGTATTACAATTTACAGTCTCAAATAAGAACTGTTCAAATAGCTGATCTTTAGAGAGGGAAAAACAAAATTGTAAAAAGCCCATTTTTACGCACCTTCAATCTTTGAGATGTGTTTCTCAACTTTTCTTGCACAGCCATTGCAGTGCATGGACACCCTTAGCATCACCGTCTGCACAGTTCATGATCATAGAACGGAAACTGTAAAAACTAGTTCCTCTCTCTCTCTCTCTCTCTCTCTCTCTCTCTCTCTCTCTCTCTCTCTCTCTGTGTGGCAAAAGAAAGCTCAGAGAAAAGAACCTCACCTTGGGCTTCAATTGAAAAGCCAAGGTCTGGCTTCCAGCAACGACATCTTTCAATCTCGGCAGCTGGCCTTTGTCACTTGCGATCAATGACCTCGTCTCAAACTCTTCTTGGCTTTCCATAGCGTTCATGCAGAAGCAAGCGCTTGAACAAGATGAAAGAAAAAAACACTCTAACACCCTCCCAAAGTTGAGCTTCCCCATTTTCAACTAGATCAAGTTCTTACTTACTGATCAGACAAATCCAAAGGTAAACAGAATCTCCCCGCATAAGAAACCAAAACCTTCTTACCTACTTAACCAACTGCTTCAGTAATATAAAGTCCACGGCAGACTTGTATTGAGAATATTTTATAAGGGTGGAGAGAGAGAGGGGGAGGGAAGAAACAACAAGGGAGCTAAAGGTCAAATATTCGTTGGGGAAAACAAAAGTTGAACAAGACCCAATGAAGCCTATGAAGAAAAAAAATAACCAATTAGCTAGATCACCACCTCATACGTAACCAATTGGTCAAAAAATGTAGACCGTGATCTAGAAGCCCAAAAGGGCACTCTTAGCTCTTATCAATACTCCAACTAGATTTTGTCATGTGATGAACTACAAAAAAGCTCATGTTTTGAGATCTAGTTCTCCATATATCCAAACAGCGAAAGCTAGCTAGCTTGAAAAGAAGAACATCATGTGAGATTGGCAGTTGATCAGTATTCGAGAGTCTCCCTCATGTGAATGTTCTGCTGATCAAAGAATCCCAGAATGCATTAAAAGTGATTAAACCGATTTCAGATCATGATCGAGAGGTAAAAAGAGGATGAGTCTCCGGCCAACGGAAGAGAGAGTGACACTGAACTTTATGATGAAGGGCAGGCATTCCTCGTGAGAAAAAGGTTAAGTAGAAGACGTATATATATCAGAGATGATCAGGAATATTTTTGGTAACCGAACGTAGAAAATAATCAAACATTTGGTGGCATTAATTTTTCTCAACTGTACTTGAAGCCCTACGAGAAATATAAGAAATAGTTCTTTCAAGTGGCCTTTGGTGTGGAGTGGAGCAATGGATAGAATAATAATTGAAAACACTGTGCATGAGACTAGCTAGAAGCTGTACGTGTTGACATATATGTCATTGTCTTCAATTAATAAAAAAAAAATTAGTATAGTGGCAATGGGACATGCATGCATGAGGCCTTGAATTATTGGGTGGCCAGACCTCACCAACAGGTTTTTATGAATTATTAGATGATTGAAAGATTCTGTTAATTAATGGGTCTCTTCTCTGCAGGTTGGTCCATGTGATATGATGGTTTCTCACGATTGGATCACATGACTTCGGCTCCGCAACAGTTAAAGTTGTTCTGCAAGAGACTCATGCATGTGGATGCATTTGAACATATATACAATGGAATCGTTTTCATTTACTATACATGGGGTATTTTAGTTATTAACGCATAATATAAGTCATGAAATGATGAAATGCATCTTTTATGTTTTATACTTTTTTTTTTTTTTTTAATATCGGAAACCTATCCAAGGTAAGAGGATCCGCTTCTGCAGAATAAATCTCAGTCCGTGCACCGCACTCTCAAAAGTTTCACTACACAAATTCTCAAATTCTTTGAATCAATGTTTTCTCAAATTCTTAATTTCTATTTAAAGTAGAGAAGTCGTGATAAATATATAAAATGGATCTTACATTATTTATTATTTGTTTAATGCTGTTCCAAATATTTATACGGACAGTAATAAATGATGTACAATAATAAATGATATAGATCTCATTTCATGTATCTTTCTCTTTATCATGACTTAAGCCCGAGATTTTTTCTTCCTTTTTGTAAGTTGTCTGGTTTTTGTTCATCATGGCCAACTGTACCACACTAGCCTCCTTTCGTTATATAGTACAAAACTAAGGAAGTTTCAATTCGGGCATATTTAGAGTGGCAACAACATACATCACATGACGGAAATCGGTTTTCCTTCAAAGGGACCCCATAAGAAAAAGAGGAATATGCATGGCTGGCCACCAAATGATCAAGACCTTTTCTCACGATTACAGAATGACATTTTCCGGTAATTATCTGCATAAAATTACCAATAGTTCTATAGATAGTCGTGGGTTACAAGTGTGGTGCAGTCGGCAGGCCACGTCAGATATTAAAAAAAAAAAAAAAGGGCAAAAAATGCAAAATGGGTTTCAGCTTCATATTCCCCGCTCTGTTATTATAGGCATTGGTGCGAGAGGTGCGAGAGGTTCCCATCGAAGCAGCTCCAGCTCACGGCATCACTGCGTGGGCCGTTCGTTAGTGTGGGTGCAGAAACGAAGTGGGTCGGGCGTTGGTTGGTGTGAGTCAAGGCTGTGAATCGGGTTGGGTCAGTGTGGTGGGCTCGGTTTGGGTCAGTGTAGTGGGCTCGGTTTGGGTCAGTGTGGTGGGCTCGGTCTGGGTTAGCGTCGTTGCCACTGTTTCGGCCAGGTACGTGGGCCAAGATACCGGGTCATCCATCTCGTGGGTCAGGTCCGTGGTTGGGTCAGGTCCGTGGGTCATCTGCGTGGAGCATCTGCGTGAGTTGAATCCGTAAGCTCCTAAGTCATTCTTCAATCTGCAATAATAGTTACATTTGCTTAAATAAATACCAGTTATTGATAACAATAAAGCATGTATTGATTTACTTAACAATATAAGAATTTGGCAGGAGTTTTAAGTTAGATATGAAGAAATTTGTTGGCTAAAAATATTAATTTTGAGGTTAAATATTGTGGTTTAATTATTGTGGGTTAGTTGTTGTTAAATTTATGTTTGTAGTAGTATGAACAGAGGATGTCATGTATGTAGTTGGTTTAGTAATCCCTACTGCCTTGGTTGTTCATGAAGATGGCATGTTTCTATTGATTTACTTAAGAATAAAAAAATTTAACAAAAAAAAATAGTTAAATATGTAGAAATATTTTGGCTGAAAATATTAATTTTGTAGTTCCATATTGTGGTTTAATTATTGTGGTTTAGTTGTTAAATATTGTGGTGGTGTATTTATTTTTGATATATATATAAGTAGATGTAAAATTGATTTTTTGTTCCAAGAGCTGGGTATGAAATGTTTAGAAATATGAAAGAGGGTGGATTTTCAGCCTTGTGCTATTATTTATTGCACTTTAAAACTATAGTAATCTTGTATTCTATGCTCTTTAAAAGTATATAAACAAATTTCATGTAGTATTGTTATATTTATTTTTTCATAGAATAAGTAGCAAAGGATATTAGTCATCACTCAAAGTTCTTGGTCATCCATGATATAATTTTCCTGAAACCTTATCAAAGACTAACCTTGGATATTGAACAACTTTTATAGGGCATGGGAAAAGGGGAAGAACACCCGTCTTCCCGTACACTATCTAGCTCAATTCCCCCCACTTCAGTATGTTATTTGAGCCTATATAAAACTTATTGGTATTATAAGTTTAGCATTCTAATTAGCATTATTATTTTTATGTTAGGACATTCTTGAAACTGGTTTAGTAAAGTATACAAATTACATGCACGGTTATTTTGGACCAGTGCCTGAATGGTCACCAACTTTTATGCCATATCAAGCTGGCTACCAAATTCCAATCAACATTCAGGTGGTTTTGAAACTTGAATCTTGTTGTATTTGTAGTTATTTAATATTTTTTATTAAAAGTAGTTTAAACGTTTTCTTTTAAGCAGAATGTTGGTTACCCATTTCAATATGGGATGACACCTCCGAGGGCAATTATCAATACAAGCTCTGCAACGAGTGCAAGAGTTGGTGACCGAGATACACCCATTTGTTTGGAAATTGAAGAGGCATGTAGTTCCGCTAAAGTTGATGAAGAGAATATCATGGATAGATCAAATGAAATTGAAATTGATGATGGCACTACCGGTACACCACAGGTAGTTCCATCATCAGATGGTGATGATATCATCGAGGAGCCCAAGTCGGGGATGGAGTTTAATTCGTTTGATGAATTGTTGAGCTATTATAAGCATTATGCTAAGAAGAACGGGTTTGGGGTGATGACCCAAAGGAGCGAGAGGTCAGAAGATCAATCAGTCAGATATGTCACCCTTGGGTGTGCACGGGGAGGAAAGGCCCGGAATAAAAGTTTAAATGTTGCCAACCCTCGTCCAACAGGAAAGACGGACTGTAAGGCAAGGATTAATGCCTTAAGAGTCGAGGGGAAGATGCGGTTGACAACAGTTTATAATACACATAATCACGGACTAAGCCCAAAAAAGAGTCGCTTCTTTCGATGTAATAGAGATGTGAGTGAGACCGTTAAAAGGGTCCTAGACACAAACGACGTAGCTGGCATCCGACTGAATAAGAGTTATGGATCTCTTGTCGTAGGGGTAGGTGGGTTTGAGAACCTCCCATTTTTGGAGAAGGATTGTCGCAATTACATCCACAAAGCACGACATCTACGACTTGGTGCAGGGGGTGCTGGAGCACTGAGAGATTATTTTATGAGGATGCAGTTTAAAAATAACGGGTTTTTTGCATTGATGGATTTGGACGATGACGGTAGGTTGAAGAATGTTTTCTGGGCAGATCCACGTAGTCGGGCAGCCTACCAATATTTTGGTGATGTGGTGACATTCGACACCACATACCTGACAAATAGGTATGGGATGCCCTTTGCACCATTTGTTGGTGTAAATCACCACGGGCAGTCGATTCTTTTGGGAGCTGGCCTGATTTCTAGTGAGGACACAGAGACTTTTGCATGGTTATTCAGAACTTGGTTGCAGTGTATGGACGGTATATCTCCAAAGGCCATTATTACTGATCAAGATCGAGCAATGAAAAATGCAATTGCACTTGTCTTTCTGGAAACACGACACAGGTTTTGCCTATGGCATATACTGAAAAAAGTCCCTGAGAAGCTTGGGTCATATGCTGTGTAACAGCCCGCTAGAAATTCAATTGTGAAATTTCTATTAACTTTAGGAACCTCGTGAAAACCCCATAAGTTTTCACGAATCCATTAATCGTATAGGTTTTTGTCTAACTACATAGTTAGTATTATTATTTACTATAGTATCAAAAGTGTATTTTTGATTATTGGAGATAGTTAAAAGTGTCAAAATGTATTATGGTTTGTGCCATTAGACTCGGAGGGTTATTTAAAGTCTTATGGCGCAATAACATTTTTTCATGTTTTCGGACAAAACGTTTGTTCAAAACTGTAGATATTATTGGATAAAAAGAAATATCTTGAGGTAATTTTCATGAATATTATTGGGTAAAAATATTTTGAGTTGATTTTTATAGATATTATTAGATAAAAATATCTTAAGTTGATTTTTTGTAGATACTATTGGATAGAATATTATGAGATAATCTTTTATAGATATTTTGGGTAGGAGAAAACTACACTCAACTCTCAAATCCAACCTCATCTCTTCCATATCTCATCCATAAGTATCTCCAGTCACCTGTCCCCATGAAATTATCTTCATTTACACTTTCCATTGAAAGAATATCAAACACTCTCTCTCGGACAGCTTTTAGGAGGTCTTTTGCACACCCATTTCGAAGCTTTTGTAAGTGTTTTATCATAAAGTCTCCTTCATATAAGTTGTTCCTTTTTTATTCTAGTTTACATGGATATCTTATTTGCCCCATTTGAATATCATTTGGTTAGTAAAATATTGTGTAAACTATAGAAAGGTCATTCTGGGAGATAAACTGGAGAATATGTTATAGTTTGGAGTTTTGACCAAGCTAATGGATAGATATTGGTCCGAAATTTTTATGGAGTATTGTTAACATGTATATGTGACTATTGGTTGATTATTTTTGCATGATTAAAGGTTTTGATGAAAGATTTTCTTAGATTTAGAAACTTAGAAACTGGAAGAAGAAAAACAGTTTCTGTTTTGAGAAAGTTTAACTCTTTGGTGGTCTAAACCTATTCTAATGACTTTAATAATTTTATTGGAGGATCTTAAGTATCTTATATACATGTTATATTATTATTTTGAAGATATTTGATGTTAGTTTTAAAGATATGAAATTTTATGCAAAGAGATATTCAAATAAGCCAAAGTGTGGATATTCTTGGCTAAATTTATGTTTTGGTTAATTTCTAACCATGTGATCTTGAATTAGAAGCTTATATATGTTTTAGGACATCTTTTTAAACCATGTGATGGTTTGGTTTGAAGATCATATATTTATAAGTCATAGATCAAGAGATTTATCAAAACTAGTTGAGGAAAAAGTTTCTGTTTTTGGACTAAGTGTAAAACCAAAAACTCCAAATGTTATTTTGTGATTTTTGTGACTTTAGTTTGATGATTTAAAGCATGGTTGATGTTAGGATGATATTATTAATATGTTAGAAGTAAGATTTGATTTTTGAAATTCTTGGAGATATTTTGATTTAAGGTCAAAACTTGTGATTCAAGTGCTTGAATTTTTTTCCAAAAAGTTTGGTATTAATTATTAGCTTTTTCTAAATGGATGTTTTAAGTATGGTTTTGAACTTAGGATTGGAAGATGTTTGTTGCAAAATTTTGGTTTAAGTATGAGTTTTGAAGTTGGAAGGAATTGCAACAAAAATCAAGGAAAATAGCCTATGAATGTTTCAGCCATAGTGTGTTCTTCATAGTTATGTTTTGTTTTAAATTTTTCTGAGTTGATATTTAAGTTTAGGACAAAATTTACATGAGGAATGTAAATTTTGAAAACTTTTGGAATTAGTATGCAAAATCCTTAAATTATGGGTAAAACGATCATTTTCCCACATGTAGAGAGTAAAATGAAAATTTTACTCTTTAAGTTAGTATTTTCCATATTTCAAATTATTAGTGATTTAGTTCTAACTTTTAGAATCACTAATTACAGTTCCTCACAGTCGCACTTGAAGTTTTATAAGAAACGCGGAGATCGAGGTAAGTTAGCTTTTAACTTACTAGCAGTCTACTGTGTATGTGTGCTAAGTAAAGGAACTACAGTGTATGTATGTATGTTATCATATATGTCATGCCATGCCAAGTTATCACGTAATTGTCTATTATACAGAATTTATTCTGTCATCAATTTTTATCTGTTACATAATATATTCTGTCATGTATTATTGTACATTACAAGTATGTCATGTTAAATATGTTGTCTATTATATGTTATGTCATATTACGAAATGTTTCTATCTCAAGTTGGTCATGTATTTCAAGTTATGTTCAAATCACGTTATGTTACGTCAGGGTTTCAGTCATTTCGTATTCCAGTCACGTTTCATCTTGATTACTTATGTATGGGTTCACAACAATTGTGACGTATACACTACGTGAGACACAGCAATTGTGACACGTAGAATACATGGGGCCACAACAACTGTGGAGTATGTATTTTTCATGTTAAGTCAAGTTTGTGTAGAATACATGGGGCCACAACAACTATGGAGTATGTATTTACACGTAGAATACATGGGGCCACAACAACTGTGGAGTATGTATTTTTCATGTTAAGTCAAGTTTGTGTAGAATACATGGAGCCACAACAACTGTGGAGTATGTATTTACACATAGAATACATGGGGTCACAACAACTGTGGAGTATGTATTTTTCATGTTAAGTCAAGTTTGTGTAGAATACATAGGGCCACAACAACTGTGGAGTATGTATTTACACGTAGAATACATGGGGCCACAACAACTGTGGAGTATGTATTTTTCATGTTAAGTCAAGTTCCAAATCAAGTTCATGTCAAGTCAAGTTAAGTTCATGTTTCAATTTAAGTTATGTCAATTATGCTATATTGTACGCCAAGTTATGCTTTAATTACTTATGAATTTGATTATGCATTTATGCTTTTACTGTCATGCATGCATCATTAGCTTGTATGGAAGTTTTTTTGTTAACTTACTGAGATTTGTAATCAAATCTCACTTTGGTAGTCCCAACTACCATTCCCCCCGAATGGTAGATCTTGTTACAGGACCTGAAGGAGAATCAGGAGCTGATCAACTAGACACAGTTGACTAAGCGACGGTGCGACGTCAATGTTAATATAGTAGTTAACGCAAATTACTACTTGTACAATGGAGTTGCATCTTTAGTACTTTTTGGATCATAACTATTTTGGATTAGTGTTGTGATCTATTCAATGGATCTTTATGTATAAAGTATGTTTTAAGCATTTGGAATATTTTCAATTTGGTGCATAGTATTGTTAAAGAAAAAAATTATTCGCTGCGAATATTGCATAATGTTAGATGCATGTTAGGAACATTGCATCTTATATGTCATGAACGGGGGCAGGTAACCTTGTGTTGCATGTCTCGACGCTTCAAATGTCCGTCCGATCCCAAACGGAATTTGGGGGCGTCACATGCTGCGTACAAAAGTGGGCTGAAAACTGGGTTAATGAAATGTGTGTACGACACACAATCTATTGAGGACTTTGAAAAGTGTTGGGCCGAGTTTATTAACACATTTGAGTTACATGAGAATGCGTGGTTGAATAGTTTATATGCAGAGCGTGATCATTGGGTACCGGTTTTCCTAAAAGAGACCTTTTGGGCTGGAATGAGTACAACCCAACGCAGCGAGAGTATGAATGCCTTTTTTGATGGTTATGTCCATTCGAAGACAAACTTGAAGGAGTTTGTCGACCAGTTTGACAATGCGCTTAAGAAGAAAATTGAGAATGAAAATCAGGCAGAACTCCAGTCTTTTAGTGTCACTATCCCCTGCGTATCTAGATCTCCAATAGAAAAGAAGTTTCAAGAGTTATACACCAACGCGAAATTCAAGGAAGTTCAGCAACAAGTAATTGGTGTGCTTGATCTGGAGACATCTCTACTGACGTCAGATGGTGTTTTGAAGAGTTATTTGGTAGAAGATGAAGTTCGTATTCAGGAGTTCACAAAAAGCTTGACATATTCCGTGGAATTGAATGTGGATGATTGCAATGCAAAATGTTCATGTGGGTTATTTCAAATGAGGGGGATACTGTGTAGACATATTTTGGCGATATTCAAATCAAACGGCATAAAATCATTGCCAGACCGGTACATTTTAGACCGGTGGAGGAAGGACATCAAAAAGAGATACACATTAATCCGAAGCAGCTACGACGAAGGGGAGCTGAGGCCAAATGGTAATAGATATCCTGTAACAGCCCGCTAGAAATTCAATTGTGAAATTTCTATTAACTTTAGGAATCTCGTGAAAAACTCATAAGTTTTCACGAATCCATTAATCGTATAGGTTTTTTGTCTAACTACATAGTTAGTGTTATTATTTACTATGGTATTAGAAGTGTATTTTTGATTATTGGAGATAGTTAGAAGTGTCAAAATGTATTATGGTTTGTGCCATTAGACTCGGAGGGTTATTTAAAGTCTTATGGCGCAATAACATTTTTTCATATTTTCGGACAAAATGTCTGTTCAAAATTGTATATATTATTGGATAAAAAGAAATATCTTGAGGTAATTTTCGTGAATATTATTGGGTAAAAATATTTTGAGTTGATTTTTATAGATATTATTAGATAAAAATATCTTAAGTTGATTTTTGTAGATATTATTGGATAGAATATTATGAGATAATCTTTTATAGATATTTTGGGTAGGAGAAAACCACACTTAACTCTCAACTCCAGCCTTATCACCTCCCTAATCTCGTCCATAAATGTGTCCAGCCATCACCCATGAACTTATCTTCAATAACTCCTTCTAATAAAAGATTATCAAACAATCTCTCTCGGACAGATTTTAGGAGATCTTTTGCATGCCCATTTCGAAGCTGTTGTAAGTGTTTTATCATAAAGTCTCCTTCATATAAGTTGTTCCTTTTTGAGTCTAGTTTACATGGATATCTTATTTGACCCATTTGAAGATCATTTGGTCAGTCAAATATTGTGTAAACTATAGAAAGGTCATTCTGGAAGATAAACTGGAGAATATGTTATAGTTTGGAGTTTTTGACCAAGCTAATGGATAGATATTGGTCCGAAATTTTTATGGAGTATTGTTAACATGTATATGTGACTATTGGTTGAGGAGTTTTGCATGATTAAAGGTTTTGATGAAAGATGTTCTTAGATTTAGAAACTTAGAAACTGGAAGAGGAAAAACAGTTTCTGTTTTGAGAAAGTTTAACTCTTTGGTGGTCTAAACCTATTCTAATGACTTTGATAATTTTATTGGAGGATCCTAAACATCTTATATACATGTTATATTATTATTTTGAAGATATTTGATGTTAGTTTCAAAGATATGAAATTTTATGCAAAAAGATATTCAAATAAGTCAAAGTGTGGATATTCTTGGCTAAATTTATGTTTTGGTTAATTTCTAACCATATGATCTTGAATTAGAAGCTTATATATGTTTTAGGACATCTTTTTAAACCATATGATGGTTTGGTTTGAAGATCATATATTTATAAGTCATAGATCAAGAGATTTATCAAAACTAGTTGAGGGAAAAGTTTATGTTTTTGGACTAAGTGTAAAACCAAAAACTCCAAATGTTATTTTGTGATTTTGGTGACTTTAGTTTGATGATTTAAAGCATGGTTGATGTTAGGATGATATTATGAATATGTTAGAAGTAAGATTTGATTTTTGAAATTCTTGGAGATGTTTTGATTTAAGGTCAAAACTTGTGATTCAAGTGCTTGGATTTTTTTACAAAAAAGTTTGGTGTTGATTATTAGTTTTTTCTAAATGGATGTTTTAAGTATGGTTTTGAACTTAGGATTGGAAGATGTTTGTTGCAAAATTTTGGTTTAAGCATGAGTTTTGAAGTTGGAAGGAATTGCAACAAAAATAAAGGGAAATGGCCTATGCATGTTTCGACCATAGTGTGTTCTTCATAGTTGTGTTTTGTTTTAAATTTTTCTGAGTTGATATTTAAGTTTAGGACAAGATTTACATGAGGAATGTAAATTTTAGAAACTTTTGGAGTTAGTATGCAAAATCCTTAAGTTATGGGTAAAACGGTCATTTTCCCACATGTAGAGAGTAAAATGAAAATTTTACTCTTTAAGTTAGTATTTTCCATATTTCAAATTATTAGTGATTTAGTTCTAACTTTTAGAATCACTAATTACAGTTCCTCGTGATCGCACTTGAAGTTTTATAAGAAACGCGGAGATCGAGGTAAGTTAGCTTTTAACTTACTAGCAGTCTACTGTGTATGTGTGCTAAGTAAAAGAATTACAGTGTATGTATGTATGTTATCATATATGTCATGCTATGCCAAGTTATCATGTAATTGTCTATTATACAGAATTTATTCTGTCATCAATTTTTATCTGTTGCACAATATATTCTGTCATGTATTACTATACATTACAAATATGTCATGCTAAATATGTTGTTTGTTATATGTTATGCCATGTTACGAAATGTTACTATCTCAAGTTGGTTATGTATTTCAAATTATGTTCAAGTCACGTTATGTTACGTCAGGCCTTCAGTCCTTTCATATTCCAGTCACGTTTCATCTTGAGTATATTCAGTTTATGTAGAATACATGGGGCCACAACAACTGTGGAGTATGTATTTAACTGCATAGTGATGTATAGAATACATGGGGCCACAACAACTGTGGAGTATGTATTTACACATAGAATACATGGGGCCACAACAACTGTGGAGTATGTATTTTTAATGTTAAGTCAAGTTTGTGTAGAATACATGGGGCCACAACAACTGTGGAGTATGTATTCACACGTAGAATACATGGGGCCACAACAACTGTGGAGTATGTATTTTTCATGTTAATTCAAGTTTCAGAGCAAGTTCATGCTAAGTCAAGTTTCAGATCAAGTTTATGTCAAGTCAAGTTCAGTTCATGATTCATTTTAAGCTATGTCAATTATGCTATGTTGTACGTTAAGTTATGCTTTAATTACTTATAAATTTGATTATGCATTTATGCTTTTACTGTCATACATGCATCATTAGTCTGTATGGAAGTTTTTTGTTAACTTGCTGAGATTTGTAATCAAATCTCACTGTGGTAGTCCCAACTACCATTCCCCCCGAATGGTAGATCTTATTACAGGACCTGAAGGAGGATCAGGAGCTGACCAACTAGACACAGTCGACTGAACGACGGTGCGTCGTTAATGTTAATATAGTAGTTAAATTACTACTTGTACGATGGAGTTGCATCTCCAGTACTTTTGGATCATAACTATTTTGGAATAGTGCTGTGATCTTAGTTATTCAATGGATCTTTATGTATGAAGTATGTTTTAAGTGTTGGGATATTTTCAGTTTGGTGCATAGTATTGCTAAAGAAAAAAATTATCCGCTGCGAATATTGCATAATGTTAGATGCATGTTAAGATTATTGCATCTTATATGTCATGAACGGGGGCAGGTAACCTTGTGTTGCATGTCTCGACGCTTCAAATGTCCGTCCGATCCCAAACGGAATTTGGGAGCGTTACATATCCTATCCTTTTGAATATGTGTTATACGATGATAGATTATGCGATGGATTGTAATGAGCACTTTGAAGATGCAAAGAAGAGGATACATGAGATGACTGAATGTTATCGTCAGAACCAGCACCCCATATCTTTCACCGAATCAGGTTCGTTTGAAGGCTACGACTTGTTTAGTATATCATCTTATTTGGTTAGTTCATTATAACCAAAACTAACCAAACTACAAAAATGTATCAATATATAATTTTGTAAGCTTAAAATGCAGGGGGTTTGGAGATGGTAGTTACAACTGCCGTTGGTAGCTCACAACAAGTCAAGAGTCCAAATGTTGTCAGAGGGAAAGGAAGACCCCCATCTTTGAGGAGAGCATCCAGGATGGAGACAGAGATGCGCAAGGTTAAAGCCAAACAAAGTAAGGCACAAGTGGGAGGAAAGCGCAAACATAATCATGTATTAACCAAAACCCAACTGCCCCCTTTATTTTAATGTTTATAAAGTTTCACACATAAAAGTTAGCAAAGTAATGAGTATTTTTATTTTTTACTTTATTATTAGCGAGATGAAGGAGATACAACAGCAAAGGAGACGCGCAGGAATTTATTTGGCCCAATAGAGACCCCCATCTTCAATGTTGGAAATTTTCAGGTATATTAGAAGCATTTGGAATATATTTTAGAAGAAATTAGGTGGAATTCATATGTTACGTAATTGGTGTGCACTGAAAGCAATTAATAATCGTTGGTAGCTAACTTCATAGAGATATTGCTCTAGATTGTGGCAGACAGCGCAGCAACTGACATTTGTGGTACCTAGTTTGGTCATACAGTATTTGGGACTCAAGAAACAGTAAGGCTTGTTGGTAACTTTCAATTAAATTCATGTATTCAACAACTAAAGATAATATCTGTTTTTACTTCATTACAGTTGCAATTTGGGTTGGATGGATCACAACCAGAGTGTATGGATGGGACACAACCAGATCAAATAATAAGGTTGATGGATTTTTAAAAACATGAATTTTTTGTTGAAAAGCTATAATTCCTAGAGAATTGCTCTAGTATATGGTGTAATTATTATGTTTTGCAAGTCTATAATGTTACAGTCGATGTCACTGAGAGTTACATATTAGGGGTTGTAATTATTAGATTTGGAATTTTAAGCAACTTCATGTAACCTGTGAAACCTACGGGTTTAAATTGTAAAGCATAATATTGTATTAATATCACTTCAGGTGGTTTTGAAATTTTAGAAGAAATTGCAAACTGGGTTAATAGGGGAAATTCAAGAGTTTGACAAAATTCAATATAGGATACTTGAGTCCTAGCTAACTTTCAGGTATGTAGACACTGAGTTGTTATGGTTTATTCAGGCAGTTGATGCATTATTTTGTTGGTACGCGCAAGGTTTGGTTATGATTTAAAACAAAGTAAGCCAACAAGCCTGAGTTGTTATGGTTTATTGAAGGAGTGTATATGGTTTATCAGCAACGCAGGAGTTATATTGGTTTATTTAAGCAACACGGACAAGGAGTTACACACTGGAGCAACAAGCATTAGTTGTTGGTTCCTGTAATCCAAACTCAATTCGTGTCTATATATCAGATTCCTGTAATCCAAAGCAATTCAAGTTGCTGAAATAGAAATTCAGACGGGCTCAGCCCTTCCAACCAGATTCTCTTGGTAGCTAAAATCATTCAATTTCATTAATAGATTCTATTTTAGAGTACATCCACCATCAAGCACAAAATGAAACTTGTTTATGAGTCTCAAACATTGAATCCGAACCCCATAGTACATAAACCATCAAGACAGAACAGAACAAAAAAAAAGGAAAAATCTCATTACAAACGTCCAAGTTTTGTTCAGACTAACTTAATATACATACACAAAATAAAGCTATACATTCAAATAGAAATCACTTAGACACCAGAAAGTAACATGAGACAACAATGGCAACAGCCCAATACAGATTGTTTAGTGTGCGTCTCCGCCTGTTTTGAGCATCTTGCTTCCGAACCTCCTCAAGTATATTAGCCAACATCTTCTCCATGGCATCGGCTCGCTTTCTGAACTCAATTTTATCCATTCTCAGCTCTTCCTCCCTCCTTAATAGATATTGCTTTATATCTTCAATTTCTTGCTCTACGTCCAAAGCACCATCCGCCCACTTGAAGAACTTGCAATACGGTAAGCCCTATTCATTAATTACATTGACAAAAATGTTAGATGTACCCTCTTCAAAAACAAGTGACTATAAAAATGTTACATGAACGAATGTTTTACCTCATTGTTGTACTTCGGGCAGAACATATAAACATTTAATCATATTCAAATCCATCCAAGTAAGCTTAGAAACAGAACAACTAAAGTTATGAAATGAAGAGAATATCATGCAAATAATATCACTTCAGCCTCATTTAATCATATTCAAATCCATCCAAGTAAGCTTAAAAACAGAACAACTAAAGGTATGAAATCAAGAGAATATCATGCAAATAATATCACTTCAATCTCATTTAATGATATTCAAATCCATCCAAGTAAGCTTAGAAACAGAACAACTAAAGTTATGAAATGAAGAAAATATCATGCAAATAATATCACTTCAGCCTCATTTAATCATATTCAAATCCATCCAAGTAAGCTTAAACACAGAAAAATTAAAGTTATGAAATCAAGAGAATATCATGCAAATAATATCACTTCAGCCTCATTTAATCATATTCAAATCCATCCAAGTAAGCTTAAAAACAGAACAACTAAAGGTATGAAATCAAGAGAATATCATGCAAATAATATCACTTCAATCCCATTTAATCATATTCAAATCCATCCAAGTAAGCTTAAAAATAGAACAACTAAAGGTATGAAATCAAGAGAATATCATGCAAATAATATCACTTCAATCCCATTTAATCATATTCAAATCCATCCAAGTAAGCTTAGAAACAGAACGACTAAAGTTATGAAATGAAGAGAATATCATGCAAATAATATCACTTCAGCCTCATTTAATCATATTCAAATCCATTCAAGTAAGCTTAAAAACAGAACAACTAAAGGTATGAAATCAAGAGAATATCATGCAAATAATATCACTTCAATCCCATTTAATCATATTCAAATCCATCCAAGTAAGCTTATAAACAGAACAACTAAAGTAAAACTCAACTTCGGTTGGACACAGGGTGCTGCATTCATTCTCAATGCTGCATAAATAATAACCTACAGACGAAACAAGCACAAAATCAGATTCAGTCCCCAAAATAAACATAACAAATACATGCAAATAAATAAATAATATCTTTCTTCCTAAATTGAAAGGGGGAGCTTACGTATTTATGTATGGGTTCTCTGGCCAATTGCCCAGTGCCCAAATCCGAGGTCCAAGAAGAACGGGTTAGGTTTAGGGTTAGGGTTAGGATTAGGGTTTCGGGAATTAGGGTTAGGGTTTCGGGAATTAGGGTTTCGGGAATTAGGGTTAGGGTTCGGGAATTAGGGTTAGGGTTAGGGTTAGGGTTCGGGAATTAGGGTTAGGGTTAGGGTTAGGGTTTCGGGATCCACCAGGGTGAAGAGACAATGTTCTCTTTTTCAAGACTAACCGAGGTGGGAAAGATGATAAAATCTAACAAAACTTGTGAAATCGAAAACACTAGGGATAACCCACACAGATATTACAACCCAGACTTGCGAAATATACAAGTGAATCGTTATGGAGAACCCAGACTTGCGAAAGACAAATCTCGAGAAATCGAAATGAGAACCCAGATAAATCTCGAGAAATCGAAGTGACTGAAACCGAGGAACTACCAATCCTGGATCTGCGAAAGAAATGACAAAAATATATAAGGATGAAGCACCATTCCAACTCAGACTAAGGATTCATGTAAATAAAAGTGGGATACAACAGTTAGGGTTAGGGTTCTTCGCAAACACAAGGAGAACCCACACTGTGAAATCGAATACATAGTGCTGAACCCACACTGTGAAATCGAATACACAGTGTTGAACCCACACTCATTTAGAACCCAGGCTAGTCAAATCAACAAAACTACAGGAGAACCAAAAAACCGAAGGATAACCAAGTCCTACGAAAGAGTCTAAACGAGAAATCCAACTGATAACACAAACATCTAAAAAAATGAAACCGAGGAACTGAAATCCTGCGAAATATTTTAGACAAAAATACAAGTTTGAAGCACCATTCAAACTCAGAGTAAGGGATCGAAGGGTTAGGGTTCTTCGTGAGTATCAGAGGAGAGATGAGAGGGAAGGGGCGATGGAGAAGACGAGGGGAGTCGGCTGAAGTGTTTGAGTTAGGGTTTGGTGAGAGTAATGAATATAAACCATTGACAGTACGCACCGTTTCATTACTAAAGTGGGTGTCGGTTCGATTTCCACTCGGCTCCTTTTCAATTCACTTTAATGAAACGAACCGTTTCATTAACAGTGCCACGTAGGACCCCGACTGCGCCGCCGCTCCCCAAAGCGACTGTAAACAACATTTTCCTAAAATTACCCATAATTGAGTATAATTAATCACATGATAATGTATTATTAGACTGCTAAAAATTCAGCTCTGCTTATTGGAATAATTAAGACAGTCCGATCGGCTTCGTTTCACTTCTTCTCCAAATAAAGGAATTTGCGCACGGTCAAGTTCTGCCGGTGACTTTACAAACTTTATTTGGGCTCGGAGTACAAAACCTTAAAGGAAACTCAAGGTGAATATAGAAAAGTTGGAAAAGATTAGAAGAAAATTTGAAGGAAATTCAAAAGATTACAAGCAATGTTCAAGAATAATATAAACAAACTCTTTTTATTGATTTATAAGACTATGACTCTTAGCCAAGTTGATGAGTACTACTAACGACTCCATGCAACCACGTGAATCGTGATGATGGATAAGGAGACTAGTAATTATCCATAACAGATAAATACAAGCAATTTACATTATTTGAAATTGGAACATATCGACCGGACCTAATTTATTGTGAAACATTCATTTCAATCGGGAATATTGCTCATAGGAAAATGTTATGCTGCCCGTTGGTTTTGTCTGCTAGTGCAATTTTATATTTTTTATTTAAAATAATAATAATAATACACTGGTGGTCAAAACCAATTGAGAAATACTTTTTACAGTCGACAAATGCAGTCGACGTGCAGTCGTGGAGAAAAAAGTAAATTAATACGGGACCTACATGAAAAAAAAAATTATTTTTATAACTTTTTTTTATTCATGTAGGTCCCCTGAATATAAAATAATTTTTTTATAATTTTTTTTATTCATTCTGTACAGCCGATTGCACACCGATTGCATTTGCCGATTGTATCTAGCAAAACCCAACTATAAATCTTAAAATTTAGAAATAAACCAAAAAATATTTTGATGGGAGAAGTACACCAATGAGCCAGTAATATTAAGTAATGAAACCATTGCAGGCGGAATCTCTACGGGAAGACAACTCAAATATTGCCAGCGAAAAAATGGAAGGAGTCGTGCCGTTAATGAATTAGAGAATTTGCACCGAAAGCAAATAGACAATGGCTGATGCTTCTGAGGCATATTAATGTATAGCACGATGCCAAGTTGATAAAGGAATGAAGACAACCTGACACTCACTCCCCTTCAATGCAACCATATATGTCAGTAGATTTAAGCTTATTGTTTTAAATATACGAGCTAAAACAACCGACAAACCTCTTTTTTTTTATAAAAAAAAAATTATTTATCCTTTTGGAAAATAAAGCCACCGACAAATTGCAATATCATCTCTTCCAGTAAATTCATCTGTTCAGTTCAAACTTGTCTTTTTTTTCTCCATTTTATGTTATGAATTGACTAGGTAGAACTCACATTTAGAAATCGGCCTGTAAGGGAAGGGTGCTTAGGGGCTTATAAACCACAACTAATCTCATTCTTAATCGATGTGCGATCATAACATTTTAATTCATCTTTCCACGAGTCCCTTCCACTAGGATTCTCCTGAGCAAATAATAAATTTCTCACGGAAAAATAAGAAACATAAATGAATGAGATTGCCTATACAAGGTTGGGCTTAGAGCCCATTTTGGATTACGACGTATTTCCGAAAATCTCGTCTTGAGTTCCGTATGGGCTGCAAAGGAGACTGGGGTTGGACCCAAAATAACCAAGCCCAATGGTCAGGTCATACCGATTAACTGACATGTCTGCAATGCAGAAGATGTACCTTAATTCGTGCCAACTTTGCAAAACCCACGTTCATAGGCTTTGATAGCAAAAGCTTCCTAATCCTATCTTATTTAATCTTATTTTCTATTTTTTTAATATTCAAATATTATAAATATAAATAGTTTTTAATTTTTAGTTTTTTCATCTAATTAATGCCTAATTATTATGAATTTTTTAAATTTTCAAACAAAACATAAAAAATAATTTAATTTTTTCACATTCTAAAATAAAAATTATATTATAACAATATTTTATTTTTATAATAATTTTATTTAACTTTTTCTCTCTCCTTTATCATAATCTCATAAAACTTCTTAATTCAAATTATTTTACTATTATTCGTAAATAATTTTATTAATATTTATAAACTATTTTACTATTATTTATATATTATTTTATTATTATTTACATATAATTTTATATAATCTATCCTCACTGTCCAAACGAGTCACAACTGCGCAAGTGTGAAATCAACTGCACCAAACAGGATATGTTTATCCCCGTATTTTTCTTTCCGATATTTTCTTTTAATGAAAATAATTGCGATGGCAGTCAAGAGATACCATCGTATTAGTTTTCCAACACTCCACGTTACATTTATATCCAAGCTACAAATGTACTTCTGCTCACTGTTGATTGGAGCATGGGAAAGCCACAGCAACGATCTTACAAAGCATCAAATCCCGTGTGTTGATTGGAGCATGCCATCTTGTGGATTTAAGAATGGGTAAAGGTGAACAAAAGCTCGATATGTATAAAAGTCGAGCTAAACCGAATGCGGGTGTTTACTTAATAAAAATAGAGTAACGACGTATATAGTTATAAGTTTGGTAAGCGTTACACTTTTTTTTTTTTATAAAAATTAAAGTTTATTATTATTATTATTTTTTTTTACGTAGATCTTCTATCTATTTACTTTTCTTTATGCTACTATAAATATTATTTTTTATTTTAATTTTATTTTATTTAATTATATTATTCTACCTGTCATGTTCTAAGTAGCTTTTCATTAAATGATTGATCTATAAAATAATTTAAGATGTGTCACATCAGTTAGTTATTATAATTAAAATAAAGAAAGGTAGCATTACTATTAAAAAAATGAATTCTTAATTTTAGATCTGAGTAATTAGTCCTCTATGAGATTAATTGCAAGTCTAAAATATTATCTTACGTATGTAATTGACATCCGTGCCCAACACACGATCATAGTACGGACTTTTGTTTCTCGTATGATATGTAGATAAGAATTAATACCAAACCAGTCATATAATTTAGGAGCTAACCAAAATTAAATGTTTAAGAATAATTAATTAACCTGCCACTTGAGGCCAAAGAATAACTCCCGTACCGTATTTTTAGGAAGTTTCGTGTGTCTTTTTTTAACGGCAACGGGATCCCGAATTTTTGAAGTGCTGCCATCTAGAAACCTTTACCTTGATTGAAAACCTTAAATAATCCACGTTGATTTGTCCAAAATTTAGTTAAAACTTGGCGGCGACAGGGTGACATGGATCATTTCATGTTATTGTTGTTGTCTCGTCGTTGCGCTGGTTTCAAAGCTTGGACCAGCTACTAAAACAAGATAACAACAACAATCAATTGTGATAAATGCTTTTTGCTTTATTAGTAGCAATAGATAAATTTAAGAGTAAGTTCGGCAACGGATTGATATACAAAATTTTTATTTTATTTTATTATTATAATTTTATAAATTTTTAATATAAAATATAATAAATAATTCAATTTTTTCAAATCTCAAAACAATAAAAATATCAAAAAAATATTTTTAACATTCATCTAAAACTAAAAATTCTCATATCAATATCTAAATCTATGTAAATTTTGTATATGTATATATATATATATATTTTTTAAAGTGATTAAGAGATTGTTTGGATAATGAGATGATTTTAGATAAAAGTTAAAAATTAAATAAAATATTGTTAGAATGTTAGTTTTTAATATTATTATTGTTTTAAAATTTAAAAAATCTAAATTATTTATTATATTTTGTGTGAAAATTTAGATAAATAGTAATAATTAAATGAGATAAGAGAGAGTATTTCTCAATCCAAACGATTTCTAAATCTATTATTTACATATAAAATGATTTTTTTAATAATAGACTTAATATTTTTTAAAATAAAAAATGTAAGACTTACATACGAATATAATTTCTTTTATTAATTACACTCAATTTTAACGTAGTAAATTCAATCACGATTATATATCCAATATAGTGAGAAAAGTCAAAGACTTTGATAAAATTCCATAAAGAATAACCAATTGACTCGTGCAGGAAGAAAAGAGTCTTTTCTTTGTTGTGTGTTGACCAACTATATAATAAGAGTTTTGAAGCATATAAGTAAAGTTGTAGACTAATCTGCATACTAATACTGATTATTTTATACTTAAAATTTAAATTAGCACTGTTTTTAATAAAATTTACTTTTTGACAAATCACAATAAATTAGTACACATATTAGTGCTTAAGCATGCTTGTAACTAGACATTTCCATATAATAATATTCAAGTTTAAATTTTATAAGTAAAATAATCTCTAATTAATCAAATATAAAAAAAATGTGTTCATTAATTTTTTTTAGTAATAAAAAGAAAAAAAAAATAGGAAGAAGGTGTAAAATGTAAATAAAAGTAAATTACTTTTACAGGAAAAGCTCAAAGATGAGTGGCGTTTGAAAACTGATTCTCAATATGGAAATGGGCATTAAAAAAGAAAAGAAATGCCTTCAGAATAGCTTCAACTTTAAGCACTTGATCTGCTATTGTTCCTTTTATTAATGGTAAGGTCTCTCAAAATTCTGACGTTCAATGTTCCCCACATGCTTATTTATTGTCACAATAAAATTTGATTTTGAAGTATCTCTCTCCAATGCCTTTTTATTTTTTAAAAATATATATGGGACCTACTTATGCTTTCTAATTTAAATTGTAGGACCCCTGGCGCCCTAAATTAGACTTCATTTTATTTGATTAAATGCATCTCATTCTCACACCATGTACACTTAAAAAAATCACAAAACTAAAACTAAATTGCTTAAATTCATAAAAATTTTATATTTTTATTTCAAAAAATTAAATAAAAAATAATTGAGAAAAAGGGGATTCTGAAGTGAGTAAATATATATATATATTATCTGATGAGTAATTATCTTCCATTTCTATACTCGTATATTGCATGAAATAAATAAAAATTGAAGAATATTGTGACGATCCCTTGTCGCCTTGAGAACCATGCACGGCCCTTGATAATAATTTGTCGTAACGACCCTAAACTAACAAGTACCGCAACATCCACTTAAAAGGTCATACGAACGATCGCTCGCCTACAACTACAAGGAGTATTTGAATTTCGACGTAATTGAGTCGCCTTGTTTGACCACGGACCATCGTCAAGCGAAACTAAAGCCAGATCAGAGAAGACCGTGCACCGTAAATATAGGGCACGCGCGGATCTGTAGGGACAGGGTACTCTCCCTGTGTCCGAGATCACCGTAAAATATCCCACTAGGTCCTCATGTCCGATTGATCCTCTAGCTGTACAACGGAGTTTTTACCAATCAACTATTAAAAGGAAAGAAACGAAGATCTGCATAACTCTCTCTCTCTCTCTCTCTCTCTCTCTGTGAGCGAGTTGTGTCAAAGCGCGTGGCGGATCTCTCCGGGGTCATCACCGTCACCTGCAAAGGCTGCGGAACTAGAGAGGCTTCTCCATCTGTCGCAAAATTCAGGTCTTATTTCCTCGTCAACTTTCTAGGGTTCTAAACTCGTCTTAGCTTAGTCTACTTGTATCGTTCGACTCTTATTGTGCCCCGATTGCTCAGATCCGTAGGTACGGAAGGTTGAATTTCTATATTAGTGTCTTTCGATTTTACCTCGGGTTAGCAAGTAACAAAATGTAGGGAGAGCAATGATAATTCCGATTCTCAATTCTATTATCGTCTTTTTTTCTTTTTCTTTTTTGTAATCTTCGTTTGTGTTCTTAGAAATTGACAAAAAAACAATGCTCAACTGTGTGCGTTTTTGCGACTTCCTGTCCTGGTCTACGCGAGTTATAAATGAAAATAATCTAGTAAGAGATAAATTCGGAGTTATTTGAATATAGTTTCGTAGTTTCTCGAGCAACCAGACACTATATTATTGAACTAATTGTTCTTGGCCAATAAATTCGGTGCCATTTTGAGAAATCTTGAGGAGCGGTCTAATTTAGCTTATTGGCTGCCCTTTTCTGATTCTTTTAAGTGGTTGTTGTGATGGTTGTTGTGTCGGTTGTTCTGTTGCTGTTGCTGTTATTGTTGTTAGTGTTCTTTTATAAATTTTGGTTTAATTGGAGTAGGAATTGTGATGGCTAACCGACTGAAGGAGGAGGAACGAAATGAACGAATCATACGAGGTCTGCTCAAACATGCTGAGAATCGGAGATGTATCAACTGTAACAGTCTGGTATGATATCTGTAATAACTAATTCCTGAGATAAACTTATTTTCCACTCCTATGTTCGAGATCTGCTTTGCTGTATATCATCGAGTATTTAATGCAGTTAGATTCTTTGTGATTAATTGTATATTTGGTTTTGTCTAGTTTTGATCAGTTTTTTATTGTCTTGTAAAAATAATGTAAAGTATCTCTAAATGACCTGCCATGAACTAGTGAGAAACTAAGTGTGCTTAATGTAGTTAACCGCAATGATGAAGCATTAAAACCTTTTCTCGGCTTTGTCTGTTTGTTAAATTTGTTTTTGGAATAGACCTTCTATTTCAGTATTTATCGAGCATAAATAAACCTTCTATTTTTAGGCTTTACGGAGAGTGATAAAACTATAGGATACCTCTAGAGATTCAACCAGTAATGAGAAGGACTTTAATACATTACTTACCTGGATATCTTTATGGGACTAAATTTCTAAGTACAAATGAAAGCTTTATGTTTTGGGATCTTTTTCCTTGTTGGGGGGCAAGGGAATTTCGACCTTTTTCGCACTGAATAGTGTGCTTGGAGTTCGTGTTTCCCTAGTCATTGAATTTGGTGCATTTTGATCCCTAGTTATTATGGGGAACAAAGGATGAAATATAATCGATTCCTCGAGTTAAGTGGTTGTTGCTTCTCTTTGTTTCTCCTTGGGAAGTTCCAAATGTTTGAGCACAAAATAACGAATTTTCTTGTGATCAAGTCAAAAGTCAGACCTATGGCTATATTATTTAATTTGTTTAAAAAAAAAAAAAAACCCATATGTATTCTGTGAGGCCAAAATTGTGTAGATATGGTTGTTTTAGGTTTAGATAATATCACGTGAAAGGAGTGTAAACATTACTCTACTATTGTTTGCTGATGTGTTTTTAGTTGGAATTCTTTGTGCCCCATAACCTGAATTGTTTTGGACTGATAGATTGATTGTGAGTGTTATTTATTAATCTTTATATCAACAAATGATCTTGTTTCTCATGCATTATTATTATTATTATTATTATTATTATTATTATTATTATTATTTATTCCTCTGTCTATAGAGCACACACAATGAAAGAGTGTTTTTTAGTGGTTACTTTTTTTAATGGCTACTTCAATCACGTCCAACCTCAAAACTCCAGAACCTCCTTGCCACCAAAATTATGTTTATGGAAATTTTTATCTCTAATGGATTTTGATGATTGTAAGAAGCTGATTCTAAAAAATGGCTTTGCATTGAGTTTATAGTGATTTCAAAAGGGAAGCCAAGGCTTACCTATATATATATATATATATAAAGTGAAGGCAAGGCTTACTAGAATTTGTAGATGATTGTTATCTGATTCTGCACCTATTTCTAGAGCATGGTTTTGTTGCATCTTTTATTGTTTTGAAACAATAGAACTGCTAACAGTATTGGTTTTTTAAGTTTGAGAGCTCCTCAACTTTTTTTGACAACTGAAATTTTATTGAAAGAAGTACATAGGTGTCGCCCAAGTACACAACGAGTATATAAAAGAGAATACCTAGTTACGAGTTAGGAGCTGGAGATGGAAAATTTTTAAATTAAATGTTTGCCTTTGTACACTTGGTGCATGCATTTTTTTTTTTTTTTGAACTTTTTGATAAGTATCTTTTTGATAAATAATTGAAAAGATTTCATTAATTAATGCAAAAGTTGAAGCCAAGTAAAAGAAAGTATACAAGAGAATCACCTATTGGCAAACAGGCCTACTACCTTCTTTGTATAATTAAGCCAACCCAATCTGATTCAAAACATCATTCGACATGGCACTGGTAGTCTCACAATGGAGTAACTGGTGCTCTACATATTCATACAGATTTTATAGGAAGATCAAACAGTAGAGTACATGAGATTGAAGAATTCTATGGAGGCATCAACTGCCTAGTTTCAAGTTGCTTTGAAAAAATTAACATCTCTCAGAGCCACTAAAGAAGTCCAATAGCTTAACCACTGAAACCTCCTGGGCTCGCTCAACACTAGACACTTTCGGGAAAGCATCCTTGAGGTTCTTGTTACAACTTACCACATCATAAGTGATGCCAAAATCTAGTCCTAGAATCATCACTCACCTCAAGTCTAGCATGAGGCTTCTATCTCATGTTGGTGATGTCAAAGTCACTTCCCTAGAAAGGCACAGTTGAACAAAGCAAGTTCTGAGCTCCTAAACCTCCCTTAAAAACTGGAGAGCACACCTTGGGCAAATTTACCATGTGAGATTTTGTGGTAAACTTTCTATGATTGCTTGTTTTCTACAATCTTTGAGCCTTTGCGCAATGCATTATATGTTTGAAGTTTTGTTGATGTTACTATGGATTTCAAAGGTGCTTTCATTATTTCTCAACGGAAAAGCAGATATATGGTCTGTTTTAATAGTGCTACTTTATCTTCTGCTAAGCAGGGGCCTCAATATGTTTGCACAAATTTCTGGACATTTGTTTGCACAAACTGCAGTGGAATACAGTAAGTGCTCATATATTTTGTTGCAAATGTTGCTTAGATTTATTTTCTCTGTGTGCGTGCGTGTGGAGAGAGAGAGAGAGAGAGAGAGAGAGAGAGAGAGTGAATATCATACCATTAACTTCTTGATTGGGTGATAATTTTCAGTCGGGAGTTCACGCATCGAGTAAAATCAGTATCAATGGCCAAATTTACTTCGCAAGAAGTTACTGCCCTACAAGAAGGGGGAAATAAGGTAGACTTGCTCGACTTCTTGTCAGATCTCTGCCAAATGTTCTTTCCCTTTGTTTTTTGATCTTCTCAGTTTCTCATCTATCTTTTATTTACCAGCGTGCAAAGGAGATCTATTTTAAAGAATGGGATCCACAACGTCATTCTGTTCCTGATAGCAGGTTGTCACTCATTTATATCATGCTCCATTCATATATGTTAAAAATGCTCCTGTTCTGATTCAAAATTCTGCTGCCAGTAACGTTGAGAGACTTCGCGACTTTATTAAGCATGTGTACGTGGATAGAAGATTTACAGGTGAGAGGAGCCATGACAAGTCTCCAAGGACAAAGATGGTAATGCCTCTTACTCTTGGTTTGTAATATCTCCAAGATATTAATTTGTATTGTTTGTAAGTATATAATAGTACTAGAAATGGATTTAATATATAGATTTACTAATACATTGTGGGATTTATTTCAGATGTCATTGGATCTGTCTTCTCAAGTGTTTTCCATCCTTGTACATTGCAAAAAAAATAAAATAAATAAGAGAGTTTTCTAGTGTGATCAATGAGCTCTAGCACAAAAAGATTTTCTAGTGTGTCAATATGCTCTAGCTCAAATACAGGGTGCAGGTTGAGTTATTGGGTTGAGGATTTGCTGTGTATATATTTTTTTCTCATCAATCTTTTTTAGTTTTCCGAGTCTACACTTTGAGAGCAAAAATGAGTAAAACCTGCAAGTGTGCTTGATTAATTGGGTTTGCCTGGGTAGCTCAAGATAACTGGATTAGATGTAGGTAAGATTTTATTTCAAGTTTCTGGCCAAATAAATGTGAAGCCAAATTGTTTTTGCTATGTTTCAAAATGTTTGCAAAAAGCATATTTGAATAGTTGTATGTGTGTATGCGTACTTTGGGCATTCTATGTGTATAATGCTTTCGGTGTCGTTGGGTTTCTGTTAGATGTTATTGGATCTGTCAACTCAAGTGTTCTTCCTCCTTATACATTGTGTATCAAACAGGGTGAGAAGGAAGATGTCTATGAAAACAGGAGAACAGATGCATATCAAGGAGGCTCTCGAAGCCCACCATATGAGGATACATTTGAACGCCGTTACAGTGATAGGTCTAGTCCTGGTGGAAGAAATTATGATGAGAGAAGAAGTCCTGGATATGATCAAGAAAGTAGGCAATATGGTGATTATAGGAGAAGTCCCGTTCGCCCTGAGGTCGTCAATGATTGGCGTCGAGAGGATAGATTTGGAAATGGGAGGAGACTTGAAGACCGTAGGGAATCTGACGGAGATTCTAAGCGGGAAGGCAGATCACCTGATCGACCTAAAGATCTAAATTCGTCCAGTCCCCCTATTGTGCGGCCCGTGAGAGAAATTTTAGGAGATAATGTATTACCTCTCCGCATAAGTGAACCTCCGAAAGCCAATGGTGGCAGGGCTGCTGATGGCTCTGCACATACGCAGGTGAGACTTCTCAATAAAGCTGCCTTTATCTTAATTTTATGATATATATTTAATAGACGCTCATGCTTAGGCTATGCCTATCTATATCATTAATAGAGCTCTTGTATATGCCCCGTGTACTTGGGCTTTGCCTATCTATATCATTAATAAAGCTATTTGTTTACTGATAATATATATACACACACATATTTTATTCCTTAAAGCTTGAGTTTTTTGTTACCCTTTGATTTCTTATCGGTGATAGCAGTATCAGTATGGTCTACATTTGCTTAAGCTGTTATTTGTTAAGTAGTGGTCTCACAATTCATTGGGGTCCATTAACATCAAATTAGCTTTCGTTTGATTGTTATGTTGTTTGAGCCATTACAATCAATATATAACCTGTAAAGTGGATTATGAATACTCTTCGTCTCATCACATAACATTCAAGTTACAGATCATACCTAAAATAGATTATGGGTTTTTTGTACAGCTTCCTTGCTAGCTAGCGGGAAAATTCTTGAGTGCAGTCACTAATTAAAAATAAAAGGAAATCTATTGTGGTCAATGAGCTCTAGCTCAAAGGACATCTCCTCCCTTGTAAATACAGGGTGCAGGTTGAGTTCTTGGGTTCTAGATTTTCTGTTCAATTCATAGTTGAACGGGGAGGATGATGTTGCTTCCTTTAAATTGTTCATGGATGAAATTGGAACTTTCTTTAATAGGTAAATATGCAACTCGAGTGCCATATGGGATTGAGCCAACAACCTCCCCCTCCATCTCCTGTTGTCACTTGAATCTATTGGTAGAAGTAAAGAAAAAGGCTATATTTATTTGTTACCTTATATGGAGTAAAATGTCTCTTCATATGTATACAGCAATCCATTATCTTCATCCTTAGAACCCTAAACTTTTGTGCTCTTTTCATAGTGTTTTGCTATTCTCTTCCAATCTTCTGCACATACATGGAAGTAGGTTATTGCTGTTATTTGTCTTATGGAAATGATGCATTTTAATTGTTCAGATTTAAACTTGTGGTATTGAAGTATTCATAAAGTTGTACCTTACAATCCTCTAATGTTAAAGACTTGATGGCATACAATGTACCTGCTCACATTATGCATAATGATAGTTATCCATATTGAAGGCAATCTTATAGTTATCCATGTTTTGGTCGCTAGGTGTAGGGTAGTACCTCTGTTTTAAGTGACATCAGTTTTAGTCACTAGAAGTTTAATTATATTCCCCTGCTAGTCTGCAACTTCATCTTCAGTCATTGTTACTCAAGCATTGACCATTCCACATGTACTGGTTTTGCATCTGTTGCTCTTTAGAATCTGTTATTTGAAGTCTCTGCACTGTGGTGTTCACTTGAAATTGTCTCTTTATTCAAATTTTCCTCTAAGAAAATATATGCAGACTTGAATCTGTTATAGCTTTGAATTACAGAGAACCGTATCCTCCACTAGCTTGGGATCCAATACTGGGAATCCAGTAGAAGTCAAAGTTGAAAATGCTGGAAGCTTAATTGATTTTGATGCTGATCCTGAACCTCCTGTTGCTCCAGCAGTTCCACAAGTACAACAAACTTTGATGACTCAACCCACTGCACATCCAGCAACTTCTAGCAACGATAATAATTGGGCCTCTTTTGATATTGCACCTGAGGTGAAAGTCTCTCAGACCCCTTCAAATGTGAATACGTTGGAATCTATGTTATCACAATTATCAGTTTCAGCATCTGTGCCTGGTCATGCTTTTGGAACTCCCGGTGGTGCTGGTTCTCTGACAACTGCACCCACCGGCAACATGACAATGTCACCTCTCAGTGGTGATTTAGTTGCTGCACCTGTAGGGATTACACCTGTGTTGCCCTTTAGTGCCAGTGCTCCTGTTGCTGCATCGGTTTTGTCGATGTTTCCCCCTGGTGGTGTACCAGCAAATTCCCCTGGATTGACACCAGTCAATGGTGGTAACCCTGTTGTCACAATTCCAGGTTCTGGGCAAGGGCCTAATATGCAGCATCAACAGGCTTCTTTCTTCCCTGCTACCGGTAGTCAGTCTACTGCTCAGCAATATATGCCATCAGTTGATGTAGCTTCGAGCAATCAGGTGGGCTTATGGCATGGTTTTCATGATTTCATTATTGTAATTCCTATAAAATATATTTTTTCTTTACCTTGTTGCTTTGTTGGGAATTGTGCAGCAGTGGAATTTATCACTTACCAGTAGTGCACAAGGCCCTTCAAGTACTCCAGCTGCTCAAGTACCACAAGCTGTCTCAAATCTGGCACATGTGCCCACTTCTGGTGATGTGTCTCAACCTTCTGTTTTGGAAGTAAAATCCAGTGCAAGAAAAGAACTGCCTGTGGTAATTGTCTCTATAGTTTTCTATTTGACTTTGATGTTATTTTTATGTATGCAGTACCTATGTTTCAATAAATTGTGATGCATCTGCAGGATCTTTTCGCTGCAACCTATTCATCCTTCCCTGCCTCAGTTCCAGCATGGCCAACTGGTCTACCCCCTGGTATGGGGTTCAATATGCACTATCCCATGGTAACGTTAAATCTCTATATTATTATGTTATTCAAGCAATGAAATGTATAGATCCCTTAAGCAAATCACTAATGCTTGAGTTTCTAATCATTGGTGCAGTCAGTGCCTACTTTTCAACAGTCAAAATCTATAAACCCGTTTGACTTCAACAGTGAACCACCTCCAGTTCAAGCCCCAACGGTATGTGATAACAACTAATTTGAATGGATTCCATTCTCTGCTTCCGGCTTTTCATGGTTATGCAAACGTTTAACAATATAGCTGGTCTGAGAAAACTTGTGGAAAGGGTGATTTGAACTGGCTATAAATATATAAAAGGATGCTCAGATATTTAATCTCGATTAGACTGGAGAAATCTTTTCACTATGCCATACTTGGAGATGGCTAATTACTTGAAGAGTGCTCGATTTGACTTTCAATTTGGTCTACTTAGTAGGGGAGAGATTGAGGGAACTTAGGGGAAAAAAACAAACTAGTTTGGTCTACATCATCAGTAGCTCATCGGTTCATTTGATCTGTTGGGTCGAATTAATGCCAAAGAGCCATTTTTCTGCTGAAAAAAGATTTCATTTCCTGTATTTCGTGTTGCAGTTTCCCTCCATGGCGTCTTTGCAAGGTGCTCAACCAAATGTCCCACCTGCATCGGGTTTCATGCGGAATTCCAGCTATGGTACTCCTTCAGCATGGTTGCCTCCACAGGCATCCCCATACACATCAATGTTGCCTCCACAGGCACCATCTTACACATCAGCAATACCTCCAAGTATATACATCATTTGGGAAAAAATTCCCCACCATGCCTATGGTTTCTGTATTCAAATTTTTAGCAAGTAATTCTACATATGTGATCTTTTATTGCACTGAACTCTACTTTTCGATAACCTGACCTCAGGGGCATACATGGGTCAACAAGTAGCTAGTAACATGCCACCTCCAAGGTAATTGCTTCTTAAACTATAATGTTAATGTTAAAACTATTGTGTTGGATATTGACAGCATGTGGATTTTCCCCTGGAGTTATGATGACTTTCCTAATCAATTCACAGTAAAAAAAAAAAAAATGTTGTATTATCTATTTATGTTACCTATTGAGGTTTTTTGAGTATCCTTGTAGGCATCAAGGAGTAGGGGGTTTTGGCAATGATGGGGCTTCTTTTGGCTCTTTAAATATGGATCCGCAGCAGGCTGTAAGATACTCAGCTCCTGCTACCCCAAATTCCTTCTCGGCTGTTGGTGGAAACCCATTTGGATGAGGATGTGAAAAAGAAAGCTTATCCGATGCCATTTAGTTCAATCATCATCTTATTGCTCCCTGTCAAGTTGCCGGGTGGAAAGTTTTGGTTTCTATATTGTGTTAGTTTTTTGTGAAGATAGGCAGCCAAAGAAGAGATTTGTTCTGTCCCACTGCATAAAAGTCATATATTCAAATTGGCCGCGTAGGATTGGTTCGAATGCTGTAGGGTGAGGGAGGGAGGTGCAGAAGGCTACCTCCCCATGGAGGCACGGGTATATATTTTGCGCAGCCATGATGCTAATTGGTATTTGTGATGTTCCGTTGCACAATACGTGTGTTTGTTTGATGCACTTAGAATCTGTATCATTAATTCTATCATCCGAGTCTTCGTATTGTTGTGTGATTTCACAATGTCTTTCATTTGTGGTCAGCTGTCCCCGTCTATGAAAATATATGAAACAATAAATACAGTGATGGCATGGTATATTAGTTTGTATTATATTATTATCAAATAGTGAGATGTTTTTTTTTCCGGTGACGGTTTTCTTTCCTATATGGTGATTATTTTAACTTCACTGAATTGGGATTTTTTGGATCTGAATCATACGCTTTAAGATATGGACGATTTAAAATAGTCTAATGTATTATAGGACACTTCAAGTTCAATGCCAAGGTTGAAAGCCTTGACCTTTTATTCTGTGTATCCCTCTGTCCAAAAAATATGGTTCCTCGTTTACCTTAGAAGTTTCGAACAATTGGGAGAACTCGTAGGCGGTTGAAGGATTCCTTGAAGGGTTGATCATCAAGTAACTGATCTCTGTTGTGTGCCATTTTTAAGTTGATTCCATGACTCTTAAAACCAATCGGAAGTTGGCGTCAAGATGGTGTTTGGGGGGGGGGGGGGGGGGGGGGGGGGGGGGGGTGGTGGTTTCCTCTTCAGGCTTAAGGGATTTGCCTCGCTTTGGATTTGGTTCTGCCGAATAGTTTGTCCTTATTCAAGCGTCGTTTGTTGTAATAATTCTGCGAGCTTTTGGAATTGGTGTACCTGTTGTGCAGGTTGCAGGTTGAGCAATTTCGTTGATGGATCTAATCTGATATTGTAGTGTGGGCTTGTCTGTTGTTATGGACTAGCAGAGGTTAGTCTTGCAGTCCTAGTGGCGCAGTTTTGTTTGTTGTCAGTGTTAAGTTGTGTTACTTTAGCTTGCAGTGTTGGGACTTGCAGTGCTGTTGTCGTGGCCTGGCTGACATCCCCTGCATCTTTTTCATTTTGTAGCTTTGCATTGCATTGTTAGATTTTGCAGGTAAGGGTAGCCCTTTTCTGTACCCTGCCAGCTCTATTGTGTAATTTGAAGAGCATTATAGTGGGTAATGCTTACATGACGATATATTTAGGTTTTTTTCCCTATCAAATGAAGTTGACCCTCATCCAAAATAAATCTTAATATTAATTGGATTTTATTTTTTTAATATTTAGATTATTTAGTCTTAGAGCGCATAGGTGCAAGCTTTTGGTGTTTTTCTCTTTCAATAGGTACTTCGAATAACGAATTAGCAACACTTCCCTCTTGTTAGCCATATTCTTCACAACCGCCCCCCACCCATAAAAAAAAAAAAAAAAAAAAAAAAAAAAAAAAATAGAGGTCCTGGAGCTTGGTCAGATTGTCAATTAGGTTTAGTTTGGACAGCAAGACGAGATGAGATAATTTTAGATGAAGTTGCAAGTTAAATAAAATATTATTTTTTAATATTATTACTATTTTAAAATTTGAAAAAGTTGAATTATTTATTATATTTTATGTGAAAATTTTAAAAAATTATAATAATAAGATGAGATGAAAGTTCTGTATCCAAACGGATCCTTAGTAATTTGCCTTGGGGCAATATTTCATAAAGGAAAAGGCAAGTAGCTGATACTGATAATTATAATTAGGTCAGCATCTAACCCTTCAAACCAATGAAACAACTTTTGTGACAACACGTCATAGGCCAACCCCTCTCCTTTTTTTTTTTTTTTTTTTGAGTAAATGGAAATACATTAGCAACTGAGACCCTATGGTTACGTAAGACATGCATTATGCTCTGACATTACTGTATTTACAAATAACAACACAGATCATATCACTCGAGTGATTTGAAATAATTTGGGTATTTTTTTTTTTTTTTTATACCATTTGCATGGTGCCAGAAGATTGAATATCTAAATCGAGTGGAACTAAAAGAAATCCAGTCAATACCTTTCTACATAGGTAGTGGCTAGGTTGCTCTGGCCTGAATCTTCTTGAGTATATTGCAATTCCTTTTACTATTTGGCAAGGGATGAAGGATTCCCGTAAGCCAGATCAATGAATGGGCAGTGACAAAAAATCTTGGGACATTTCTTTAATATCATGAAGATTCAGCTGTTTGTCTGCTCTTCCATATGATTGGAGACACCAGCATCCATACTGCAAAATTAATTTAATTTTAGTAACTACGCTCCCCTTCAATCATTATCATGTCATGCAAACAAGTCACAGTAACAATATTCGGTGTCGTCCTTACTGTGACGGCGAAATTAATTAGAAGTCTTGTAATTCAAAAGGACTATAATTAACTTTACTTGACAATATGATTATCCTCAGAATAGCTTCTTGTTACATTCAGTGATCGTTTCAAGTACTTACAGTAGACACAGACTGCCAGCCACTCATTAACTATTCTGACCCATGTGCTGGTCCAACCAACGTCAATAGTCCACCTGTAGAAAATCACGGCTCAGTGACATATAGTTTCCTTCCAGCAATCAAACTTATGTTGCCAAGAATTAGACAGACTGAAATCATGGTAAACTTGCTAATAATGAACTTTAATAAACAAACAAAAAAATCGAGATTGAACTTTGGGAGGTATGAATTTAGAAAGAATTCCCCTCCTTTTGGCTTTACTTTTATAAGTTATTTTACAACAATGTCCCTCATTTAAAACATGGTTTTGTAAAGGGTTGTAGGTGCATCATTTTCCTCTTTTGTTACAAAGGCAAGAATTTGGAATTTTATGCAATCACACAAAGGTTAATTGGATAGAAAAATTCAGATTATTAGGGTAATTACATTTGTAACCTCTAAACTACCATCCATTTTGTCCACCTTAAAATGCAAAAACTTTTAACCACCAAAAAGTTGCAACGTGCATCTTCCGTTAATATCCGTCCATTGAGATTAACAAAAACTAGACCATGTGCAACAATGTACCCTTTTTGTAGTTTGGGGGTACAATTTCCTCATTTTTTTGTCATTTGATTTAAAAAATAGGATATGGTTTTGTCAGTATATAAAAATACTGAAGATTATATGAGAACTTACTTTTTTATAGCATGATGGGTATTCCAACCAATTAATAGCATTGCAAAGTACATTGCTCCCGTGGCAAAGACAAAGTGAAAGAAGCCATATCCATATGGAACATCATCTTCAGCTTGCGTCTCATCCTTTCTGAACTGCAGCTGAAGTCAGATACATCTTGGTGGAAATACTCATAATTATAAGAGTAGATTGGAAAAATGGATCAAACCTGAAAGCATTGGGAATCTATGCCTGTCGAAAATGTGGCAATAACTATTGCAAGCACAGCAACAACAAAGCTCTGTCAACATATGACAGTCATCGTTACGTTGGGATAAAAAAGAGCATGAAATTGTTACAATGAAAAATGTAAAAACAAAAGGTTTGGCAGGGTACAATGAAATATACTAGTAAGGTTTGGCAGGGTAGGATGAAATATACTAGTCAAATTCGAAGATTGATTTATTATATTACAAAAAATTATGATATGCTTTACTGCATGGTGTTTTTGATTAAAAAATTATATAGAACTCTCATTAATAGATTTAATTTGGTTTGTGTGTCTGCACTTCACAAACTATTTGCTACATTGCTTAAAAGCCAATCAAACAGGTTGAAAGACGATACACCAGCCAAAAGGAATTTTGATAAAGACAGGTAATGGCCAGGAAACAATGAAAATGTATTACTATGATGGTAAGCCAGTCTGTTCTATCTGTAGCTTCTGCTTTCCTGATGCAATTTTCCCCTGCTGGTTCACTGCAAACATGGAAAGTGTAAAATTAAGATCTCAACGTGACAGATTTTCTAAATGCAATAAATCAACAGAACTCACAAATGAACCCATATAAAGATTCTGTTTAATTGAATTAAGCTGGAATTATTTAAGCAATGTCATGCATGAATGAAAATTTCTTTTTGGCAATTAAAAAGGCTTTCAGTATACAGAATCAAACAATAACATCTATTTTAACTAAAAAAAGATTAGCCATGCCTTCTAATTGCACACCAACAGATGAATACCACATAAAGCCCCATGAGTCCTGGTGTCAAGATGCCAGCATTCACCTGTTTCAGTCAAAAGTGTATCCACGCGCACCAAGTTAGGATGGAAGATGAAAGAACAGAAAGGCAGAAAGATTATCAGAACTTACTTTTGGATGAAGAGAGACACTGGTCATTAGTTGGAGGAGTACCAAGGTCCAGGTAATGAAAAAAATGTTGAGGAGGCAAGATGGCTCAGGTGTATACCAAATATACATCAAAATGATCCCTACCAAGCACACAACATATGCAGTGGTTGCCAGTAACATTACATAGACTTGGCTGCAGTGATAAGAAAATGAGAAACCTGGTAATCAATATCATTTTCTTTGATATCTTACAAGCCATACAAAACTTCCCATTTTGCAAACAGCATTATCTAGTGTGTGACAGCTGAAATTGGCAGCATAAAATTTTTTAAGTCACCTACAATTGTAGAGTTTTGTGAAGGCAAAAAAATATTTGTTGTCTCATCATTTGCCCCACAGGGGAGGTTCAATGACTAGTCGTATATAAGTATAACCAAACATCAAGATCATAAAGTGCAGCAATGATGGGTACAGAATATCCCACAGTATTAGATTTCTACACAATAACTGAAGCACACTAACTGAAAATGAGAATGCATCGATGAGGGCTTGGAATGATTGTTTGAATGAAGAGTCTTACCATCTTTCTGCATTTTTGTCAGGCTGACAACAATCGTTCAGCCACATAATGAAACTAATTATGCTTGTCAGCTGAATAAGAAGAAAGACCCTGAAATGGATTTGATATTACTTAATTAAAAAATCTCCGAACAATTTAGATTCGACTAAGATAAAATACTTATGTCTTCAACTCCTAGTGCAACACATTCTATATACATGATTTGAATGCAGGATAATATAACGGGAAGCATAGATACCCGGCACCAAAATGGGCAATCTCCCCTGCCAAAGGGAAAAAAAGAAAGTGTCAGAGGCATGACATTGGTAAACTTAAAAGTGAAAAAAAAAAAAAGAGCTCTTTTGTATAATTAAGTTCGAGAAAGAAAAATAGCAGTCTGGCTGGGAAAAATGATTGCACTAACCATAGAGCTGAATAATGACAGAAGGAAGCAAAAAAGTGATAGCGGTGAAACCAATCCACATGACGATCTTGGCAAACCACCATCCAGAATGCCATGAATCTCTGGAATCATCCAACTTTGAGGTGCCAGCTGTTGAAAGAAACATTGTGATAAAAAATGCCTGATGTCGTATTAAGGCTCACTTATTTTTTAGGTAAAAAATTGATGAAGATTACAGGACCATAGTCCTAAAATACAGACTGCACGAATGGATTCAAATCATTCTTTTTTTTTTTATTTTTTAATAAGTATGGATTGAAATCATTCTCTCATCAGGATAGCTGCTTTTCATCACAGAAAACCACGAGACAAGCTATATTTGAGTAGTAACGTGAATTCCTGATCATTACTGAAAGGATACAAAGCACCCCAAGCTCACTCGCAGAACTACTTCAGCACGCAAACAGTCCTTGGTACCTTTGCATCTTTCCAATTCTGCACCCACGCCAAATGTGCATCACCATCATGTACTAATGATCAGGTCATCATCGAAATATATCAAAGTGATCAATGCTTTTTGACTCAAGGACTTCACCAGCCTTATATCTAAATTGTAGGACAGCATGGGGGCATAAAAGCTTCCCTTTTATATGCCCAGCCCCCATTCATGCGTATAAATTCACCAAACATATTAAGAGTGCATTTCAAAATGTGCCTCTCAAATGTGGATGTTATGAGTGTGCAATCCAATGGCGTTAAATGCCTACAAGGATGCCCATTTTGCAGCCTTGAGAAGGATTTAGATTTATTATGCACAGAACAAGCCCTAAAAATAAGAACAAGCCAAAAATTCTTAAGAACCACTGATCAAAAACATCAAACACGTCAGCATCTAAAATGCAGAAACAATAACTGGTCATTGTTATTTGAAAGTAAAATAAACGACACATATAAGTTTCTCAAGCGATCTTACTCTCCATTTCGGTCAAGGCATTGCGGCCATAATCCCGAGCAGCCCATGCTAGAAGGGTTGCAACTAGAAAAATCAAGCCGTAGACATATCTGGCCATCCAAGGATTGGAGCCATTACGGAACTGGCGAAACCATGAGGAATCCTTGAACACGGCGTACCTTTCATTGCTGCTGCTTTCACCACTCTCCATTGCTTCCACTTCTACCCAGCAATGCTCTTTGTGACAAAGAACCTAAAATGGAGCAAACGAAATCCCTAACCAGTTTTTCTTATACAGCTAGTTACTCTTTCTCTCTGCATTGCTTACGAGACCGAGTTAAAATTACCATCGGATATTTACGCACCGTTCACCTGCGCATAAAAGCTAAAATCGGATCACCGCTCTATACATCAAAAATAAGTTGGCCACGTGGAGCTTGAGCTTGCAAATTATTGTCTTTACTCTTCATAAGTTCAATTCACGAAACAAAGGCTACATGATCCGCAGCTGGTCTACATCTACGAAATTATGCATCTATACTACTCAATCTTGACAAATATTTTATAATTTATATCTGACCCAAAAAAAAACAATGAGAACATAGTTGAAGTGTTTAAACATGTGCTGGCATAATCATCGTGGTTATTGTTGCACCCCCAACACAGACACACTCACTCAAACAAGCACGGAGACGAATCCCCATATGAATTTTAGTTTCCGCGATCACCCCAGACACGCGCAATGCACGGCAGCGGACTATTGATTTGATGGATCGAATCAGAACCGTTCAATCCACTCGAGCAGTCTTGAAACGGTTGCCAAGTCCCAGGCCTGAGGGCATTTGATGAGCAAACGCTCTTCTCTTTTAATTTGGGACCCACAAGCAGGCAAAAGAAGAATAAGAATCTAATAAATTTCTCAGAAATTTCATTTAATCATTTAATTTTTTTAAATTTTAATATAAAATTAATATTAAAATATTATATCATAACAATTTTTTATTTATTATTATTTAAAATATTTCATCACATATCTTCTTAACTGAATAATCAAATGGATTAATTGCTTGGTGCTCTACGGGATGCGTGCAAGCTTGTTGATTAAAGTTACTGTTTTATCCCTCTGTGCCGTACCGGAATTTCTTCTCCGAAACTATAAAAGTTTTCAAGACGATTATACCCTCACCTTTCGAGCCGACTCGGACTCACTGCCCTAAAATTGGTCTTCACTTTTCAGGGGTAGGCTTGGTCGTTTGGTCATTACACTGCGATTGAGTGGGGTTTTTTCTGCTTCGGCCTGTGTTCAGCAGAGGAAAGAGACTGAGAAAGAAAGCAAAGTGATTCCTAGTTGATCTAATCCTTCGCAGAGAAATCATATCCCCCATTCAGTGAAGAGAAAGTGATAATAAAAAACAGAGAACTCTTTTAAGTATTTTGTTTATCAAGCTAAATTGAAAAACATCGGATTCGAAACTAAAATAAATCGAAATTTCCAGTTCAGTCTTGTACCATTTTCCTTCAGTTTCGCAGAAACGGAGCATTATAAAGGACAAACTGCATCTAAATACGGCAGAGAATTAAAAAGAACGAAGCAAACTCTTGAGATCGATTAAAGGAAGGAGGATGTAGGTAATACCGCGAGGGAAACATGAGAGAGAGAGAGAGAGAGAGAGAGAGAGAGAGAGAGAGAGAGAGAGAGAGAGAGAGAGAGAGAGAGAGAGAGAGAGAGAGATTGTCTTCACGTCTGACAACATTTTTTTCTCTAACGGATACCGAAGGAGTTTGTGAAATCAAAGACAATTATGGAAAACGCATTGACAGAAATGGAAGACGACGTACCTGTGAAAGATGGAGTGATCCAAAGATAGAACAATGGACGTTTCTTCAAGAAGCTAGACTCTGCTTAAATATCTCCCGAGGCCAAAACCGAGAGAGATTTTCAGAGTTCCCTTTGATCTTTGTCTTTCAGGCGCTTTTAAACTGATTTTCAGAGAGAGAGAGAGAGAGAGAGATTGCTTTTTGGAGGTTTTCTTTCCTTTCTTTGGTCGCTTGTTTTTTCCCGCCGTAACCTTCTTGTTTCCTCTTCGTACCGTACCTTTCAAGTTATTTATCTAAGAACATCTCTCTTTCTTTTAAAAAAATAATAATAATAACAAATTAATTAATGTTTAAAAAAACTAATTAATGTTAATTCGTCCTAACAAAATTAATTTCCGATCTCACGATATTTATACTGCACCAATACTTAGAAAGAAAATTATTTACACTACATTATTATCTTATTTTTATTTCACTATATAAGACATTTCGTATTATTATTTAAATAATAATAAATAATTATTTAATAATAATAAATATATTATATCTTATTTAATAAAATAAAAATAAAATGAAAATATGACATTATTCGAAAATTTTTACACTTTAAACTGAATTTGGAGGTGGTCGGAAAGATTCTCCACGTACCTTGCAATTGAAGGTTCTGACAGCAATAGATCAGAGGGAGAATACTAGATCGGTTTTTAAAAATTATTTCATGAAAAACTTAAATGGCGAGAAGTCATAGATGCTCCCTCGAGAAAGACCTAGAGCTGTAATCTCAACCCGATTCCTCCAAAGTCAAGGTAGTATGAAGACATTGACAAAAAATGACGGGATGAGTGTCTCTTCTTCTCAAATCCACCCAACCATATTAATAAACAATTTTTTATAACTAATTCATGAATAAAATAGCTTTTTCTCCATTTAATATAATGTATATATATATATAGTTCACTTATAGAAATCTTAACAAAGTTTGTATGCAACGCCGAAAATACACAATGATTGATTGAATTGCACGTCAAATAATAGTAAAAAACTTGATCATGATGCTTGTCAACCAAAACTATTTTACTTTTATTTAACATTATATACAAACCTTTTTTAAAATCCAAATTATTAGGAATTTTTTGGATAATAAGATGAGATAAGATGGTTTTATATGAAAGTTAAAATTTAAATAAAATATTATTTTTTAATATTATAATTGGTTTTATATTTGAAAAAATTGAATTATTTAATATATTTTATAAAAATTTTGAAAAAATTATAATAATAAGATGAAATAATTTCTCAATTCAAACGGTTCCTTAATCTTTATCTCCTCCAACCATGAAGTTTTATCTTATACATAATCACTTTTACAAAACCAAATAGTAAAGCATTTTCTACTTTAAGTATAGTCCATCACTAGCACCATCACTTTAACAAACACATAATACATCTTAATTTAACTTATATTTCTCCAAACTTCTCTTATTTATGTGAAAGCATGGCTTGTCCCAAAAGTAAATGGAAAGAGGTAGATTTTATTAATTATTTTCTATACACTCATCTTTAATAAGTTGACTTAACATGTAGAATATTTAGTTAAATGAGATAAAATGTAAAGTTATGATTCAAATTCAAAACCTCTATTTTGATACCATGAGAAATAGCTACGAGTTTCAAAAGGTTAATCTTTTACATTGGCCTTAACGATTTAATTTTCTTTTGGATTTTCCTTGAACTCCTACAAATATATAACTTCTCTCTCATTGTCCAAACTTTCAATGGCCTTTTGCCATTGATGCATCTTCCACAACTACCTTTTACATATATGTTCCTTGTATTTTGTTTCGTCATGCATGCACAAAGGCATGAAGATTGCCAAAAGAGCAAGAGTCAAACAAGATAGATCAGAATAAACATATATATGAGGTTTAATTGGTGACATATATAGGGTTTATTTTACATAATCAATTCATTAATTAGTTGGCTCGATCACTCTCCCATGAGGTGTTAATTGGGACATGGGAGATTTTATATATGTGTGTGTGTGTTGTAGAGCCAAAGTTATTATAAGTATGATCCATGCTTCAAATAATGATGTTTTCTTAGTCATAATGGTAGGCACTTGATTGTAGTCTCCACCCGTACTGTAAAATGCTCATGATTTTGGCATGGTTGTTTGCAATCTTTAGTTGTTTTACACACTCAACAAATCAATCCCTTGTTTTCATTGGCTTTTACCTATAGTTTCTGCAGTTACAGTTGGATTCCTATGATTTTTTGCCCTTTTCCTTTTGTGTCTATATCAATATATATATATATATATATAAATAATACTACATACAGTTATAGAATATGCAAGAACCGTATAGTCAATTTAAAAAATAATGTGATCTATTATTAAAAAGTTAATTTTTTTCATATAGATACCATATTTATTCATTTTTTTCAAAATAATTATACAGTACTTATACACTCACAACTGCAACTAATTTATATATATATATGTATATATGTATATATATTAATTTGTCATTGAAAATTCCATTGATTAAAAAAGAATAGCGTAAGTTCTGAACTTCAATTTGACATAATTAAATGTAGACTCCTTCGCTTGATTTGGCATGCGAAGATCCATGCATGCTTGTTTTCATGAACCCACTAAATATTATATAAATGTTAAGAAAAATTATTTTTCTTAAATATCTTTAAAAAATTTCAAACATTTTTAAATATTTAATAAATATTATGATTTGATTTGAAAAAAAAAATTCAAAAGTGAAGTTTGCAACTTTTTAATTATCAAATGATTGATGATGCATGAAAAACAACTTTACTACTTTAAAGAAAAAATTCCTTTAAAATAAATCATTATCTGATAACATTAAAAGAAAAATAATATTTACAATTTTATGATTTACAAGTTTCGCAAATTTATTGTAAAAAAAAAATAGATAAATATGATATAGATTCTACCTTTTTTTTTTTAAAAAAAGAGTGTACCAAATTTATACACTCTAGAATTATATCTAATATTATTTATATTAAATTTAATTTAATGCAAAATAAATGGATCATTTACCTTATAATAATTTGATAATTCAATTACATAAATATTAATTAAAAAAAAAGAAAAAGGAACAACATATTCTCGGCAACCGCCCACCAAGGCACCAACCAACCTCATTCTCTTTTCCATTACGGCATTATGCTGCTAACCATAAAAGTGAAACAAAAACAAAGCACATGTCGCAGCCAACAAAAGTAATCTACAGAATCATCACAACCAACGCATTCCGGCAACTTAAGTAAAAATATCTAGGCATTAAAATTCTGTACAGCACTCATTACTCCCTAACCTCTGTACTGTCTTTATTTTAATTTTATTTATTAAAGTCACCAAATTTTCTTTAATGTAATATGCAGGTAGACTACTTAATTAGTCATACCGAATATCTTCTTTTACTATTTTTTTTATTAATTTAAATTTTGATGTAAAATTTCATGATAGTTACCCTTTTATATACGGTGTCTAATAAAATAAAAACACATGCCAAGTAAGCCAGATGAACAACCATTGACCGACCAAACCCTGACAAAAACACAGATTAGGTTCTTTTGCAAAAGCAAAAATGCAGATAGGAAATATTGGAAGCCAATAGGCCCTTTTGCAAAAGCAAATTAATCTTGTAAGACTGGAAAACAATTGCGTGCACTCCCATGCTTTTAAACAAAGAGATCTACATGATGAGCATTACCCTTACACATCAGATACTCGATAATGTCGAATAGAATCAAAGAACATTCTCAATCAATCATTCCCTATTTGGTTCGAAAAAAGACCCATATGCCAAAAGATTAAGAGACAGATTGAATGAGAATTCTTAGGTATTAATGTGTGTGTTTTTTTTTTTCTTTTATTTTTCCCATCTTAGACGTATTCTTCATGTGAATCATGTGCATGCACGTGCTTAAGTTACTCGTGCCAAATGCAAGGACAGTATATTTGAAGGGAAAGAGTAATTTAGTACGTACAATAAAAAGAGTACATGTTTTTGTTAATTTTTTTTTTCCTGTCCTTTTTCTTTTTAACACATAGGTTAAAGGTTGATGTAACTCCAACATTAACGTCAATCAAGGAGCCATTTGTTCCCCTAAATCAAGATTAAACTTTACCATAAAGGTCAGTCCTCATTATTAATCGTTCACTGTTACCAGATCCAGATTATTTTTGTTTGTTTCTGAAGGAAATTTTCCCGAGAAAGGTAAAAATGAAGTCTAGCTAGCTAGCTAGTTATAGGTATAGGAAATACTATTACAAAAATTTGATGTGAAGTTATTTTTACATATTTTTTATGCATTTTATTAATGTGACTGGTTACCTAATTTTTCTTTAATATAAAATAATTATTTTAATTAATCACATTAATAAAATATGTAAAGAGTACATAAACATGACTGTATATTGATAAATCCCTCAAAATCTACTGTACAACAGGGAGCTCGAGGCCTCAATTTTCTTCTCCATCTAATTTCTTTTTCACTTGGAAAGATTCTCTTTTAAAATAAAGGATCCTTTAAAACAGGACGGAACTGATGAGGGGTGCATGTGTGGCTGCTAGTGTCTATCACATTTGAAAGATATATAAAAGATCGAAGGTGGTCAGTGCAGGATGAAGTATGTAGTGGGCAAATGGAGCTAGTGATGCAGGTGCTCGTCAATTGGAGTGGTATTATTAATAGAGAATTGTTACGGTTACAAAAAGATTATATTATAAATTTACAAACTGACATGATTTTATATGATATATTAGATTTATTTTTTAATTTAACATATTATATCAAGTCATGTTAATTTATAAATTTATTTTTTATAAAATTTACTTGTGACTAAAATATTTCTTTTATTAATATTATTAACTTTTCCATATGAAGTGGTTCTTAAGTATTTATTGAATATTTGCCAACGGCATGTGGCCTGATAGTAGAAGACCCATATCTTCAAAATAGAGATCATAGGTTCGACCCCCTCCAATATATTAAAAAATATATATTTATTAAATATTTAAGCGTATCCGAAAAATTGATACAGGCAATATTAAATACCGTAAGATTTGCTTTATTTTTCTCTCTCACAATTAAAATCCTTCCAGACTTTAGGAATTTTTTGGATGGTAGCTGGGTTGAGCTGAGAGGTAGAACCCGGCATCGGCTTCTCTTACAGACTCGAATTTTAATCCAAGGTACACAATCAAAGGTGGGTGGGCCAGCCCAGTCTGCCCAGAGCCCATTCTAAGCCGAAGGTGGGGTAGGAGAAGAAATGGCTTTCGTGAGTGACAAAAGTTTCAGCTGCCAAAGCTACAGGTTGCTGAGATTTTGCATGTTATCCAAGGCAAGTGACTTTAACTCCCACGTTATCAACAGCTTCGGATTTGGTTATTTTGCCAAATCTGTGTTCTGTTTGTTTCCTTCAAGGCCTGAAATTTCTCCCAAAAAAAGTAATGATCCGTACATTCCAGTGAGGCATTCTCTACAAGCTGCATTAATCGAGTGAATATTGATGCAACTGCAGCCCAAACATCTTTTTGTACAAGCAAATAAGAGGATCAAATGCTAGCTCTGAAATCTTTTATTCAGCTATGCAAACTGGACAGGGGACCCCGACTCTCTTTTACAAGTTGCCTTTGACAGGAATAGCATTATGGCGTACTTTCATAATGAGCATTTTGACCTTAGGATCGGTTTGAGAGCTCCATAACAGTTTCCACCATTCAGGTAGAGAGAGAACGAGGACCGAGGTAATGGTTCCAGTCTTTCACTCATTCTATAAACAAGTCGTTCTCTTATTTCCTCCAAAGCTCCCCTGACGGAAGCTGTTTTTTTGCATTAAAAGAGAAAAACTAGTATGCCGCCGTTGTTGACCCCTCCATTTGACTGTTTAGTAATTTTTTTTTTTGAATTAATGATTAAAGAAGTGATTTTTAATATATTGGTGTCTTTTTTTTTTTAATATTTAAAAATGATAAAAAATGTGAATAAAAAAAAAAGGATAAAAATAAAAGATGAATTTTACACTAACGGTCACTTGCAACGGTACACCAGTCCGACTCTAAAGGAAATCATCTGTACAAATCCAAATTATATTTATGCTGATTAATCTCTTTCATACAAGTTCAACCACTTCCATCTGCACTCTTATTCGCCACTACTTTTCTAGTCTTCTCTCCTGAGAATTCTTCTCTTTGGAGTGCTTGTAGCATGAGCCGTGTTAACAATGATCATGCTATGATAAAATGTTACCTACATCGGTAGAATAAAACCAACAGTGCTTGGCACGTAAAAATACTTACAAAAAATTAATTAATTAATTAATAAACTGCGTGTCTTGATTTAATCTCTCAAATCTATTTTTACTTCATTTAATATCATTATTTTAAGCTGAAAAAAAAAAAGAGAAAAAAAAAATAAAAAAAAATAAAAATCATTATTTTAAGCGTTATTATTTATTTATTTTTTTATAAAACTCTTTATGGGCCTTAACATTTCTGTTTCCTTTAACCCAACAACTCAACTTCGTCCGAGGGAAGCTTAACAAAGCAATTTCTTAATGGAATATATACAGAATGTTACAGAGTGGGAGAAGCTGTCCTTTGGGCTTGGGTTGCTGTGATTTTGCAAGTGCAGGCCCGGTTTGATATAGACAATGGGCTTTTGTGGTTGAACCTGTTCGAGCGTCTGGTTCTGATTTTGGTTTCTAGGGAGCATAACGGTAACATACAAGAGGTGTACTTGTACTAAATTTCTTGTCGAAAGCTATTGCATTTTAAAAATTAGTCGGAATTTTGTCTCGAACACTCAATACCAATAAGAAAAAAATAATGGTAACAGACAAAATGCAACTTGAAAACTCATTAAAAAACCACCACCTAATACTCCATTTTGGTATTGAAATTTTATAGTTTTTAGGACAGTCTATGACCAAGTGGATGCACATGAATAAGTTAACATTGCCGACCGTATTGCTTGGCCTCTCAACAAATTTACTATATTTAACAAAGGGGCCATCAGATAACCACTACTACTATTCTGGTTCCTTAAATATAGAAAAAAAAAATTAAAAAAAAAAACCTTTTTCTATATGAATTCTTCTCCTTGTCACATTTATGTATCCTTTTCTTTTTACCCTTTCTTTATCCATCAAAAGAATGACATTATATATATATAGGATAAGACTACTACAGCCACAAAGAGATTACACAAAAGTAATTATACAAACTGATGTGGTTTCATCTGATCTGTCATATTTATTTTACAATAAAAATAACTTTACAATTTGACGGATCCCGTTAAGCCACATCATTTTGTGGAATTACTATATACGTGTGTGTGGGTGTCGTATCAACAACTAATTCATCAATGATTTTTGATTAATTAAATGGCAAATGGGCTTTATTTATAGAATTAATTGATTAAACCAGAAGAGAAAGTTGAGGGAAGGTTTAAAATCTCTCTTTTTGTTATAAATATGGTGAGGGGGTCTTTTATGGTGGGCATTAATATATTTGACCTAATCCCAGGCTGTACATGGAGCCCTAATTAAATGGTAGTTGTGTCGTATTTGAGATAATGAAAAGCAAGCCAACCTACTGCTAACATTAATATTCTCGTAACACATATGATGTGGAAAGCCGAAACAGCCCATGTGAGTTATCCCTGTGGAGGACCCAATTTTCTTTACTCAACGTCACCATCCCTTGGACCTTTGTGGAATACCATGTCTTAGCATAAAAAAGGACAACCAGAAAAAAATATTGAAAAAAAATAAGAAGAGGGAAGGAGGATAACCACGAGCCTAATGTTTTTGCCTCTTTTTTATTTTTTATTTTATTTTTTATTTTTTATCATAATATTTTTTTTTTAATGAAAGGTGCTTGTATTAAATTTTAAAAATAGGATATTTTAAATGAAATGCCACAACTTGATTGGTTGTAAAATAGTAGAATGAATATTATTATTATTTTTTTAAAAATATTATTTGTAGTCATAGAGTTCGCAAGTGCTATACACTGTTTTAGAAAATAAATAAATAAATATGAGACACAAATAAAAAAATTAAAATTTTAATAATAGATTCCTTTTTTTAAAAATGAGTGTGCAGCATTTATATAACATATGACTGTATCAGACGTTAGTTAATAAATATGAACGGGTAAAAAAAACCCTGTCGAGTACTCTAATTCTAAAGATGGTTGCAAGCACTATACATGCTTTGCATTAGTGATCGATATTCCCCTTCATAGCTTAAAAAAGAGTAAATGTAAGCGCTAAAAACTTGATTGTGACGTGCACATCTTGAACCAAAATAATTGCAACCCAACATGGCCGGTGGTAAATGTTGCTCGCAATATACCATAGGGCCACCGTGGCACAGCCGGGATCCGTGGCAGTATTGAAATTTCACGCTGCATAATGGGGGCAGAAAGCAACAGTTTGGACTTTCGAGTAACATGCAGACAAAAAGATCGGTGGACGGACGGTACTTCTTCTTCATTTTTTTCTTCATCTTGCACATTTGCTTACAAGAGAATTTTGTTTAGAATGGCAACTAGGACTAGTTCTTTTTTTTTTTTTTTTTTGGGACAAGGATCGTCACCCAATAAAATTTACTTGTGCTCTTGCATTCCAGTAATGAATTCTCTGCCAGAAAACGACTTGTGCTACAACCAACAATCAAGGCATATGCGTTGTCAACTTCAGGGGCATTGAAGGAAAGAAAAGCATACGACACGAAACTGAGGGATCGTAGGGCCCCTAGAAACGGCTATCACTTGCCCCGGATAGAGAGGTTTTGCTTTCTCAACCTTGAGGAATCGACCTAGTTGTGAATACATGTTTGTGCCTCAAAGAGGGAGAGTTTTTTAGACCACCGTGTTGATCAACTCGGCAGGAGCAATAAAAAGGGTTTGGTGGTGGCAGCAAAACGTGGCCATGAAAGCAACTACGGTTGGTTTTAGCAGTGGCTGTCATTGTTTGGTTTTACACGAGTTTTCAAGTCATTATGGAGTTGAATTTGGATCCCACAATGCAATCTTGGGATGGTGGTGTTTGATATTGATTGGATTTTTCCAAGAATTTGTCCCCATCAATGGAGATTTGACAAAAATAAAAAAGGCACACTATAATACCACCAACTGAGCCCATTATAATTAAAACATATTTTCCTTTGCGTAATTAATATCCATAAATGTAATGATTGTAGACCTCTGTTAAGTGGGGGGGAAACAGTCAACAACACTACCAATTTCATAACTATGCATCTGAGGAAAACAAAAACAAAGTAGCAATAAGAATGATTCATTACTCTCTCAATCTTTTTCAAGCTTTTTATGAGCATATAATCAATCAAAAATTCCAAATTTCAAGGGAAAAGTGTAAGCGTGAAGTAATCGGGATTCAATTCAAAAATTTCAAATCCAATATAAGCCGTTGCACAAGCTACAAACCACAACGCTAATAATCAAAGGATAAAAGGGCTCAGCTCAGAAATGCAATTTGTAAGTGGCATCAATGAAGGAATATGTGGCCATCCAGGTCCCACGGGGTTCTCAGTTGGGACCTGCGACCTTGATCGAAATTTCAGGGAGATATTCGATCGGTATATGACTTTTCTTTTCTTTCTGGGCAACGAGAGGAGATTCGACCACCGATCTCACTCAACCATAACACGAACAGTTTCAGATGCACGTGCATTGCCACAAGATCAAAATGAATATTGCAATTTTACAATTTTCCTCCATTAGCGGCAAGTCTTATTCCAGACATGGAGAAACGAAACCAAGATATTCCAAGGAATTTGCTCGAGTATGCTCATCAATGCACGTGGGTTTTCTCAGGAATAGGATTTAATCCAATCCAATTTTCCAAAATCTCAAACGGCATGCATGTATGTACAAACAAGATATATGAAAAATGCCTAATATATTTGAGATCAAGGCACTGATTTCCCGATCAGAGACGGATTCACAAATGAAACACGCATCCTCTTCAATGCAACACCAGCGAACATGACACAAATGAGAATAGAAAGGAATTGGTCTGAACTCTAAAAATCAAATACATGTAAAAATATTCGTGATTATACTATAAATCGGAAAGGAAGAAGGAAAAAAAAGTATGATATAAAAGAGAGACAATAACAATAAAACCCCACAAACCGGAACAGCAGCAGAAAGTGCTGCCTGTCTTTGTAGTCCTGAATTATGGTCTCCAATTTTCATCCCTATACATACACTTTCTCTGCAACCCTACTCTTTCTCTGCCAAATTTTATTTCACAACTCAAATATCGATAACAATTCAAATAAATACTGGAGAGACTTTCTCCTCTTACCTCCTTCTCATCTCTAGCACTCTACATCTTTCACCTCTTCTCTACTTCTTTGACGACACAGCTGGAGATAACTGCTAGAGTGCAAGACACCTTTGAACATTCTCTATGCTTATCCTTTCTCCATGAGCGACGAGCATTGCCCAGCGAGAAAGTGTAGATGGAGATAGAGCACGGGGAATAGGAAAAAGAAGCAATGGCCGTTACTATATGTGTGAGTTTTGTTTGTGGTTGAGGAAAGGTTAAGAGGAGGAAAATTCTCAAAAGAATCAATAGAAGGGTGGTGGCGGAGGAGATGCATATGAAACTCCAATGACTGGTGGCAATGGCCCCTCGTATACTGGAGTAGGAGGCGGCGGGCTTTCATAAACAACTGGGGTTGGTGGGTTTTCACATGGGGGTGGGGGTGGAGAATGATGAATCGTTGGTGGAGGAGAATGATAGTAGACTGGAGGTGGTGGAGGGGATTGGTAGTGAACTGGTGGGGGTGGAGAAGGTGAAGGCGGGGGCGGTGAATTGTACACTGTAGGAGGTGGGGGCGGGGGCGAGGGTGATGGGGGTGGCAAGTAATGAACCGGAGGTGGTGGTGGTGGAGAATACTCTACACATGGTGGGGGTGGTGGTGGGGGTGGCTCTACACAAGGAGGTGGTGGGGGTGGGGGTGGCTCTACACAAGGAGGTGGTGATGGTGGTGGGGGTGAATGGACAGGAGGAGGTGGAGAATAGATAGGCGTTGGCGGCGGAGGCGGTGATAAATAGGGATAAATAGGAGGTGGAGGTGAATGTGGCGGGGGAGGTGAATGTTGTGGTGGTGGTGGAGAATGTTGCGGTGGAGGTGGAGAATTATAGTAGTATGGTATTGGTGGGGGTGGGGAGAACAAAGGAGGTGGTGGTGGTGGTGAATTTGGTGGGGGTGGAGGAGAGCGGACACAATATGGAATAGGCGGTGGCGGTGAGGGCGGTGGTGGAGATGGAGGAGGTGGCGATGGTGAGGGTGGTGGCGGCGAGGGTGGTGGTGGAGACGGGGTTGGCGGGGGAGGGGATGGTGGGGGAGGTGACGGTGGGGGAGGTGAGGGTGGGGGTGGAGAAGGTGGGGGTGGAGAAGGTGGAGGCGGTGGCGGCGGAGGAGGTGGAGGGTAGACTGGTGGCGGAGGAGGTGGAGAGTAAACTGGTGGCGGTGGAGGTGGAGAGTAAACTGGTGGCGGTGGTGAGGAAATAGGTGGCGACTGAACCGGAGGCGGAGGAGATGGAAGAGGTGGCGAAGGCGGGGGAGGTGGTGGCAGAGCAGGAACGAACGGAGCACATCTAAATGAATTGCAATCCACAGGCTTGGACAAGAACGACTTACATTGCCTCGTGGACCTCTGGGCCGGCCTATTGGGCAAGCAGTTCCTCCTGTCACTGAAGTCCGCAAGGCTCAAGCACGCCGGTGGCTCGCCGGTGAAGAAGTTATACGAGAAAGTGAAGTTCTGAAGATTCGGTAATTTACAGATACTCGCGGGGATTTTTCCCGACAGCAAGTTGTGAGCCACATTGAGTTGTTCGATGCTCACCAGATTACCAAAGGAGTCCGGCAATGGGCCCAATAGCTCGTTGAAACTTACGTCGAACACCGTCAAATTCGTGAGCAGCCCAATTTCCACAGGCAAGCAGGATCTGAACCCATTGTTCATCATGATGATCTCGTTGAGGTTGGACATCTTACCGAGGCTTGACGGGACGCAACCGTGGAACTTGTTGTTGGCCAGGACGATGACCGACACCGGGGAGTTCCCGAAATTGTCTGGCAGATCGAACCTGAACCGATTGTGATTGATGAAAATTGCGTCCAATGGCTTGTCGAAGAGTTCTTTAGGTACAGTCCCTTCGAATTCATTGAATCTCAGATCCAGGAACTTGAGCTGCGGGAGCTTCAAAACCACCTCAGGGAACTTACCGGCGAAGCGATTGTTACTAATATCCAACTCGAACAAAAGCTTCAGGTCCTTGAAGTTGTGCGGAACTGTGCCGCAGAACCTGTTGGAGTTTATGTGGAACAATGCAAGATCAATGAGCAGGCCCAGCTCCTCCGGCAGGTACCCGGCAATGTCACCATGGTTGAGATCAATGCCCGCAACGGTCCGGATCTTGGGGTCGTCGGGTGCAGGGGCGCAGAATACCCCAGTATAGTTACAGACACTAGATCCAACCCAGTCACCAGTCAGATTAAAGGGGTCAGAGATAATAGCTTGCTTCCAAGCCTGCAATGCAATATAAGCATTTTTGAGTCTCGGGTTCTCGAAGACCAGAGATGGGTCTACGGTCACATTCTCTCCTCTATCGCCGAACTCGTCCCTGTAGTACAGAAGCTGACGCTGCCTGATGTACAAGGCTTCGGCGTCGGTGAGGCCCCCATGGGGGGTGATGAGGACCCCTCCAGAGGCACAGACCAAGAATGTGCCGAGAAAGAAAACAATGAGGAAGGTCGGATCAAAGTGGATGCTGAAGTGGATCTTCTTCTTCATCTCACATGAGACATCTGAGTTCCCAAAAGCCACTCTCGTTTCCACTCCTTTCTCTGTAATGACTCGAGCTTGGAAACGCAGAATGGCTGTTCGAGAAACGTTCACTTCGAGATCTGAGGAAAATGTGGAGAGAGAATTCGGTATTTGGTTTTGGGCGTGAGGGTAAAGAGATCAGAGAGATAGACAAGGGAAAGAGAAGCAAAGGCCACAGGAGCGTTTCTTTTTTTTCTAGGGATTATGAAGATGTATGCTAGTGTTGAAATAATGCATCAAAAGACAGCTATATCACAGCTCAAAGCCCACCAGATTCTCCGGGCCCCTCCCCCCTTTCCCTTTCCTTTAATCTTTATTTATTTTTTAAGAATTTGAAACCTGACTTTATTCTTTTTTATAAAATACCATTCCCTTAGCTAGAGCCTGGAATAGAACTTAAAATTTGATCCATTTTTTTACGTTCAAAATTTTCATCAGATATTTCCATATTTTTAAAAATAAAAAAAGAGTTTGAAGTCGTCATAACGCATACTTGTTGGTGGAGGAGTCGGTGGCGCCGAATCCCAGCCATGGTTGACTGGCAAAAATATTTTAAAAAAATATAATGTTAGGTATAATTGGTAAGCATCTTATAATTGTTTTAAAAAATTAATTTTTTTATATCAATATTATATTTATTTATTTTTAAAATAATTATATAACGTTGCACACATATAATTATAATTATATATATATATATTTTAAAATACGGCCGGTTTCAGGTAATTTGTTTGAGTTTTCAAGCTAGGGTGGATCCGGAAATTGGTGGATCTCACGAGAATCTTATGACATGTATCACGAGATTTTGGATTTTGGTGATGGATGAGAGAGCGTGGGGACCTGAAGAGACAAAGCAGTAAATTCCACTTTAAAAATAAATATAAAAACATAAGGGGTTGTGTCCCATTGTCAAATCATATGACTATTGGAGCAATGAACTGTATTCTCTCTTTTTATGAAATTACAGGATTCTCCTCCTCCTTTTTCCTTCTCATCACGGTCCCCTTTTTGAACAAACCAAGAGGCAAAAGCGTGTCTTCATTCAATTTCTCTGACAAACATTTTCACATTAACACCGAGAAGGAGTTAGACCCAATTTTTATTTTATCCTAAGTATTAAAATTCCTCCTAAAAGTTATTATAATAAAAAACCATCTAAACATATCCCATTGTGAACATGTAATGGTGCTAATGATTGTGATAAAATTAATGCAATAGATTACGATTTTTTTTAAAGAGAAATATTAATGATGATAAATGTGTTACATCTTACATAATATAATGAGTAAAATTATAATATGATGTATAGAATTTTCATTCTTTAAATATATTGGATTTAATAGAATTTTCTACAAACTTGAAAATGTAAAAATTCTAAATTTACTAAAAATTTTACAATAAAATCTTACATATTTTTTTATGACACGTTATCAATATATTTAGAATTTTAATTTTGTATTGATAACATATCAATTTATAATATTATTAATTAAAAATAAATTCGATTGTCCATTGCATGCGCATGGTAAGTGGTGTATTTTATAATATCCTTCCAAAAATCTCACACCAAGTCTTGCTGTTCCCTAAAATCTTAAAAAGATGGAGGGCTCCACAATTCACCAGGTCTGGGTGCACGGCACACAATTTACAGCCTTTCTCAGGTGGTATTTGTTTTACATTTTGGACATTTTTTTTAAATAAAAGAAACCCATTATTTTGTAAATCACATATATATAGGAATATATAACTCTAATTTCTTTATAAAAAAGGGAAAAGTAAACAAAGAGATAATATCAAAAAACAGAAGCAAAACAATATTCCTTTCAAATTCGGGTAAAGGGTTGATCCTTATATACGCGATCGAGCACCGATTGTTTGTGAAAATAATAAACAATAAAATTTATTAATTAATGTAATAATATTGTCAATGCATGCAAGTGGTTTTCAAGTCTTTTATGTTGCAAGTTTCTCCCAATCGTTGTGGTTCTTTTCATATCTTTCCATGACTCCATCAAACGAGTCAAACATTTATTGTCGGCCGACGTTAACGAAGTTACAAATTGATGATATTATAAATTGTTGACGTTTATCTCTTCATTTTTCATTTCCGTTTAAAAGTAACCGTCCAATAATAATAAATGGAGGAAAGATAACTACAGTTTAGAATAAATAATTCTCAGATATTTTATTTAAAAATTATTAAATTCATCATTAAAAATAAGGTTTAATTTATATTTTTTTTAAAAAAATGGGCGAGATTTGTCATATATAACGGCTATTATTTCTACCGACAAATGTCATTTTAGCATTTAAGGATATTTAAAAATTGGAAAAATACTAAGAACTCATTTATTAATCAGGAAACTATTTAATTAAAAGGCATAACTTAGGTGACATTTTGTCTTGATAAAACATTAAGCGTTCACGTATATACAGGAAGACATATCGAGATGTCGAGGGAGAAACATAAAAATCTGCAAAATTGTTTTAACAAAAAAACTGACAAAATGAAAAGGACAGATTAGCGTAATCAACGAATCAACGTGCGTTACTTTCCTCCACCAGGGAAAACAACCCGGATAGCATGATTCGCGTCCTTATCACGGTCGATGCGGAATTGTTCGAATCAGCGGTATCGCTTGATGAAATCTAACGGCTGTCTCCATAAACTGTCCGAATGTTAGAAAGCGACAAGAATTGAGGAAGTGCGGTTGGGTCCCACGCGTCACGTCCTGCCCGGCTGGATTGCCGGCGATAGGGGAGGGTAGGGTGGGCCCCACTGGGAGTCGTGTGGTGCACCGCGTTCGCATAACGCGTCAACGCTTGGGCAGAGGAATGGATCATAGGCTCCCACTTGTTGAAAAGACGAAAACGCCCCCATTCCTCCCACGAATTTAAATTTGCCGCAACCACCGTTAACGCGCTTTTGCTTCGCTAATCATTTGGAAACAGTCTTTCTTTTTTATTTTTAAAAGAAAACAAATTAAAAAGTATGATTAGTGACTGCTACTTTCCATACTGTGTCCCCGTTGTATGCCACCTTTTGTCTTTGTCACGTTTTATCCCTAGGAAAGCTATATATATATATGTATAATAAATTAAATAAAAATAAAAATTTTTAAAGTTTCATTATACTTATTTAAAAAAAAAATTTATAATACAAAATATCATATCAAATTATAAATTTATTTTTATATAATATTTTTATATTTAAAGTATTTTCCTTATCACTATAATTTGTTTTGTACCATTTATTAATTTTATTACATGATTAATATTATGCAGAAAAAATTATATTTTTCACAAAAAAAAAATAAAAGAAATTAGGCTCCACTTGGTTGTTGAGTCTCCTTGTCAAAGAAGATTATTTTCAGAAATGGTAGCTTTTCAAGGCATAAGGATGATCAAACCCGCAAGGAAGGAAGGATTGAGTTTGGCGGAGTGTGGTCACTTTTCGAGTTGGCTTTGCCTTGTTTGCGAGCTATCGTCGTCATAGCGCTCTCCCCCACCTCTCTCAATCGCGCTGCTCGTTCTTGATTTTGGAAGATCTACGTACGGTTTCTTTCTTTATTATTTTCATATATTTTAATTTCAACCACAAAAATTATTCGAGTGAGACAATTTTTTTTAAAAATAAAGTAATTGTTGGGGAAAGAAAAAGGGTGGTGTGTGTCCACTAGTATAATTTTATTTTTTGATAAATTAAAAAAATGTTAAGATAATAAAGTTATTTTCTTAGTCATTAAGTAAAGAAAAAATTAAAAAAAAATTAAATACATAAAATGAAAGAATAAATTCAAAAGGCATACTAGTATTTTCTAAAGAAAAGTAGTTATCATTTTTTTATTTATCATATTTCTTTATTTTATGATGTAATATTAATTGAAAATTTATTTATATATATAAATGTGTAAAAAATAAGAATAATGTTAAATAACAGTATCATGTGTTTAAATTTTACACACTCATTTTTTTTTAAAAATGAAATCGACTATTAAAAGTTTTTTTAATTTTTATGTAAATTTTAAATTTATTCTTTTTAAAACTTGGACACTATTAAAAATATAATTATTCAACATATAATAATTAGAATGATTATAAGGTCTCATTTTATTATACAGTTTAAATTAGATGAAATAAGATGAGATATTAAAAATTGAATAAAATATTATTATTATAATATATTTTTTTAATATTAATTTTATTTTAAAATTTTTTTATTTTATTTTATATAAAAATTTAAAAAAATAATAAAAAATATATAAAATAAAATAAAACGAGATAGTTGCGTAGATAAATCTAAATATATATATTTTTTTATAAATGCAAAAGAAAAGTTGAGGTGATTGAAGAAGCTTGAAGGCTTGAAGGTTCGAAGGCATGGATTGTGGAGCAGAGACGCCACCCAAAAGGTCAGCGGTGAAACTGAGATTGGGGGCGACGTGGCTGGCACTAACTTTGCCCCTTGCGTCCACGCCATTAGAGAAAATTACTGGCCGGGACCCACCTGGCTGGCGACTTATTCCTTTGCCTTGTATGTTGTTGAATGCATTCATATTGCTGACCAAATTTATTTTTTTATAAGTGCTCGAGTTATAAAAATATAATTATATAAACTCAGGTGATTTTATATTATGTAATAAATTTATTTTATAATAAAAATAATTTTATAATTTGATAAATAATGTCTATTTATAAAATTATTTTTAATATTTTGAAAAAAATTCATAATAATTAAAGTTTTTTTTTGATAAATACTCAGGAAAGTTGCTTATTCTTTAGACAGTTGCTGAATGAGATTTATTACTGTTTCAGTTAAAATAATTACTGTTGTTTAGTATTTACAATGATTTCAATTGAGAAATTCAAATTATAATCTTGGAGTATAAACCAACTTGAAGTTTGGCTAATGCAGTATTGCTAAAGATTGAGCAGTGACATGTTTGGGTTTCTATTTACACCTGTTGTTACGAAATGACTCAATGCATATTTCGATCTATTCTTTCTCTTACAATTTATCGTCTTCAACTACACTTCTTCGTGTTTCATATGATTTTAGATTTTGATCATTTAGATTATATGCACTTAAAATATGTCACATCAATAAATATAACAACAAAACTCATAAAATTGTACGGTATTTTCACGTGAGATTGTGCTAATCTTGATTAATCCAGTTTATTAGGTGTAGATATACATTATTATTCTCTATTTTGTTGCGACAAAATATAAAGAGTTATTTTATTATCGAATTAATGCACAGAATATATTATCTACATTATTTAAATGATAATATTTGATTTATACAATCTAAATTTTAAAATTTCTTTTTTAAACAAGAGTATATTATGCAAGTATTTTATTATATATGATTTACAGACTTAAGAATAAAATCTTAAAAAAATAAAATAAAAGACAATATGAATCAATCCGACAAAAGGAAAACTCCCCACCCCACCCTAAATTCTAACTAATAATATAGACGAAAATAGTTCGAAATTAGGGTGGGGGGCTAGATTTTCATTCAAGGTTTTTTCTATATAAAACATAAAAAAGTAATGTTAGATAAAATTTTATGATGTATAAATTCATACATTTTATTTGAAAAAAATGAGATATAATATTAGAAAAAAAATATGTTAAACTTATATAATTTAAAATTGTAAATATCATTTTTTAAATTAGAGACAAAAAGTGCCGTTATTTGATGAATTGAAGATAAAATCTATTTAAAAGCTTTATTTTTTAACACATTCAGCAGAATGCTCATGTGAAACCTTTCCACCTCAGCGGTGCTAAAAAAATATTAATGTTTTGATTTTTTTAAAGTTATGATAGTGATTAAATAAATCAAGATTGTGGAAGAGGTACGTGTAAGCAGCGTGGAGGGGCCAACCAATGGGGCAAATTTTTTTCTGATTAATGTGGTCGATATGTCAAGTCAGATTTTAAAACTTAACTTTTATATATGAGAAATAATATTTATATTCGGAGTTATATAAATTATGTATAATTTAAAAAAAAAATGAACTAATAAAAGACTCACGTGAAAAAAAAAAATTAATTTTTTAATCATAAATTCTATTTTTTTAAAGTGATTGCGCGACGTATACACACTCTATGATTATATATAACATTACTTTTTATATATGGTAATAGATATACTGGTTTATGTCTAACAAAACTCTAAATTAAATTATATAAACATTGCGTTAATTTGAGAGCACAAAATTTTACTTTTTGCTGATAAACATTATTGTACTCCATGTGCTTGCATATCTTAATTCAAAATTTAAAATTCGGACAAAAATCTTGATAAGAATCTATTTGAACATGTATCAGTGATGAAGAGAGAGAGAGAAAAGAATAGTAAAAAGAGAGACCTAAATACCGTCAAAGCGCTGAAAAGAAAAAGATAAGTAAAAAAAGACAACGCGTGGCCAGAGAGAAAAAGAAGAGCGTCGAGGGAATAGATTAATAGAACACGTTAATTACGGACGAAATCATGCGGGAATTAAGCAGGAGTCCCACGGATTTCCCGTGGGTCTTCGTCGGCAGGATATTTACACCCTTTCATTTATTTATTTATTTATTTTTATTTTTTGACGCATTTAATTAGTGGGACCCAGACCCAGACCCAGACCCAGAGCAATGCTGCTCAAAGAGCCATAAATATTTCATATGGCCTCCCAAGTCCCAAGAGGACTCATGCTTCCCATGAATGTGGGCTCCTGTTCCTCACAATTGCCTGATCCTTCCCATCGTTGTAGGCTTTTTTTTCTTTGAATTTTTTGAAATTTTTATCTAACAATATTAAGATTTAAAGTGTAAGAAAAAAAAACAAATAAAACATATCTAATTATATTTACTGAAAAGTTAATATTATTTGAAAGATGTAGACGGATAATAATATATGATATGGAACGAGTCAAGTCTTTGATCTAAGAAATTCTTTTTTTTTTTTTTTCTCATCTTGCATGCAAATAGTCATTATTAGGATAACAAGTGACCAAAAACTCAAAAATCCTGTTTAAACTTTTGTCCTCGATATTGGTATAAAGTAATGTTACAAACAATCATAAAATATATAAAGATCGTGTAATCGTTTTTAAAAAAAATAACATCCATTATTAAAAGGTTATTATTTTTATGTAAATCTCATATTTATTTATTTAAAAAAAAAAATTATACAACACTTGCATACTACGCAACGGTAAATATCATTTCAGATTGGTAAATACTATATACACGAATTTTATATGAATTTTATTACATACAAGCAAAATCGCGTACTAATCTGCATATTAATACTGATTCATTCATACTTAAAATTTAAATTAATACTGTTTTTAAAAAAATTTACTTTTTAACCAATTACATTAAATTAATGTACAAATTAATACTGTTTGCAACTATATTTTTCCATTTTATATACCTTTTTACCTTCTTCATTTCTTCACTCGACACTTTTTCGACAACACCATCATCACTGTTTTCTTTGGCCTTTACTTTACTTTTCCTTCTTTCTCTTGCTCGTGCCTTTTCCTTTTCTCTGCCATAATCTTCCCTGCCTAGTGGTTCAGTGTAAAATAAGTATGGGTTTTCTATTCACAAGTCAATAAAACATACTATCTACATACATCATTTGCATGATAAAATTTTCAAATTTTTCTTGCAAATAAAATTATGCCATATATATTAAAAAATTACCAAAACCTTCCATACACGCTCCTGACAGGAAATAAAGAATAAAAACTTCTCTAATATTAGAAAGGGAGAAATTATATTTATGACACTCTTCAAAACATCAAGATAAGATGCGGATTCTTATTAATATATAATATTTAAAGTATAAAAAATAAAGTACGTGATATGAACATTATAACTTGGATTCTAAATAAAAAGTTTGATCCTTTGGTATTATATTACAAGAGAGACTATAATTTAAGGATGAAAGTGTAATTATTAATTAGAAAGAGTTACACCACACAACAAAGTAATTCCTCCTAAAACCATACAATTTTTTTTTTTTTTTTTCCTGAGCACCAAAAACATTTCCTGGAAAGAGACATTTTTAGCACTACAAAATTTCACTATTTACTAAAAAATAAAAATAAAACAAAAAACAAGGGAAGAAACAAATCATGGATACGATAAAAATATGAGTGGTCCCTAATTCAAGCATCTGTATGGTGCCATGTGCTGGATTAATAATCTTATCAAGAAAATGGTAGGGTTAGAGAGATAAGACGATGCCTTTCGACTTTATGTTAAAGGACCAGGGTTTCCCTGTGATCGCATTGGGCCATTGGCGTTTCCCTGCCTAACACTCCATTTATTTGAAACTGTGATCCAATCTATCTTTTAGGAAATGTTGATTATTTTGACCTTCCAGATCACTCAATTTACTTGAAAAGCCCAAAAAAAAAAAAAAAAAAAAAAAAATCGCATTAAAACACGCCCACAAAAGCTAGAATGGACGTAAACGCCAGCACTCGATTTACTATTTTTTGCTAGTTTAGAAGCTCTTTTTTTAGTGTTATTTAAGGTCAGTGTAGGCAGCTAAAAGAGATGGGTAAGTACATAGCTCCATTTGTATTTCTTCTTCTGTTTTCACTTTATCCAGAACCGTCGGCAGGTGGAAACAAACGACTCGAAATCATTGAACCTAACCAGAAATGTATTCTCGTTATGGCCGCTTATATGGCAAACCTAACAGCGTGCCAGAAAATACAACCTCAATAATGCAATCTCAGTTCCCACACCTAGCTGGCATACAGAAAAAGGGTTTAAATACGAAAACTATGGGGGTGGTTTTAATAATAAAATGTGATAAGATGATTTTAAATGAAAGTTAAATAAAATATTATTAAAATATTATTTTTTAATATCATTATTGATTTGTGATTTGAAAAAGTTGAATTGTTTATTTTATTTTATGTGAAAATTTAAAAAAATTATAATGATGAGATAAGATGAGATAGTTTCTCAATCCAAATAGCTGCTAAGTGATTTTTTGAAAAGAAAAATTATTTGTTTTTGAGGAGGAAAAGGGTTATCAAGAAAGAGAATTAGATGATTGACTATGATTGGAAATCATTAATAATGATGACCAGATAAGAAAGCAGAGAGAATAAATGCACAAAAGACACATACAAGAAGGAAAAAAGAAAAGATTATTATAAGGGTAAGCACATGTCATCACGAAATAAAATCTCTAGTGCTAACCAAAAATATTTTGCATATTAAAATGAATGACCTGAGAGGAACGGGTTGCTTATGGTGGCTGGTTATTCTGTGGTCCAAAGAAATTCGAAAACACAGATGATATATGATAGTAACTTGGGTTGCCTCCACCTGGCCTCCTTATGACAACCTAATATTGTGTATGGTAGAAAACAAAAAGAAGAATCCGAACAAAACTTTTAAAAGATCTGTATAAGGCAACTTTTTTGGGGGGTGTCTGTAAAAGTTTTTAAAGCATCACGAGAATAACTACTACTATAAACAAGAAGAGGAGTCACTTTTGGGCTTATGCATAAAGAAATGACACGGGTTGCCTTGCAAATAAAGAGAAGATACAGGTCCCATGCCAAAAAAATAAAAGAAGTTGAAGAAAAATTATAAACTATGTTTTAATTGGAGTCACTTTTTATGATAGATGAAACTCTATACCAGATAAGGAAGAATGGATTATGGGTGCAACATGCATGACAAGCCAGGCTATACTTAAATTTGGAAACATGGCATTGTTTTAGGATGGAACCCACATACTTGGGGTGTTGGTCACTGAAGCTTTATTCTAAAGTTCCCCCGTGCGAGGTATTTACTAATGCAATTACAAACTAAATATAGTTTAAGTGCAAGAGCATCGCCATAACCGGGACAAGTTATGAGGTTAATCATCTAGAGCGCCTGCTAAAAGATTCATCCTAGAGATGAAAACAGGATAACTTGAACCAAAGAAGCAAAACCCTACCAACGCAAATTGAAAAAAAATATATATATAAGGATTTTTTTTGTCAACTTCTTGACCATTGCATAATTTGCATTATTGAATAACCAAATGCATCGATTCTTCTGGATGCAGCTGGAGGAAGAACAATGATGACCTATGCTAATTTCTAACAGCCAAATTTCTTGGGTTATTTTTTCATATATATTAAATGAAATTTAGACTTTTTAACCATACTAGATAAACTTAAACTCTTAGGTTGCCACATAAATTTTATAATCAGATGAAGTGGTCAGCACGTAACAAGCAAATGCTGAAGAAACCCCAAAAATTGAAAAAAAAGGGAAGTCAATTTATGTTCTCTGGACTGCAAAGGAAGTACGCAAGTGAACAGATTCAATAGAATAGACCTGTGAACTACAAAGATATAAAAAAAAAAGAGGGTTCAATGCAGGAAAAGCTTACCTGAAGCTTAGTGTATGACAGCTGGAAAAGGCTGGCTTTTTGATACTAGTGAAGTGGCACGGCATTACCATCTCAGCTAAAGAGAAAGGGAGAGAAAAATCAGACCTATTCCCATATAAAAATAATTAAATAGCCAATGCCATCTTAGTTTCAAACTGAGTACCGCTACAAATCAAATTCTAGGTCATTGTTTAGGGAAACATCGTAAGTCAATTACAAAATAATAGAACCCAAATGTGAATATGACAATACTGGATGGAAACCAAGGCAATAGATCAAATAACTGAAAACCCAATACAGATGCCAGATGGTGTAGTTCAAGCCATTAGTAATGGGACAATAACAGCAAGTTTACTTATTCGCGTTGCAAAATCTGGATATTACTGCAAACAGACAAACAGAAAATGAATAAAACTCACATGCATTGTGGCCAACATTCAGGGGGGCCAAGATGAAAGTGTGGCCCTATAGCTATGCCCCTGGGAAAGGAAATTGCTTAGATTATAATTTCTTTATCAGATCTCTGTGAGGGGCCTGCCCTTAGCTTAGCTAGCCTCTGACCACAGTCATGATCATGTGTCTTTGTCGAGAGTCAAGTCCCTTGTGAGGCAGGAGAGACATTTTATACGAGGCAAGGACTGGATTAACATTCTTTACCAAGAAGTTAAGATATTATAACCATTTACATAAAGATAAGCTGTTGTTCTCGTCATAGAGCTCATTCACATAGATGAGTGGAAGTATATACCTAAGGCAACCAATCATCCAAAAATTTTCTTCCTTCAAAGCAAACATTATGAAAAAAATCCACTAGTTTTAAAGATATTAGACAATGAACTTTCTACTAAAACACAGCTTAACTATGAGAATGATCAGTTTCCTTGTACATTAACCTAAATATGCGGTAACAACAACAATTGCATCCGTTTTCAGCTTGCAGTGTTGATCCATGTGGCCCAAGTCAATCATTACTTAAAAATATGGCACATATCAGTTGAAAAACCTGCACCAACTAATTAAAAACCTTTCAATTCATGGTTGATGACAAAAGCCTTTTGATAAGAGTCTCAACAATTTACACTAGGGATGACGTGTGTCAGAAGTTTTTAGGGAAATCTACCTTGTACAAGACTTAACTCGTAATCATTAATTTTAAGTTAAATTGTTTAAAATTTTCCATCTCAACAATTATCACATGTATTTAATGAATTAAAAACCAGACTCAACATATCACATGAAAAATTTTAAGAAAATAAAATTTGAACCATTTGATCTAAAAATTGTAGTTAGAATTTATGGACCCTCCATAATATTTTAAGTAAGGCCCGTGATCTCTAAGAACCCAATGAGTGAAGGAAATACCCTCTTGTAACCATATATTAGAACAAGAGCTATGTTCAAAGCCACAGCAGTTATGATGATACTAGAAATTGTCAAGCAATTATAGGACTTGAAATGCAGCGCTCTGTGATTTCGTGCTTGATGAAGGACCTCATCCCCCTTGCGTGGCCAACAAAAAAACAAGAAAAAAAAAAGGGGGGGAGCAAGGACTGCGATGGCAACTAGAGAAGCAACTCCAAAAAATCATTAATATTCCTGATAATATAGGGAATCAAACCAAGGTTTTATGTAAACTTAACTAAATAGCAGATATAATGTGGATTCCACTTTGTCCAAGGAGAAGAAATTGTCTCACTACTCATACCCTTACTCTTCTCCACTCTTGTTCCTGTTTACAAGGACAATGCCATTTGTAAAATCAGCATCCTCCTCACTACAACATATAGACACCCCCTAAAACATTTATGTGGGAGGAAGATTAATCCAAGTCAACAGATTTGCTTCCCTGTGCATCAGATTACTAATGCTCCAGTAAAATTGAATTTGTGAATCACCACAAGCAACTAAATTTGTACCTCATGCATAGGGAAAATGATAAGGCTTCAGCAAGCAATGGTGAAAATCAGGTTTTTATCCCCGCCACCCCCCCCCCCCCCCCCCCCCAACCCAAAAAAGAAAAAAGAAACTAGAGAACAAAAAGGGAAATAAGAAAGAAAAGAATTGAGAAAGAAACCCAGAGAAAATACTAGAGATGCTGCCGCTAAGAACCAACCACACACTATTTTTTTAAGTAGCTATGATTCCGTCAGTTATTGAAAACCAAACACTAAACTCACTTCAGCCTCATAGTGGGTGGGTATATGACTTCTATTATGAAGAGTCTTAACCTCTTCAATGCATCAAGATATATAATGTTTTGTCCAAATTAAAAATATGCATCACTATAAGTGAAAAAGAGGAGTCCCAGTAAAAGTTACAAATTTTCCAGTTGGCTGGGAAGGATAGACAAATGCCATTCTCAGATCAAACTGCAAAAGGGGTTATGATTTCTACAATCTCTAGGGCCCCCAAGGTCGAAGTTCCCCCAAGGTCTAAGGCTCAAATCTCCTCGGGTGCAAACAATCTCTAGGGCCCCATCCGACTGGGGGACTTTTCCCTTAAATTGCCTGGAGTGCACTTGCAAAAAATTTCTTGCCACGGGTCTGTGCACCTCGGGATTAGTCGGGATGCTATTCCCGAACACCCAGTGCCAATCAAAAAAATAAAATAAAATGAAGCAACACACACATGCACACAAAAAAATACAACGTGTGGACAAAAGTACACAAGTTAGAAGCCATTGCGAACAATAAATTCTCTTCAACCACTTAAGCGCTAAGGTTGAAATACTATGCGGGTAGAAACACTCAACTTACAATAATTTAATATCAAAACACATTAAAACCATGCATCATATGTTGATAGGGTAATTGCCTCTTGTTGTCACACACCTACACACACCAAACATTGTGAACAATCTTCAACCACTATTTGCATTGTATGTTGATAACTACCTCTTGTCATCACACAAATTTTGCTAATGCTAACTTCCTTGCAATTTCTAGATCTTCTCCTCTCTGAAAACAAAACTCTCACTTATTCCTAAACCTATCTAGAGTTTAATCCTACCAAGTCACCTGAATTTCAAGCTGACAATGAAAACAGAATACTTACTCGTAGGAACAAGGGTATATGTGGAGCCAACACATCTTGCATGCCGAAATAAAATTATGGTAAATGATTAAGAACCTGCCTTTTTGTATCCCTAATGTAATACCTAGGATTAAGTAAAGGAGGGAAATTGAGGTGAATGAAATTTCACATTTCTTGGGAGGGAGAAGTTATTGTAGTTTATAACAAATTCAAGAAGTTTTAATTGTGACCTTGATTAGTCATTTTAAAGTACAAGCTCAAATGTGACTTTGACTTTTCTTGGGCCATTACAGATGATATCAAAGCCAATTCCCATCTAGAAGTGTTGAGCTGTGCCACCCATAACTAAATGGCATGATAAGAATGTTGGATATTTAAGGTGGGGAGACTGTAGCATGCCATATTGAGTATAGGAGGGAAAGACTGGCAAAAGAGATCCAATAGTGCCTAGGAGGATGAATGCAAAAGGCTCCAATTGTAACCTCGACTACTCCAATTGTATTGGTGTTATACATTACATTCTTATTCCACTCTCATCACACTGTGCTGACGTGACATCATTTGTCAACCATTAGATCAATTTTTTTTTGCCCCCCCTTCAAATAACATATTCTTAGGTTGATAAGTAATTTCAAGTAACACAGTGTGACAATAGGATAAGAGTGGGATGTGGATGGAGGATATATCATTTTTCGTTGGAGTATGCATATGGTTTGGATTTGGTTCGTAACATATACCTAGAGTCTGATACATGGTGCGGAATCATAAGTTACGAACCATATTGTCTAATGTTCACGCTCGTTGCATCGAAGTATAGTAAATGCAAATATTACGCTTAACCACATGACAGTAGTGTGAAACAAAGGCACAATCTAAGTGATGGCAATCTGTAATCGGAAAAAGGAGTTTTATTGAACATTGGCACACTGCTACAAAAGCATACCATGATCTTTAATTTGCTTTGCACTTACCATCCTATCCAATGAGATACAGATTTAAAAATAAATGTACCGAAGTACTTTAGGTAGCCAACACAGAAACTTATTTTGCGTACTGAAAAAAATACAGATGAACTTCTTCGATCAAAACGTCATTATTTAACAGACTTGACATCAAGGAAGAGGTGCCAATAATAACATTAACTAAAAAGGCATTGAAGATGAATACCTTGATTTCAGGCTTGAGAGTCCGCGAAATTGCCACACTAATACACACGATTAAGAAAACAATTAGCACATGCTCCAAATAAGAAAAAAGGTGCCAAACGCTTTCAAAGCACCTAATGATTCTAATTCAAGCATTAAAAAAACATTGAGGATAAATAGAGGTACGATACCTCCTCTGTTCGGGCGCTGAGAGAACTGAGGAAATGAAGAGAAAATGAAACTCGAAGCGTCACCGATGACATTGCCTTTCGCTTTCAAGGAAACGAAAAAGCTAACTCAAGTTAAAAATTTCGAATTAAGCTCAGCGAGTCGAAACCCGTCTGTTCATGGATTCTGGAAGGGACGAAAGGAAAATGGAACACATAGGGTGATTGTCGAGGTTTAGCAGAAAATAGAAGCCGGAGCCCAGTTGTATCTGGACAATGGATGGAAGCAGGAGCCCGGTTCCAGAAAGCAGAATCCCCAGGCCCACTCAGAAGCCTGCTTAAAACTCAAAAGCCGCAAGGGATAAGAGAGTCATTTTTAACGATTGACATTCATGATATACTGATTTTTGAAAGAATCACTTCTTTTTTGTCACTAATTTTATTACTCAAGTAATTTCGTTAATTATTTTTTGCTTATTTAAAGGGCTGAGCAGGTATTTTTTTAATACTTTTATTTTTTTATTTTTAAATAAAAAATCTAGTTGCAAGCACAAGTACTGTGTATCAATTTAATATGATTGGTTAAAAAGTAAATTTTATTAAAAATAGTACTAATTTAAATTTTAAATATAAAGAAATCAATATTAATATACAGATTAATACGTGATTTTGTTTATATGTATCAAACCTCTTTTTTAAAATGTTTTTGCTCTTTAAAATGAAGTCATGACAAACTTGTTTATATTTTGTACAGGGTATTTTTACTTGTCGTCAAGATTTTATCCTTGGGTGTGCCCCTACTGCAATTTTCCTTTTTTTTTTTCTAAATATTTTTTATACATTTTTAAATATCTTTTCAAAAACACAAATATACTAAAAATAACCTTTTTAATCATTTTATAAAAAGGAAAAAAAATTAAAATACATAAAAATATACCAACAAAAGTAGTATTTAGTACTTTTCAATTAACATAATTTTTAGTACATGCAGTTGTATTTCTGCAGACGAGTACGTAATTATACATGAATAGCGCGCCTCAAACTTCTAATTTTACATGAGAGAAAAAAAGAAAAAGAAAAAAAAGGAAACCCTTTTACACTAATTACCGGCCTACATAACCTCTAGCACCGTATACAAGAGGAGTCTTCTGAGGAGTTACGTCTGCTTTGCAGTTTCGACTCGCGAAGCAAAAAACTAGATGCTTCAATTGCCTCATCTATAGACAAGAAGAAATACTCCTTCCCAATGGTGTCTACGAATTTCGAGGCTATCATCTTCTCCATAACCCTAATCCTTGGGTTTATGATTGCCATCTGGAAAATATGGATGAATAAATAAATAAATAATCTAGCTTCAATTCATTATTTATAACGAGTGGTGCTCGTGGTATGTTTACCTTAATGTCAAATGCTTGCAAGGTTTTGCGTATTTCAATTAACGTTTCGATGCCCGTCATGTCAATAGATGTAACCCCTATACACAGAGACAAAACACATTTCAATTGATCACATTCAAGTCATTGTTAAAAGATTTAATTTATGAAAATAAAAAAAATTAAATTAAATCTTAGTGAAAGAGTGTGACAGTGTATTCTATTCACTATCCCAAATTACAAATATAATTTTTTGATTTTAAATTATATTATAAACTATTCTTGATATGGTGGCGAAATTCTCCGTACCTGTCAAATCTAATAAAACATGCTCAAGACTGCTTCCTTCAGAAATTGAAATTGCCTGTTCCTCTCGAGTCCACATCAAGATCCTACTCAAAATCAAAGCAGGCCAATTCATATATTGAACTATACCCTTTTGAAGGTACTGTAGAGTGTGCATGTGTGTGTGTGTGACAAGTTGACATGAACTACATTATATTATTAATATATATAAACATGAATAATTACGTACTTTTCTCTGAGGTAGGTGGAATTGGCAAAGTAAATAGGGGAACCAACTTGTAGAAGTAGGATGCCCTGGATATTCGTTGAATCTGGATACTGCTCAATGTCACGATACATGCTTGAGTTGGCAACTTTTCCAAGCTTGCAAGTGGAAGGCCTTGCCATGTATACGAGTGCTCTAATTAGACTAAGTCCAACCTGAAAGAACAATTTATACACGGAACTCAATAATAAATGACTAATTAAGATACTTTTTGTTTGATACTTTATCCCGAGAATTAATGGATTAACTTTGGAAAAAACTGATCACTATCTAATTAATTATTAATTATTTCATGATGACATGGGCATTCGTTCACTCGTATTGGAAGGAGATGCTTTGCAAGTTGTGAATAATTTATCGAGTAAAAACACAGACTGGAGCCAAGCATGTTTGTTAATTGAAGACACCAAAGCTTTGCTTTGACAAGTTTAAAAATAAGATGAGATACAAAATTTTCATATTATTTTATCTTATTATTATAATTTTTTCAAATTCTCATATAAAATATAATAAAAAATTTAATTTTTTTAAATCTCAATTCAATTATTTTAAATCTCAAAATAATAATAATATTAAAAAATAATATTTTAAACTTTTAAATCAAATTCAAAATTATCATATTACTTCCAAATTACCTACCCTAAGCAATCAAGCAGTTCATATTCTTACTCGAGAAGCTTTATCTCTAGAAGAGGATCTTATAGGTATGGAAGAAATTCCATTTTGTATTTAATCAATTGTATCCCAAGAGATGTTATACGAATTGTTGAGCAATAAAATTATTCTTTTTATAAAAAAAAAAAAAAATTCATGATGACCCTCAATTAGCAACTAAACAAGACACAATAAACCAGAAATTTCAAGGGAAAATAAAGTGTTATATATTCTTGAATGAAAAGTATTACAATTATAAATAGATCTTATAAAAGTAAACCCACAAATTGACAAAACTTTATATGATATGTTAGATCTATTTTATAATTAAAATAGATTTACAATCTAACGGTATTTCATTAAATCAAGTTAATTTGTAAATTTATTTTTGTAAAATCTCTTTATGGCTAAAACAATTCTCTTCTTGAATTCGTAAAAACTTACGGAAAGAACGAGGCCAACATCCATGCTTACGAATGCAACACTGAAGAAGGCAGCCATGCAAATGATAAAATCGAACTTGTCGACCTTGAAGAGGTGATAAGCCTCTTCATAGTTGATGAGTCCAAGCATGGCAGACATTATAATGGCAGACAAAGCAACCAGAGGGGTGTAACTAAAGAGAGGAGCCAAGAACAGCAGCGTCAGCCCCATGCCGATCGCCATCACTACGTTTGACATAGCAGTCTTACATCCGGCATTGAAATTTACAGCAGTTTTCGAAAATGGTCCTGCATGAGCGCATAAATTAATTTAAACGTACACCTTTTTTTTGGGGGGTAAAATTTCTGAATGAATATAAAATTTCACCAAAAATTAAGAGAAAAAGATCGAATAAGTATGTATAATAATTTCACACCAGTTGTCAAGTAGCATGAAGTGAAAGACCCAACAATGTTCATCAAGCCAAAGGCTATCATCTCCTTATTCCCATCAACTTGTTCATTGTTCATAATGGCAAAGCTTCTTCCAATTGCTATTCCTTCCTGCATGAATTATTTTTACTTATATATATATACCCTTAAATGAAATTATATTAATTTATAGAAGAGATCAGAGTACTTACGGCCATAGCTATAAGGCCAGTTGTGATCCCCGCTTTTATTAACGCTGGTAGATATTTAGAATCAAAGTTTAGCAAATTGATTGAAGGAGGGTTTATTCCTTTCTTCAAATGTCCCACCTAACATATAAAGAAGTAAAAGGTAAAAATTAAAAAAAAAAATCATATATATATATATATATAGAGAGAGAGAGAGAGAGAGAGAGAGAGAGAGAGAGAGAGAGAGAGAGAGAGAGAGAGAGAGAGAGAGAGAGAGAGACTCTAACTGTATCACTGAAAGGATAATCTTAAAACAAAAAAAATAGAGTTGATAAATTAAAAATAAGAAAAAGTAGGGCCCTTACAATTTGAATACCATGGTCCTCCGCATGAGCGAAATAAGCAAACAAACATCCAATCACAACGGTCACCATTGGAGCTATGGCCGACACCCAAAAAAGCTTTGGGTTCTTTTTTCTCTGCAAATTTATGCTTGAACGTCAATGCTATATATTACAAAGTCTCTTTTGTGTGTGTGTGTCACACAGAGAGAGAGAGAGAGAGAGAGAGAGAGAGAGAGAGAGAGAGAGAGAGAGAGAGAGAGCAATACCACATATCTAGTTGTTTGAAGGAAACAAAGGAAAGTCACACCGACCACTGCACTCTGCCATCTCCACTGTCGATGATGAAAAATAACCATCATCATCATTTTTTATAAGACGACTAACTCATGTTTATTAATGGCGCTCGTGTTTAATTCTTCATTTTTTCCAAAAGAACATCATGATGTTTCATTAATAGTATGGAACATGGCTAGGGCTGTCAGAGATCGAGATCGATATCCAACTACAACGACAAAATAATTCCAAATCCTTTTATTATTTATAACATTTCTCTAATGATATTACAACATCAGAAACAGTAAAATTAAAATATCATAGAAATTAGAGCTGTAGTAGTACTTTAGCCGCCTTAGATAGATCACAACTATAAGATATAGTTTAATTCATTACCTTTTATATTTATGGATCATTGACTCAAATGATAACAGATTAGAAACACAAGATAAATAAAATATTACAAAAAACTCACCATCTAAGGTATTTAATTTATGAAATCTAGTACTTATAAAGACCTAATTTTCTTTTACAAAAAAAAAATATATATATATATATATATAACGGATCCGGATTCCTTCAATATTTCTTGAGCATTTAATCTTATCCGAAAAACTCATATGAACAACAAGTTATACAAATGCTACGTACAGGATTCATTTTATGTATCTAATTCTCTAGTACACCTTTCAAAAAGAATTTTTCCAATAACGATCGACATGCAACTTTGTGTTACACATGGCTTATATCTAAGAGAATTTTCACGTGATCTATATGAAAACCTTATTTTAAGAAAAGCTAGCTATCTAGAATTCCTTATTGGAAATACTGTATGCTTATTTATTATTGTCATTTCGGGTAACAAACCACTACATGAATTCATGAGTTCATGCGCGTGGAATCCAACCAGATACAAGGCCCTCAAGCCCTGTTTGGATGATGGGAAAAAAACAGACAAGATTAATTCTTTTACTTTTGTTTTTTTTGTTTTTGTTTTTTTGTTTTTTGTTTTTTTTTTTGCGTACAAACCTCATTTCTGTTCTTGAAGATTGCATGCACTACAGATATGACGTCTGTTTTAGTCGTGAAATGATGCATTCCAAAAAATCCCTTTAACTGTTGCAGGCAGATAATTATCGCCGTTCCTCCCATAAAACCAGTTATCGTCGAATGCGATAAAAAATCCACTAGAATTCCCAACCTGCAGAAATCATCTTTAACTTGTTATCAACGGCCAACATCTAGGTAATTATAATATATATATTTTTCTGTACAGACTTGAAATAGTCCTTAAAAAAAACCTTGAAACAGTCCCTCTTCGATCTTCTCTCTATTCTTACCTCAGAAAACCTAGAGCTGTCTGAAAGATACCAGTGATGAAAGTTGTTGTAAAAAATAAGTGGATATACAATGCCGGATCATCTTTTGGCGATACCACATCTGAAATGGTCGACTGCAGGAGCAATGAGCATGCAGCTACGGTTCCCACTGCAATATGCTTCGAGTTCCCGAAAATAGCGTATATGAGAGGCGGAACAAAGCTAGAATCTACAAAAAATTAATAGCCAAAATCTATCAGTTTTTTTTTTTAATGAGAAGAACTAAATTAATTTCCACTGCATGATCTTGAACCAGTTAAACAAATATATAAATATATATATATAGGTCTTACGTACAGAGGCCAATGATGGGAGGAAGGGATGCGAGTTTGGCGTAGCTGATTCCTTGAGGGATGGCAAGGCTAGTAATGGTGATGCCCGCCAGAATATCATATCGAAGCAAACGTAAATTATATTTGGGAAGCCATTCGAAGATCGGGAGGAAGTATCGTATGGCTTTTTTGGCACAGCGAGAGGGTGTTTCATTTTTGAATTGCTGGAACGGATCGTCGGGGAAGAAAGTTTCTTTCAGATCCGATTTCAAGACGGTGGAAAGGCCTCTAGGTGGAGCAAAGCTTACCGGGTGTTCAGGCTCGTTAGGAGTGCCCATAGTGGCCACAAGCAAAATTGTTAAGTGGAGAGAGAGATCAGAGAGAGAGAGAGAGATAAGAGGGGATTGGCGAGAGTAAAGGATGCATTTGTTATGCATTTATAGGCAAATATAGTGGAGAATGATACAACTGTGACGAATGGATAAGGAAAATTTGACAAACTAGCTAAAATGACGCAGATAATATTAATTTCAATTAAGTCTTTTTCTTTGTTTTCGTTTAAGCGTACTCCAGGAAAGGAAAAGCCGTAGAAACTAAAAATACCTTTCACAAGTCCATGCATATATAGTTATTCAAGTGGAATTATTCGAAAACAGATCGAAGAAGCCATGCATTTGTCTCGAGGAATTAGAGGAAACAAAAAGATAATGAAAAAATATATATATATATTAATAGAGGGAACATCTTTCACCCAACTTTCCTTTCTTCTGAGATATATATATATATATTATATATATTTATATAATATTGTTTCGGAGGAAGGAATGGATCGAAAGAGATGGAACAGATAAAAAAATAATTTATTTGGAAAATTAAATTCTGTCTTATATATTTGGGACTTTATATGTCGAAAAATGCATCCATGGAATGGCAATATTATTACCAGTCATGATAGCCTTCCATGATGGAATTACTTTTCCCCTTCATATCACAAGCTGTAGAGGAATTGAAAAAGAGTTGTTTATAAAATACTCGATCGTCGTCTGTAGAATCATGACGGTTTCGAATAATTTCGAGCTAGATTTCTAATTAATAATGGCAAAGATTTCAGTGGTACAATTTTCCGAAGCCAAACTATTTGGATAATGCGGACCCGTTTTTCATGCTGGCCAGAATAAGCAATATTACATGATATTAATGATTATATATATATATATATATATATTTCAGATTAACCTTGAAGTTTATTGTTTAATTACATGCCGGAGTCAGTTATTAATGACAGCCACATCGGTTTCACGAATAAGATCAGCTAGAACAAGACATGAAATTCTAAGTCCTACGTCGTTTCGTACTCGTTTGGATTTAAAAAATGTTTGATCAAATCTCATCTTATTATTAAATATAATAAATAATTTAATTTTTTTAAATTCTAAAACAATAATAATATTAAAAAAAATTCTAACAATATTTTATTCAATTTTTAACTTTCATATGAAATCATCTTATTTCATTTCTAAATCCAAACCAGATCTTAAAAACGACTGCCTCAAAGATCATGCACGTTCATGTGCTCTATATAAATAAGCAGATCAAGAATATAAATATATATATATGTATAGTTGTTTTTATTTTTAATCCAATTAAACAAATTAAAGGAAAAAAAGAAAAGAAAAAAAAAAGAAGAGGAGATATATAAATGCTGATCATGAGTTTTCTTTCATCTTGGTGCTGGGAAAGGAAAAATAAATCAAGATGATCAGCACTCTGCAGCTGCTAATTTCTAATTCTAGTTGTCTTTTAGTTTATTTTTCTTTTTGGTTAACTTGGCGTGACTTCATTAACGGGCCATTCATCTATCATATTGCATCTCTGCAATCTGCAATCTGCATCATGGAATATGGTTTTATATATGAAACTTAATAACATGCTAGCTAGGTGACAGAACAGCTAGCAGCCGATGAAGATTGATTTATCTGGAATCTTAAAATTCTTTCACAAAAATGAGGAATCCCATCTTAATCTCGCAAAACTCATGATTCTAGTGGTGGGTTCAACCTGGCCCTTCCTGCATGCACCCCCCGCCAAAAAATAAAAAAGGGGGTTACAAAGATACATGACATCATGAGCTAGTATACGTAATTGGTTAATAATGAAGCAATAACGTCGACAGTGATGTATATATGTATATATCATGATCACGGTAAATAAAACTTTGCCAATTCATCGTAAGGTGTAAAAAAAAAAAGAAAAATAAAAAACTTGCATATTATAAATATATATATATATATATATTCATGCATGGATATTAGTACGAATACGTATGGCCGCCCATACTGGATGCATTTGCCTGTAGTACAAGTACTTGCTCTGATCTATAGGTCTGGCAAATAATTTGTTTGAAAAATGCATGCTTATCCGATCGATGGTTCACCCCAGCGATTAAGTTTTTTGTTTATTATTATTATTATTATTTATAATTTTAATTTAATAATTAAGTAAGTGGTTTTTAATAAATTTATAAATTTTAATTTTTTAAAAAATATTTAATGAGTTTTAAAAAATGTTTGAAAAAAAAACACAAAAAAAGGTAAAAAATTTTACCTGTGATTCTCTCGATGGCCTGGTCCCTTTGTGAAAGTAGCACCACCCAATTTGTTTTAGAAGCACTATATTTACCGAAAAAGTGTCCTGAATTTGTGTCCCGGTTTCATTTTTTTTTTTTTTTAACTTAACGATTAAGAAATTTTTTTAAAATAATATTGTGATTTTTTTAAGTATTTATGATGATTAAAAAAATGTATAAAAAAATAAAAATAAAATGCATTGTTCGGGAGCTTTATTCGGGATGGCTTTCTGTGAGTGTAGAAGTACTCAATTTGTTTATATCACAATCACTGTTTTTCAATTCAATTATGCCACATCAATATTTACTATTTATAAATGTATCATCTTAAATTCATTATATATAATATGTTTTATATATATATATATATATATATAAATTTAAATGTGATAAAATATTGTTAGTATTTTTTCACCATAGATCGATACGACCAACAATAATATTGTTGAAGATGCAAATTTATCGTGTTATCAAACTTGTAAATGTGGATGGTACGTACACATGCATATATATATATATATATATTAAGCCTTGAATTAACTAATTAAGCAAATTAATGAAGTTGCACTTAGGTTGGCAAATTAAGGCCGAGCAGGTTGGCAATGATCATTATATATATATATATATATATATATATCTCTCTCTCTCTCTCTCTCTATATATATATTATAGTTATTCGTGTCAGTAACATTTGACGTTATGCATGCATGCAGACCCACATATATACATATATATATATATATACACACACATGCTGCATTTAGTTAGCCGCGCGCATCATGCACAGTATTTATTTATATATTAATTGTCTATAATTATTTATTATAAGATCTTTATTATTATTCTTTAATTGCTAGCTAGCTAACATGCAGATCATAAAATCTTGATAAATAGTACATGATACATGAATTGGCGCTATCTACACGTTCCTTGTTGATCAATATATATGTGGCGTCTCCATCGATCCTTCTATGATTTGTTCACCACAGATTTGGGTGTAGTTGAAGCCGCCATGCAATATTATTGATTTTGTCACTGCCCCAGCACACCATCCCCCACCCAAAAGAAGTACTAATATTTTCAATGCACACCATCGAAGATATTTGAATAAAATGGAGGTACGTAAATATATCATGGCTTTTGTAGTTTTGACTCTTGTAGCTAATATTCTACATTAGTAGTACTTTTGACCCTAATACCTATGATCAAACAACTCAGGAGAGGAAGGATTTAACAGCGATTGTGGATTGAATAATTAAAAAAAAAAAGGATTTTCTAATAATATAAATATATCTCTCTCAGCTCATAGATAACCTTGCAATATTTAGGGATGATTGCCTTAATTTGCCTAGTGTCCCTCGTACTGGCCGGGAAATATATATTGGCTATAATATATTGACCCATATATGGTCTCGTATGATGTGTCCAATGGGCGAGTAGCTAGCTGTCTCCCTTGATTGATTAGCTTGTGGATTTTGACTGGTCTCAACAGTTTTTAGATACAGAGGACCCCCATATATCCGACAAAAAACTAATAAGATGGATTGAATGATCATCTCAACTTCTGGGTATCGATCGTGGTCATGAAATTATCGATCGTAAACAAGTTGTCAGGCAGAATCAATGGATTGAAATCATGCATGCATGGGTACCCACTTACCAAATTAAAAGTCAAAATGTAAAATGTCGCTTCCTCAAATCCTCCAAATTAAAGGAACGTCGGTTTATAGAGTTCAAATTGATGAGGTGTCTCTACTTTCATATAAAACCTCCCTCAGTTAGCATTCGTGCCGCCAAGAAGAGGGAGACAGCATTACGCGTCACGCATGTATAATTGGGACTGTATGTTGGTTTGTTCTGAGCTACAACATGCGGCAATATTAGACCCTGTAAGCTACGAAACGAAAAGAAGAATTCTTATTTTCACCCTACAGAAGTATAAGCTTGCAAATATGAGTCTTAGAATATTTATTTCAGAAAAGAAAGGGCCATTGGTTATTAATTATTTGGCTGCCGCGCCAAGTGTGCTCGTACAATTGGCCGCAATTCGCTTAATTAATTATGGATTTTACTTACAGTAAGAACTCTAGATCAGTCTATTGGACTGATCATATACATACATTCGATTGACAAAAGATATTGAATCGATTGATCTCTACTAGTACTTCAGTAGTTATCATGATAATGAAAATTATTACAAGCAACTTCAAAGACAGAATCAATGGAAAATGAAAGGTAAGAAAATAAAAGAACGAACATTTGTGAATTTGGGTACCCACTTTCTAAAAAACAAGTATATAGCTAGCTAAAAAACAACTTACTTCCACAAAACTTCCAAAATGGAGTGTTCAAATCAGAGTATGCGACTACACTACTGCCATATGAACCTCCCTCAGTTAGCTAGCTAATTTGGAGATCAGGGCTTGCCGGGGGAGGCATTACCTAAGCTAGCTACTTCGAATGTGTGATCATGGTCATGCTGTGCAACACATCAAAAAGATAAATCTGTTCAAATTTGAAACGTAATCACTTATTGGGTTCTGTAGTTTGGTGGTTAATCATGCACCAGCCTTTTCAGTCATTTCAGTGGCGGCCTCAATCATTGCATGCCTTGCCAAATAATTCAAATCTGGATGACAAAATATGGAAAAAAAATGTACATAACAATAGAATAAAAAAAAAAAAACTTAAAAAAATAAATTCTAGTGATCATGGATGACATACCAGCTAGCCTCATGTCCAACCCTTATTTGGAGAAAGCTCCTAGAAGATGTTTGAAACATGCAGGCCGGGGATATTGATCATGTATCAGCGCGCGCGGGAGCTTTTCAAGATTGGTTAAATTACAAAAGTATCATTAATTCACACTGAAATAGTTGGCTCATAATCTCATTCTTCCTGCTCTATATGATGGGGCGGGCTTTGCTTGATTAGAATTGAACTCCATTCACACATATAAAACAAATTAACCCAGTTTGGGTCAATTGATCTTAGACTAGTGGTAGTACTTCTCTTGTTACTTGAAAATAGAAATGACCACACAACTTGTTGTAATTATAATGCAAAGAAATAAAATATTTCCTTCGATGTCGAGGCGGCTAGACATATTGTTCCTTATTACATTTCCAATAACTAGTTTCCTATTTAGGTTCGCTGTATTATTAAATCAGTAATGTTTTTTATCATCTTTTTAAACATCATCATCTCATCATTTTCTAATATGCCAACAATTTATTAATGAACTTTTGCCTTCTTATATATTAGGGTACTGCGGTGGCCAAAGAATGATGGTTAAAATTATGATAATGAATATATACAAATTTTCTTATTGCATTTAGAAGAAAATTCAGTGGATTGATCCTACTTCCTAGTCATTTGAAAACTTTGCATGGCCTGCGCAGCATATTTGACAACCAATAGTGTCTTAATCAAGCTGATTAATTAACATGGTCGACCGGGCAATAGTTATCAAACTATTGATCATGTGGTGCCCTCATCAGCCGATTGATCGACTTTATATGTGACACCTACAAATTAAATAGTTTATTTGTAGAGAAATGATATTTACAGTTATAAAGTGCATAAACGTTGCACAATACTTTTGAAAAAAAAAATGAGTATATAAAGGACCAATCACATTAAAAAAATAATTTTTTAATAGTTAATCCACTCTTTTTTGAAATGATTGCGTGATATTTGTGCACTTTACGACTGTATATAACAATATTATTCTTCTTTGTAAACAGTTGCGTCTCATTCCTTCCTTTTATTTTTTTTTTTGGATTTTCCCTCTATTTTTTCAAGGTAAACTTAAAAAATTGCACTAAATGGAAAATAAAAAATATGACACGTTATAAGTTATTTTTCAAATTCTATTTATATATTTATATTAGAGCCAGACTTTTAAGATAAATTTAGTTACTGGGATTAAATTAATTTTGAGTAAATTATTTAACCCAAACTTAAATTTATTAATTAATTTTTAAACAAATGGTTATATAATTTTTTTCTTCAAAAAAGATTATTTAGGTTCAGTTTAGTAATAGAGAATTTTGAAATGAGAATTTTAAATTTTAAGATGAAATATTATTATTATTTTAAGATTTAAAAAAGTTAAAAAAAATTAAATTATTTATTATATTTTATATAAAAATTTGAAAAATTTTTTATAATAAAATAAAAATTTTTATTTAAATTTAAATTTTAAATAAAAATTTTTATGTGCCAAACTCAATCTTAAAGGGTTCTCAGTTTTTTGTTGGGTGATGGCCTGCCGTTTATTTGATCCACCTGTACTTCTCGATCTCCATGATTTTTTTATTTTATTATTATTGTGATTAATTGATGAAGTACCTTTGAGTCAAAACATCCTTCGAATCATCTCTTTCCACTTATTCCTTGTCAAGACCATTTTCCAAAATACTGTTGCTTCAACTGCACACATTAATTAAATACAATATATTATATATGACATAATGCAATTCAAGTCCAACAAATCCACCTGCATATACATACTTTAATAATGCCAGATTAATTAGTCCCTAAAATGGGAACACACGTGGCCTCCATTACCTGGGTTTGGCTTGAATCCGGTGCCAAAAGAACAGGACAATCTCCTGTTAAAGAATTAATAGTCATAATTATTTGTTAGTAATCCAGCTACTTAATAATTTTCATTTTTTAGATGTGCAACACATTTCATCCCCTTTAAATATTTATTCGTTAAACATATTTATTCATTAAGCATAAAGATTTAGTTTGCATATTTAATCATTAACATACAGGAGACAAGCCAGACGTGAATATAATAACTTGTATCAAATATATTTATATTTTTCAATTTTATAATATTTATAATAAATTATATATTATATACCGGCACTTAGTAAATAATCTAATAAATGCAAGTGCATTCTCATTGGTATTTTTAAACTTATTTTTAAGAAAATTTGGACAAAACTGAGTAATGTTAAGTATATTTTAGAGTGTATAAATTTTACATATTTCTTTTTGTTAAAAATGAGTTTTAAAATTAAAAATATAATATTTTAAATAAATCTCAAATTTATCTTTTATTTTTTCAAAAAAAATGCAAAATTTGCAGGTCTCAAAATTAAAAAGAGATTAAATATGTTGAGTATTTCATATATGAAAGTTATTAAATGATAAAATAAAAGATTTTGATTTGACTGAAATGAATGCAAGTGCATACTCAGAGAAAAGAAAATAGAAAAAAATTTGGTTGGTTAAGATTGTTTGTTGGTAGCCAACCATGCCTATTAATTCTTTAACAGAAGATTTCCTGTTCTATTTGCACAGGAGGCAAGCCAGAACCTTAATCAACATAGATACACTGATATCATGTGGAAGATTTTGCAACCACCAATATCCAATCCACCGTCCAAAAAAGTCAGACTTCAACAAAGCATTTCTTTGAGGCCGCAGAAAATGCCATATAATTAAGCTGGTGAGAGTTAGGGATTGTTTGGCAGCAAACCTGTGAAAAAAGTACTTACTGAGAATATTTAAATGTAGCATTTGTTTTTGGTAGAGGGCCAAGGCATCAAAACTGAACTGAATCGAATCGGACCGATTATATCTCTAGCCATGATCAATCTTCTGTACGTGTTATTATATTTTATTTTGATATCTAATTTTAAATTTTAAGATTATATGTATTTTCAGGTATCTAGATGTAATGATATTCACAATTTTTCTCTATCATAAGTTTGGATATTAAATAAAATTAAAATATCATTATCTAAAAAAAATAAAAAAAGATCAGCCTTGCATATTGGAGCAAGGAAGATCATAATTAGATGATCGAGAAACCATTTCTCAAATTCTTTTCTAAAATTGACAGTCTCATGTAAGAAAGATAATCACGATAAAAAATAGATCTAACAATTTAATATTTATTATTGTCAAAGCGTAAATTTCTCAAGGTCAAACTTAATTTGTATGTTTGTTTCTTTCTCGCTTGAAGCTAGGATCTTGATCCAGATTTGTGGACATTGTAACGAAACAAGTGAAATTACCAGTTTTTTAGGAGCAAAATATTCTGAAAGCTATGCAAGCTTTAAGTTGGTTCCAAACTCGCCCTTGTACGCATCTGACCTTTGGATGCTTTTCTCGAATTCGACCTTTGGTGGGCTGGAAAGTCAAAACTCTTTTTGAGGTGTGCTAGAAAACAGTAGATTCAAAACCGGCTTCTGAAGTCCTACGCCTCAAGCTGAGAAAGCCAACACCAAAAAGAACTCATGTCCTACGTACATATATGCGCGCACCCGTTTCATATGATCAATGGCAACCAGTACATGAGCCACCACGTAATAATCCATTTTGTCTTGCATTCAGAAGCATGGCATGTAAAGCGGCTAAAGCCAAAGTCCATAATATCATGAATGGCAGGCTTTAGTAATCGACGTACGACTCTGCCTTATGTTCTGAAACAAACTCTCAAGCAAGGTCAATAGGCAAATTGAGGGCGTTACCCAATTGTGATGTGATTAATGAGTTTTGCTATTTATAAGTCGGTTAGTAAATACATCATGTTTGTAATTGAGATCGCATTAGCCATAAAAATATCCAAAACATCAATATTCTTTTATGCTAAATAAAGTGGCCGTTTCTATATAGCGATGAGTTAAGTATTGTGTCAATAAATAAACTTGTAAATATTTATTTAAAAATAAATTTATTAACACGCCTCTTTAATATTGATGCACCAAATATAAAGTAAGTTTGCCACATTAGTTTAGATTAAAAAAGAAAAAAGGGAGTAATACTACTACATATAATTTTAGAGTGTACAAATATTATGGAATCGTTTTAAAATAAAGTAAAGTCCATTAATTTAAAAAAAAAAAGTAGAGTTTTACTATATAAAAGTCTGGTACTTGACACACTACTTTACTATAAGATCTATCCAATTATATTCATAACACGCCAAACATGTTGTTTATGTGCATCAACTTACATAAACAAGTATAATACCTTTATTGTTAACAGACATCATCTTATATAAATAAATTTAGAACTTTAAGATTCTTTTTTTTATGGATGTAAGTGATATTATGTTTACAAACAAAGAAACTTACAAATAAATCTGTTCTTGACAACATGTTTCCTAAAACACTGTTTGCTCGAACTTCGGCCCAGCAGAATCAATCAATTCTGGCCCAGTTAAGACTCTATATATATGATAATGGATCGAAAAACGAGATTTTTTTAGGTAAAAACTTGCTGATAACAGTTAAAAAAGGCTTATCAATCTGGACATGTTGCGTTGCATGAAATATTCGGCTTCTCATGCCATTATCAACGAGGGAAATGTTACTAATAATTGTAGAGTAAATAAGGATTATACAGTTATTTTGAAAAAAAATAAAATTTTTTATTAAAAAATTATTTTTTATAAGTTTTATATTTATTTATTTTTAAATAATTATGTAATATTTGCACACTTATAATTGTGAGTTTTATTTCTCTATTAACATTTAAAAAAATATGAGAGGAATGTTACATATAATTGTAGAGTAAATAAGGATTATAAAGTTATTTTAAAAAAATTTATTATTAAAAAATTAAGTTTTTTATAAGTTTTATATTTATTTTATTTTAAATGATTATGTAATACTTGCACACTTATAATTGGAGAGTTTTATTTCTCTATCAACATAAAAAAAATAAAAAAAATTTCATTTTAAAATGAATAAATAAGCTTTTCTTATGAGTTGTATTATTTTTTAACACCGACATAGGCTTTTTTAAGAAGTTTGTGCTTTTTTTTTTTTTCTAAAAAAAAAATCTTTAAATTCAGATTAAATCGTAGACTTTCGTTTAAATATGTTTAGAACTTTAAAATTGAGATTAAATCCTAAAAATGATATTCAATTTAAATTAAACTTTTTTTAGAAGTTTTTTAATTTTTCAACGATTATTTTATTTTGTATTATTTATGTATATCATAATTTTTAAAATATGATATACAGGTGTCAAATATTTATTAGTATTGACTTGGAATTTTTAACAGATGACTAAGGGAATGGTACTTATGGAAGAATTAATTTGACCAAAACCAAAAGACAAATACTCTAGGTACAAAGCGATTACATAAAAATGAATATATAAATTGACGAGATTTAATGTAATATATCAAATTATAAAATTACTTTTAGTGTAAAGTAGATCAAACAAATCATATAAAGTCACATCAATTTATAAATTTACTTTTATGTAATTTATTTATATCTATAGCAGTTCAAAACTAAAAATATAAAGGGTCAAAAGATAAGAATAAAATTTAGGAACTAATTTTTCATAGAGACAAATCACAAGGACAATTTTAGTGAGCTCTTTTAGTAATTAACTCTGAAATAAAATATCGTAGTACAAAAAGTAACAAAATTTACAATTTTATTTTATAACTCTACTTAAAATAAAGTTATGTAAAATCATTTTTTTTAATGAAAAAACACAATTACATTGATTAATTTAAAATGAGTTGTAAAATAAATGGAAAAAAATAGTAGATGTATCATTATCTAAGACGCATTTCATATCTCCATCTTTCTACAAAGTTTTGACACAAAACTTGAATCCAATTTACTCAATAGTTGGACGAGCAATTACATACTTACATATGAATCGGCTGGGCAACCGGGCTAGATTTTTTTTTCGGCCCGATCCGGAATTTGGATAATCGGGTTTCGGTTACGGGCACTTGCCTGGAAAACACCCGGGCTGGTACCGGGTTTCTAAAACCCGGGTGCACCCGGGCTGGGTACCGGATTTAGTATCCGGGTTTTAAATCTGGTACCCGAGTTTTTTTAAAATCCAAACCCAGTGGCAAAACGACGTCGTTTTGACACTGGGTTATACAGCATCCGATTCCCCCCCCTCCCAATCTGACTCTCTCTCTCTCTCTCTCTCTCTCTCTCTCTCTCTGTGATGACCTGTTTTTATGTGTATTTTCACTGAAGGCACTTTTTAATTTATTTAACATAATAGTTCTTTTATTTTAAATTATTGTATTTTAAATTGATTTTAATTTATTTGATGTTGTGTTTAATTTATTTAGTCGTTTTACGGTTTTTAAAATCGTTTTCGACGGATCAGTTTTGATTTCCAGAGTGAGGACTGGACCTCATTTCTTTTCCTTAATCTTTTCTTTTTCTTTTTTCTTTTTCATTTTTCTTTTTTCTTTTTCCTTCTTTTTCTTTCTTTTTCTTTCTTTTCTTCTTCTTTCTTCTCCTTTCTCTCCCGCGTACGCCGAACAACCTCTTTTTCTCCTTTCCGTCGTCGCCCCTTTGACCACCCAGTTCTCCGCCGTCTGGCCACCGTTTAGTGCACCACCACCACCATTCTCTTCCCCTTCCACCATAGATCATCCCCACCAATTTTCAGAGCCATCGAACCAACTGTTAGCCACCGCGAGCCGCCGGAAGTCACTGCACCTGCTCTGTTTTGCCCCTGTCGCCGGTTGCTTTCTCAGCCTAGAACTGCCGCTCGCCGGCGGCGTGGCCTACACCACCCACCCAGTTTTCTTCCCCTCTCACCGGTGAACATTCCCACCAAGTTTCACCTCCATCCGAGCCACCGTTAGCCGCCACGAGCTCCTCCAAGCCATACGGTTTTTCACCTTTTCTGGCGCCGTCGCACCACCTCCGGCCACCATCTCTTCACAGCTTCTTCCCCTACCTCTTGCCGACCTAAACCACCCATTTCTGGCCTCGATCCGTTGCCGGAGCAGCTCCCACGAGTTCAACTTCGTTCAGCCCCTTTTTGGCCTTCGACCGCCGTTTCCACCACCATCCACGGCCAAAACTCATTTCCTTTAGCCTCATAAATATCTCAAGACCATTCCCTATCAATTTCATACCTTGGTTTGTCCCCGTTCGAAAGTGGGTAATTTATTACCCACGGCTACAGTGTAAATTACACTGTTACGTTGCTTTTCCTTCGCCGTTTACAACGCCGCGAGCTTTCAAAAAATACCATATAGCGCTGTAAGTATTTTCCAAACTCTACTTTTAGATTTAAATATATTTTGCTCATTCAATAATTAATTGTTGTTGATTGGCTGATTTCAGACTGAATCCAAGGAGTTCGGGGGTCGGATGGATTGAGAACGGAGTGCTTGGTTTTGCTTGTGTGCGATTGCTTGATTATTTGGGCCATGAGGCGTGAGTTGCATATTGTGTTTATGTGCATTTTATTTTAATCGCGAAAATCCCATTTTATTGGTGTAAATGGTTTTGGGTGCGTGTGTCTCACGAGCCCAAGCCGGGATGGGTTATTATCTCGGTGGAGCTCCTCTGGTCACTCGGGAGTGGATAATACTGAGTGACATCCCCTGGGTTGTCGCAGGGCGACGACCAGATCGCACGATACGGTAACGCTGTCGTGACGACTCCGTGGTCCCTAGAGTGGCGGGGACTAGAGGATGGCCTGGCCAGGTACGCGCGGGGCGCGAGTCTGGGTATTGCTTGTTTAGGTGTCACATGCGTAGTCGTTACCTGCGGTGTGGCACAGAGCCACGGTGTGCGGGTGATCCCTAGGGGAGATCATGGTGCATGCGTAACCGGATTGTTTTTATGGTTTTCGGATGTGGGCCATTTTCTGGGAAAATGACGATGTTTGGTTTTCGAGACTTTTGATCCATTTCTGGGAAAATGGTGGTTTGGGCCATTATCTGGGATAATGGCGAGGCTTGGTTTTAAGGATATGTTTTTGTGGGCCAAATGGGTTTTTGGCGTGCGTGGAAAAATATGATTTTATGGGTTTTGTGCATTGGCATCCTTTCATGCATATTGTTTGAGTTTTATATGTTTTTATCTAGGGGTGTTTGGAGTTTACTTACCTGCGGCACCATTTTTGGTACCGTAGATTTTGGTGCAGAAATCGAGGATGAGAAGGAGGAGGCTGAGCCCGAGGATGCGGCTCCGCCGGGATGTTGATGTTATGTTTTGTATTTATTTTAAAATTATATTTTTGTGTCTTGTAATATTTATTTATTTATGTTTTGAACAGCTTTGTATTAAACAAGAAAAATTTTGGTACTTAGTTATTGACTTGCTTTTTGCTGTGTATTTCTCGTGCACATTCGTCGCTTATACACACACTTGGCACACGTCGATAGGATGATGACCCGTGATGTCATCATCCGGACGTCTCAATTTTTCCGTGTTCGTGCGTGAGGATTTGGGGGTGTCACACACACACACACACACTCTCTCTCTCTCTCTTTCTCAACGAATTTTCCCGAAACCCTAGCCTCATCCAGTCGTCGCCGTCATCCACATTAGGCCTCCCGTCGATCATTTTTTTCATACATTCAAAGGAAACCGCAGCATCATTTAACGAGGCGGGAGAGTGAGGGGAGCTGAAGGGCGGTGCTAGAGATGAGGTCGATAAGCTGGCCTTTGGAGAAGAGCTCCAGGAGGTTGGGGAGGGAGTCAAAGTCAGAATCAGATCCGGAATCAGTGTTTAGGGATTGTTGTTGTGGTGGTGGTGGCCGGGGTTGGGGTTTTCGGGGCTTTTTGGTTTTGGGTTTTTTGTTGGAGGTGGAGGCGATATCGACCTCTTGTTGTAGATCGTCTTTCTTGAATTTTTTTACAAGCCTTCGCTTTTTGGTTTTGGGTGTCTTCGCCATTGGAGAGCGAGATGGAGTCTTGGAGATAAGCCTCTCAGGACCGAACAGAAACCGAGAGGTCAGGTGAGTAGAAGGTTAGGGTTTCAGTGGACCGAAATCGGCAAATCCAAGTAGCAAGTACAACTCATTATGTACTGCACCAGAAAAATTCTCTGATATTAGCCAGACATTTTTAGGTTTTGCCTAGCGATTGAACGGCGGTTTAAGATGGGCCATGAAGAAGCGGAGGAGGTGGTCATGGTGGTTGGGTTTATGGGTGTGGTGCGAAAGAGTGAGAATGGGGAGAGGGGTGAGAGAGTCCAATGGTGGTGAGAGAGTCCGGGTAGAGGCCAGAACCCGGATTTCTGGGTTGTAAAAACCCGGATCAATCTGGGTTCCAGCTCGGGTCATAACCCGGCTATATCCGGGCCAGATTCCGGCCCAGATTTGGAATCCGGGTTCCGGGCCGGGTATACCCGGATACCCGGTCCGGTACCCGGTTGCTCAGCCCTACATATGATCTTCAATGGAGTGGTTATGCCTGGCCACTGAGATTTCTCATATGAGAATTTTGAGTTTTAAGATTAAATATTAAAATATTATATTTTAATATTATTATTGTTTTGAGATTTGAAAAAGTAGAAACAATGTTAAATTGTTTATTATATTTTGTATGGAAATTTAGGAAAGTTATAATAATGAGATGAGAATTTTATGTTTGAGATGAAAATTCTACTTGGCCAAACAGTACCTAGTCAACATGACCATAAATTTATATCGAAATGATTGTCAGTCATTGCAAAGGTGGTACTATTGCACCATGTAATGAACGGTTAGGCATAAGAAATCCAAGCAACATATAAATCAAGAACAACATCTATGCATAAGGAGATATTTTCTACGGACAACATTAGGCGCAAGAGTGAATGGTTCGACCCAATCCTAGTTAGAGTTAACTATACTTCAAGATTTCTTTACTACAACTACGTTAAAAGAGTTATTAGCTCTGCTACCACCACTAATACCACCACAACCACCAAATCTAGTTCCACCACCCAACAATCCTCTTCCTCGTCAATGCCTCCTTCACGATCATCTATACTACCACCAAATCATCCTCATCCAACTCCATCAATCCCTCCTCCTTCACCACCACCAATGCCTCCTCCAAAACTTGCACCTCCTCCACCAATCCTGCCACCACTACTGCCACCTTTAACACTACTGCCACCACTTCCAATTCATTTCCCTCTTTCTCCAGCAAATCCATTACCAACCCTACCACCAATTACTCCACTGAATCATTTGCCAATCCCACCACTTACTCCTCCACCACCAATCCCTTTGCTAATACATTCGCCAACTCCTCACTAGCACCACCATCTCCCATTCCACATCTTGTTCCACCATCAATCCCTTTGCCAATACCTCCGCCACCTTCACCATCTCCACTAGATCCACCAACTCCTAATACTCCTCAAAACCCTTTCCAAATACTTTATGCCAACTCCAACTCCTTCACTTGAACCACCACATGTGCCTCCAATACCTCTTCCAACACCACCCCTACCACCAATCTCTCAACCAACACGATCACCTCCACTGCTTCCACAAATTCCAACACTACCATGATGAAGCTTTTTCTCTATTTTCTTATGTGGGTTTCCAACAGCACCACCAAGCCCATCACCACCACCACCACCAATGCTCATGCTATTGTCACCTCCATCACATTTTTCAAAGAAATCAACCTCTGTAAAAATAATGCTTGGTTTTTGAGAACCAAATCTGAAACTGTATCTCTTACCAAAACTAAATGAATGTCCGAAAGTAAAAACTTTTTGTCCTCACTAAAACCTTTGAAACCCCTTCCTCTTCCACCACTGTCATTGCCAATCCACACTAGGTTACTATTGAGGAATCTCCATCGGCATAAACATCTACCTTTTGCATAAGTCAAAAAATAATAGCACACTTTACTTTTCAAATATTTCAAACAAAAACATCTACCTTTTGCATAAGTCAAAAAATAAGTATCAATCACTTTTGAAAATATTCAAATAAAACATGCACATGTGAAAGATGACAATCAATCATCTTTCAAAATTTTCAAATTTAATTTTCAAAATATTCATGCACATGTGGAAAATGTATTTTAATGCTTTATGATAAAATATTAATTTTGAACCTTAATCCTAATTTCAAATTTTTAAGAGATTTAAAATATTACTCTATGACTTTAATGTGAACTTATTCCCTTATTGCTCATGCTTATTTTCTTGATGTGTTTGACTTCATTGTATAGACAACTTGAGCTTGAGACTTTTTTATTCTTTGAATTCATTTGTTATCATCAAAATCCATGTGTAGATATATAATTATACAAAACTTGAAACCTTGAGTTCAACAATCTCTCCCTTTTTGATGATGACAAATACTTAATAGAACCTGAAACCTGTATTAATACTTAAGCTCCCCTTGAGAATGTGCGTTAGTTTTTCAAGTAAAAGTATAAATATAATTCCAAGCATATATAATAAGTTTAGCAATTCAAACAATGTTAATGTTCTAGTCTAACACTTCTCCCCCTTTTGGCATCATTAAAAAGGATCCGCAACAAGTAAATGGACTAAAGAAAATGGTGCGTTAGTAAAAATTGTAGATAGTTGAAAAAATGGATCCGTCCATGACCCGACAAGTGTGGCTGGAGATTTGAAAAAATCGCCTGATGTTGTTGACAAACGAGATTGAAGGCTCCGAGTTTTTAAAAGAAATGTCATTTTCACCGATCGGAAAAAAAGTCACATTGCTCTTTAACTTAAATGATAGCTCGTTTTGTTCTTTATGCTATCTCTATAAAATTAGTCTTAAAGTTCATCCAATCCGCATCAAGTTTTCTTCTCATCTCTATAACTCATCTGCATTCTTTCAACATTCTCGTTTTAAGCCTTCTATTATTTTCTCAATGGCTCATTCTTCTAACATTTCTCTAGATCCATCCATGAGACATTTTGCACCTCAACCTCTTGTCTTTTCTGCAGCTGCCATTGGTGCCATGTTGCAGCAAGAAAATAATAATTTGGCTAATAAGTCAGATTCTGATGCTATCTATGACATGGTGAGTCTTGGAACTCACTACTCTTCCTCTATTGTTACTTTTTCCCAGCCGCTACAAGTCAGAAATCATGAAATTGAAAAGCTCAAAGAACAAATTGTTGTACTTCAACGAATTGTTTAAGAGTCTCACACAAGGGAATGAATCATTCGGCAGAAGAATAAACAGTTGAAATCTTTATTAGATTCTTCATTCCGCTTGTCGGTTCCCATGGATAAGAATGACATGATATTGTATGAAGAGAATGAGCGTCTCAAACATAAGGTTAAGAATCTCAAGTTTATGTAAAAGTATTTAAAAAATCTATCTCTATTTTTATTGACTATGGTCTATCTTTTAAGAGATATTTATAGCATGAATCATACCTATTTCTCTTTTGATCATACATAATTTATCTTCTAGTAAAAGTTTTGTGAAAATATCTGCTAACTGATCGTGTGTGTTTGTGAATTCTAGTACTATATCGCCTTTCTGCACATGATTTCGAAGAAAATGATATCTTATTTCAATATGCTTAGTTCTAGAATGTTGTATTGAGTTGTTTGAAAGATTTATAGCACTTGTATTATTACATTTGATTTGAATGTGATTATATATGAGTTTAAAATCTTCAAGTTGTTGCTCATCTTTAGCCATAAGATAAAAATTTGTTGATTCTCCATTGCTTACTTCACTATCTGAACTACTTGAATCATTATCCCATGTAACTTTCATTGATTTCTTGCCCTTGTTTCGATCTTTCTTTAGCAGAGGATAATCTGGCTTGATATGGTCAGGCTTATTGCATTTATAATAAATTAAAGTGTCATTTTTACCTGAATCTTTCTTGGAAAACTTTTTGAAGGATTTCATCAGAAGAGTTTTATTTTTCTTTAAAAACTTCTAAATTCTTCTTGTTATCATCGCAACTTCTTCATCTTTGTCTTCATTTTCCTCATCGTCATCACTTTCAGTTTCATGAGGAACAACTTTAAGTGCCAAACTCTTCTTTGGCTTTCCTTCTTCTTTTCATCTTTTCAATGTATGCTTTTGGGTGATAAGTGACCCGATGAATTCATTCACTTCCAGCTTCTTGAGGTCTCTAACTTCAAGAATCGCTGTCACTTTTGATTCCCAGCGTTTTGGTAGAGAGTTGAAAATTTTTCTTACTATCTCCACCTTGAAATAAACTTTGCCAAGAGCTGTCAAGTTATTTATGATATTAGTAAAATGAGTGTGCATACTAGAAATAAATTCATCATCATTCATCTTAAACATTTCATATTCATGAGTAAGAATATAAATTTTTGATTCATTGACTTGCGAAATTCTTTCATAAGTAACTTTCAAGTTATCCCAAATTTCTTTTCCCATAGCACAAGTCATTATTCTATTAAACTCATTTCCATTGAGAGCATTAAATAATAAATTCATAGCAGTTAAATTCAAAGTATAAAGTCTATCGTCTTCAAGATCAAATTCTTCTTCTTTCTTTTTGACCTTTACTCCATCAACCACTTTTGTTGGAATATAAGGTCCATTAACAATGCATTTCTAGATTTCTCAACCTTAAGCCTGAATTAATATTCTCATTCTAACTTTCCAGAATGAGTAATTATCTCCACAAAAGAGTGGAGGCCGACTGCTAGATTAACCTTCACCAAATGAAACTACAATGTTAGCTATAAGATCTTAACTCAAAAGATAGTTAATCTTATAATAGAGCTCTTAGTTCTGATATCAATTGTTGCCCAGATGACTAACACAAGAGGAGGGGTGAATTGAGTTGTATTTAAAAAAAATAACAATTATAAAATAAATATAAAATATAAAATATAAACAAAATACGAAACAGTAATAAATATAAAGAGTAAGGGTAAGAGAGAAACAAACTCAGTATGTTAATAAGGTTCGGCCCCACTGCCTATGTTCTCGCCTCAAGCTACCCCTTGAGGATCCCCAAATTTACTATTCAACCTCATTCAGGTGGAGATAGAAACCTATTACACCTTTGAACAACACTGCTACAAAGGATCCGTGTAGAACACCCTTTACACTTGCAATCACCTTACACGTGGTGATTCAACTATTCCCTATGTAGAACACTTTCTACATGCACAAGGGTTATACACACCCTTTTACTGATACAAGAGCTGATAGTGGGTAGGTTATCAGAAAACACTCATCAATGAATGAAATAAGAACAATACAGCGTAAACTATATCGCTCAAAATGAACAAGGATTAAGGCTCAATGCTTAGAGAAGATAGAATGAAAGCTTTGAATGAATGTTGTATACTCTTAGTGTTGTAAATGTGAACCTCTCAAATGATCTATTTATAGGCATATGAGACTTCATATTCAAATTTAAAAAGATTTACATGTCAAATACAACATCATTCATTTTTTCAAAAAATTCAAATAAAAGGTTCTTCTTTTTCAATTGTCAAAGACAACATCATTCATTTTTCAAAAACTTCAAACCTAATCTTTTACTTTTGACATGTGATAAAAGGAGCACACTTTACTTTTTAAAAAATTCAAACCTAATCTTTTACTTTTTGCATATGACAAAAATAGCACACTTTACTTTTCAAATATTTCAAACAAAAACATCTACCTTTTGCATAAGTCAAAAAATAAGTATCAATCACTTTTGAAAATATTCAAATAAAACATGTACATGTAAAAAATGACAATCAATCATCTTTCAAAATTTTCAAATTTAATTTTCAAAATATTCATGTACATGTGGAAAATGTATTTTAATGCTTTATGATAAAATATTAATTTTGAGCCTTAATCCTAATTTCGAATTTTTAAGAGATTTACAATATTACTCTATGACTTTAATGTGAACTTATTCCCTTCTTACTCATACTTATTTCTTTGATGTGCTTGACTTCATTGTGTAGACAACTTGAGTTGGAGACTTTTTTATTCTTTGAATTCATTTGTTATCATCAAAATCCATGTGTAGATAAATAATTATACAAAACTTGAAACCTTGGGTTCAATAATAGGTCAATCATAATATTGCTTCGCTGCTAGCTTTACAAATGCCATCCAACTTGATCATATTACCATCTACATGAATATTGGTTCATCTACGTTCATACCATCTACGTTGAATAAACTCTAGAATATCCAACTCCCTTTATCTCCCTAATTCTTATCTCTCAAGAAATTCAATTTTAAATGTCTGTTAAACTCATCTAATCACCGCAGGGTAGCCAATGATCAAGGCCACCCCTTGGGCGGCTTGATATATATGTTTGGTTTCTTGAAAAATTTATTCTCAATTTCTTGTTTGGGAAACATTTGATCATTTGATTTATTGAGAGTAATGATGAAGTGATATCTGTAAAAGATGAAGTTTGGAAGAAGGTAAGAATTCGGGTGCAAAAAATATTAATGCAAATGCTTATAATGCATGGTTTGATACAGTAAAATGAGTACTACTTGGAAGAAAGGTTATGGATGCCAATTTATTTGAGGAGTGCAAATTAAGATAGGTACAACATTTTTTAGGTTTTTTTATTGTAAAAGCTTTAGAACATTAAAATAGAATATTGCAAACCTTAAACTTAGATTATTCGAACCTATCTAAGTGGCATTACCCTATTTAGAATGTGAAGCATATCCCACAAGAATGCTCTATGTTATAAAGTGACTAATAAATTACCTTTTGGAAACCTAGCTAGGGATGATGCCTAAGAGGTTGAGTCGATGAAAATCTTATGGAAACCTAACTACACGGGAAAGTATTTTTCTATACTATTTCTTGTAAATAGTACTAGTAGTAATAGCTTTTTACATGTTCCCTGTTAGATTATCTCCTAAACAGGGTGAAGGGCAGCCTATATGCAAACAACCTTACATCATATCAACTCAATCATCTATAGATCATAATGGTCAACTACCAAGATCTTGAGTATCACCATAGTATAGCAAGTTATGTCTTTCCTTTCATCTTATATTCTACTACATGTTTGGTTTCCTTGAATAGTATTATATTGCAAATCCTAAGACAATATATTTCCATTACTTGTACTCTATACAGCTCTATATAATGATATACAATTCATGGTTTTGATCAAGTTGATAAACCATTATGGTATAAACTTTTTAATGGTATCAGAGCACAATCGGCCTCTCTCCACTCCTCTGCTATGCTCAAATGACATCTCATGCTCCTACTATTTTTCCCTCCTTTACATAGTTTTTTGGTTTAAAGTTCAATGGTTGCAACTATCTTTGGAGCAGGTCTCAGATGGTTCTAATTCTGAGAAATCACGACATGCTGGGCATTTTGGATAGTTCCAAGCCACACCCTTATCATTTTCTTACCGATGAACAGGCAAAGAGATCCTTAAGTCAACACATGCTGCTTGGGTGAAAAAGGTCCAACATTTAAAGAAACAACTTCAGTGTCTCTCTCAAGGTAGTAAATCTTGCTCTAAATATCTACAAGAAGCCAAGTCTCTTGCAAACCAGCTTGCAGCAATAAGGAAGCCTACTGATGATGAAGAACTTATTTCTTTCATCATTAGTGGCCTTCATACCTCATTCCATTCCTTTGTAACCTCATTCTCGTTAGCTACTCGAGACAACTCATTATCTTTTGCTGATTTCCAAGAGGAACTACTCAACCATGAAATGTTTCTACAGCAGCAACAGGTTGCAATGCAAGATCCCTCCAACTTTGCATTAATTGTGCAAAAACAAGATTTCTCTTCATCAAATAGGTATCTTCCTCGTGGCAACTCATAATTTTCACAATAAGGGACAAAAATATAGAACAACTCTCGATTTTCACCAAGAAATGGAAACTCCAAATCTTTTGGTAGCCCTTAACATTTGCAGTAGCATCTCCCAAACAGTAGTAACACCACCAAGGCCCCATCTCAGATTTGTGGTAGATCAAATCATCAAGCCTTGGACTGCTTTTACCGTTTGGACTATTCGTATCAAGGGCGCCATCCTCCTCTACAACTGGCTTCAATGGTAGGACAATCTAACCAAGAGTTTAATAGTCAGCCATGGTATGCCAATGCAACTTCAAAACCTCACCATTCAAAAGCCTTACCAATGTCATGAAACATTTTCTATTGGTAATAGAGCTGGTCTCAACATTCAAAACACTTCTTCCTCTACTCTCTACATTCCTCATTTCACAATGGGTTTTCCTGTGATTCTAGACAAATTGGAAAAAGTAAAAGGTTACCCTTCAAACAGTCCACATGAATTACATAATCTCCTGTAGAACTCATCCATACTGATCTCTGGACTTCTCCCATTACCTTCCTTGGAGGCTGCAAATAATATATTGTATTCATATATGACTTATCCTGTTATACTTGGTTGTATCGTCTTCAATTCAAAGCTGCAACTTATAAATATTTTATCAAATTCAAAACCCTTGTTGAAAACCAATTTTGCTAAAAAATCCATAAACTTCAATATGATGGTGGTGAGGGCATACTTACTTTCAGTTTCAATCCTTCTTGACTCACCACGGCATAGTTCATAGGAGGTCATGTCCTCACACCTCACAACAAAATGGTTTTTTTGAAAGACAATTTAGACGTGTAATTAAAATTGGTCTTACCCTCCTTGCTCACTCAGGTCTGTCCAATAAATACTGGGTTGATGTTTTCTTGACTTTAGTGTATGGTATCAACAGATTGTCCTCACTAGTCATTGACAAGCAAACTCTCTATCAAAAATTATTTCTCGAACCACCAGATTACTCGATATTGCATGTCTTTGGATGCAAGTGCTTCCCATTTCTTTAACCATATGCAGGTTATAAACTTGGCTATAGGTACAAAGCTTGCATTCTCTTAGGTGATATCTATACTGGTCACTGCTACCTTGATCCCACTACAACTAAAGTCCATCTGTCCCGACATGTTGTTTTTTATGAGAAGTCTTTTCCTGCTAAGGAACATGCATTGCTAACTTGCATGGCTAAACCTGTCTTCCAAGATCAATGCTACCTTTGATCGTACTTTCCTTTACTTAGTAACACTTCTTCTCTTCCTATGCCTGCACATGACCATTTACCTACTGCATATGTAGGTAGTCTTGAGCCCCTAGAACCCGACCTTACCTCCCCCACCTTTAAGCCTCCTGCCCCTAGCCCCTCACTATTCCCAACATCAACACTCTCCACCCATCTTTGTCGCTTCCTCATGATGCTCATACTCACATACCCTTGACTAATGTTACAAATGTTACCTCCACTACCTTGGCCCATGTACCCTCTCATCCTATGAAAATCGGGTCATATACAGGTTCACTTCGACCCAAAACCTTCCCTGATTATCATTTATATTATGCAACTTGCTATCCTCTCACTTGTCTCCATTCTAACCTCTCTGAAGTTGAGCCAACCAAGTTCTCTATGGCAATAATTGATTTTCATTGGTTGGTAGCCATGAAACAGGAGTTTGAGGCTCTCATCTCCAATGGAACTTGGAGCCTCTACCCTTGAACTCTTAATCAGAATATTATTTGCAACAAATGGGTTTATAAAATTAAACAATGATCTGATGATTCCATTGACAGGCTCAAAGCATGCTTGGTTGCCAAAGGTTTTGATCACAAAAGTGTGGCATTGATTACCATGACACCTTTAGTCTAGTAGTCAAAGCCTCCATTATTCGTATTATCCTTGACATGGCTATTCAATTTCAGTGAAAAATTCTGCAACTTGATTTCTTTAATGTCTTCTTATATGGAGCTTTTATGGAGGATGTTTTTATGGAACAACCACAAGAGTTTATTGATGGCTCTAAACTTGACTTTGTGTGCAAGTTTTATAAGTCCATATGTGGAAGTTGAGTTTCAAGCTTCTATGATTGAACTTCTTTGTTCACTTTCATTCAAGACAACGTTCAAATTTTTGTACTAATCTATGTGGATGATATACTTGTTACATGCTGTTGAACCGAAGGTTTCAAGATTTGTATAATTATATATCTACACATAGATTTTGATGATAACAAATGAATTCAAAGAATAAAGGAGTTTCAAGCTCAAGTTGTCTACACAATGGAGTCAAGCACATCAAGAAAACAAGCATGAGTAAGAAGGGAACAAGTTCACATTAAAATCAGAGTAATGTTGTAAATCTCTTAAAAATTCGAAATTAGGATTAAGACTCAAAATTAATATTTTATCATAAAACATTAAAATACATTTTCTACATGTGGATGAATATTTTGAAAATTAAAATTGAAAATTTTGAAAGATGATTGATTGTCATCTTTCACATGTGCATTACATGATTAAAAGTTTGAATTTTGAAAATATTAAAAATGATTGATTGTCATATTTCACATGTGCATGTTTTATTTGAATATTTTCAAAAGTGATTGATACTTTTTTTAACTTATGCAAAAGGTAGATGTTTTTGTTTGAAATATTTAAAAAGTAAAATGTACTCTTTTTGCCATATGCAAAAAGTAAAAATATTAGGTTTGAAAAATTTGAAAAGTAAAGTGTGCTCCTTTTGTCATATGCAAAAAGTAAAAAAATTAAGTTTGAAATATTTGAAAAGTAAAGTGTATTCCTTTTGTCATATGCCAAAAGTAAAAGATTAGGTTTAAAGTTTTTGAAAAATGAATGATGTTGTCGTTGACAATTGAAAAAGAAGAACCTTTTATTTGAATTTTTTTTAAAAGATGAATGATGTTATCTTTGATATGCGAATCTTTTTAAATTTGAATATGAATTCTCATATGCCTATAAATAGATCATTTGAGAGTTTCACATTTACAACATCCAGAGCATACAACATTCATTCAAAACTTTCATTCTCTCTTCTCTAAGCATTGAGTCTTAATCCTTGTTCATTCTAAGAGAGATATAGTTTACGCTGTATTGTTCTTATTTCACTCATTAAGAAGTGTTTTCTGATAACCTACCCACTATCAGCTCTTGTATCAGTAAAAGAGTATGTATAACCTTTGTACGTTTAGAAAATATTCTACACAGGAAATAGTAAATCACCACGTGTAAGGTGATTGCAAGTGTAAAGAGTATTCTACACGGATTCTTTGTAACGATATTGTTCAAATGTGTAATAGATTTCTATCTCCACCTGAAAGAGGTTGAATAGTGAATTTGGAAATCCTCAAGGGATAGCTCGAGGCGAGGACGTAGGCAATGGGGCCGAACTTCGTTAACATACTGAGTTTGTTTCTCTCTTACCCTTACTCTTTATATTTATTGTTATTTCATATTTTGTTTATATTGTATATTTGATTTATAATTGTTATTTTTTTTAATACAACTCAATTCACTCCCCTCTTGTGTTAGTCATCTGGGTAACAATTGGTATCAGAGTTAAGAGCTCTATTATAAGATTAATTATCTTTTGGCTAACATTGCAGCTTCATTTGGTGAAGGTCAATCTAGCAATCGGCCTCTACTCTTTTGTAGAGACAATTACTCATTCTGAAAAGTTAGAATGAGAATATTCATTCAGGTTCAAGGTAGAGAAATCTAGAAATACATTTTACATGGATCTTATATTCCAATAAAAGTAGTTGATTAAGTAAAGGTCAAAAAGGAAGAAGAATAGTTTGATCGTGAAGACGATAGATTTTATACTTTGAATTTAACTGCTATGAATTTATTATTTAATGCTCTCAATGGAAATAAATTTAATAGAATAATGATTTGCGTTACGGCAAAAGTAATTTAGAATAACTTAAAAGTTACTTATGAAAGAATTTTGCAAGTCAAGGAACCAAAAATTTATATTCTTACTCATAAATATGAAATGTTTAAGATGAATGATAATGAATCTATTTCTAATATGCACACTCATTTTACTAACATCATAAGCAGCTTGACAGCTATTGGCAAAGTTTATTCCAAGATGGAGATAGTAAGAAAAATTATCAACTCTCTACCAAAACGTTAGGAATCAAAAGTGACAGGAATTCTTAAAACTAGAGATCTCAAGAAGCTCGAAGTGAATGAACTCATCAGGTCACTTATCACCCATGAGTACACATTGAAAAGATGAGAAGAAGAAGGAAAGTCAAAGAAGAGTTTGGAACTTAAAGCTGTTCTTCATGAAAGTGAAAGTGATGAAGATGAGGAAAATGATGACAAAGATGAAGAAATTGCGATAATAACAAGAAGAATTCAGAGGTTCCTAAAGAAAAATAAAACTCTTCCGAGAAAATCCTTCAAAAAGTTTTCCAAGAAAGATTCAAGTAAAAATGACACTTTAATTTGTTATAAATGCAATAAGTCTGGTCATATCAAGTCAGATTATCCTCTACTAAAGAAAGATCGAAACAAGGGTAAGAAAACAATGAAAATTACATGGTATGATGATTCAAGTAGCTCAGATAGTGAAACAAGTAATGGAGAATCAGCAAATTTTTGTCTTATGGCTAAAGATGACATTGAGGTAACAAATCTTGATAATATTGAAGATCTTTCATATGAAGAATTGTAAAATATTTTAGAAGAGGTATATGAGGAACTTAAAAAATTGGGTATCAAGTATATTGTTTTGAAAAAGAACAATTTTTCTTTAACAAACGAAATTGATAGTTTAAGAAAAGAAAGCATCGTTTTGAAAGATGAAAATCTTGAGTTGAAGAAGAAGAAAACTGATTTAGAAAATATTGTTGAAAATTTTACGAACGCAAAAAGAAATTTTGAAAAATTTCTTAGTAGTCAAAGATATATTTTTGACAAGGTAGACTTAGGATATATACCAAAACAAAAATAAAAATCTTATAAAAGCTTCTTTGATAATCCTTCTACATCAAAGTCTAACATTCAAAATTTTTTTCATAAAAATAATTTTGTCAAAAAAAGATATTATTATAATTACTCAAGTTCTTCATATATGCCACATGCTATTTGCAATTTTTGTAATAGAAATTGTCATAATTATCATGCTTGTCCTATTAGAAGAAAGCATACAATGATTATTAGGGTCATATGGGTACTTAAAAGTCTTGTTTCTTCTAATACTAATAAATAAAAGACCCAAACAACTTGGGTACCAAGAAAAATTATTTTAATTATTTTTATAAGTATGCATGAAGTTTTCCACAAACAAAAACAAATGGTTTTTAGATAGTGGATGTTCAAGACATATGACGGGAGACAAGACTAAGTTTTTTGATCTTAGATCTAAAGAAGAATGACACGTGACATTTAGAGACAACTCGAAAGGGAAGATCGTGGGAATAGGTAAAATTGGTAATGAATCTTCTCTCATAATTGAAAATGTTCTACTTGTTGAAGGTCTGAAACATAATCTTTTGAGCATAAGTCAATTATGTGATAAAGGATTTACAGTTACTTTCAAAATGAATAAATGCATTGTTTTGAATAATCATGATTGTAATATTTGTTTTATTGCTTTTAGAAGTAACAATGTTTATATAATCGATTTTGAAGAAATTATCTCACAAGATGCAATTTGTTTTTCAGTTCAAAATGAAACTAATTGGTTATGGCATAAAAGACTAGGTCATAGCAACATGGAACTTATTTCCAAACTTTCAAAAAATGATCTTGTGAGAGGTTTACCAAAAACAAATTTTCTTAAAAAAAAAAATTGTGATGCATGCCAATTTGGTAAACAAACAAAATTTCTTTTAAAATTAAGAAACATATTTTCACTACTAGACTATTGTAACTGATACACATGGATCTTTTTGGACCAAATAGAGTTACAAGTTTAGGAGGAAAATATTATGCATTTTTTATTGTTGATGATTTCTCTAGATATACTTAGGTCATCTTTCTTACTCATAAAGATGAGGCACATAATGCATTTACCAAGTTATGCAAGAGAATTCAAAATGAAAAGGGTTATACTATTTCAAATATCTGAAGTGATAGGGGAAAAGAGTTTGTTAATAAAAATATTGAAACATTTTGTGATGAAAATGATTTTGTGTTTAATTTTTCTGCTCCTCGAACTCCTCAACAAGATGGGATAGTAGAGAGGAAAAATAGATCTCTTCAAGAGATGGCAAGAACAATGCTCAATGAAAACAACTTGCCTAGTTATTTTTGGGTCGAAGCGGTAAGTACTGCATGTTATGCTATAAATAGAGTTATGCTAAGGTCTAATTTAGATAAAACCCCCTATGAGCTTTGGAATGAGAAAAAGTCCAATATTGGTTACTTTCATGTATTTGGATGCAAATGTTTTATTTTGAATTATATGGATAATTTAGACAAGTTTAATGTAAAATCTAATGAATGTATCGTTTTTAGGTATTCTACTAATAGTAAAACTTATAGAGTATTCAATAAAAAAAACTTTAACTATACAAGAATCTATGCATGTAGTATTTGATGAATCTAATTATCAACTCTCCAAGAAATCTATTGATGAAGAAACAAGATGTATAAATAATACGGAAAGTCTCAATCTCAACAAAGAGAACACAATAGAGGAAGTTTAACATGCAACCATCATGAAAGATCATCAAAATTTAATACAAAATGCAACCAAACAATGAAAATTTATGAAAGATCATCCAGTAGAACAAATTTTGGGAGAACCTTCACGAGGTGTAAGTACTCGATCATCTCTTAGAAATATTTACAATCATATTGCTTTTCTATCTCAGATTGAACCCAAAAATATTGATGAAACACTTCTTGATGAATCTTGGATTCTAGCCATGCAAAAAGAGTTGAATCAATTTGAAAGAAATGATGTTTGGACACTTATTCCTAGACTCAAAAATCATACTATTATTGGAATAAAATGGGTTTTTATAAATAAAAAATTTGCTTCCAGAATCATTAATAGAAATAAGACTCGACTTGTAACTCAAGATTTCAATCAAGAAGAAGGAATTGATTATGATGAGACATATGCACCAGTCGCAAGATTAGAAACTATTCGAATGCTAATTGTATATGCTTGTTATAAAGATTTCAAATTTTTTCAAATGGATGTTAAAAGTGTTTTCTTAAATGGTTTTATAAATGAAGATGTATATGTTGAGCAATTTCCAGGTTTTGAAAATCATATTTTTCCAAATCATGTTTTCAAACTCACAAAAGCACTATATGGACTCAAACAAGTTCTTAGAGCTTGGTACGAAAGACTCAATAGTTTCTTGATTGAAAAAGGTTTTTCAAGAAGAAAAATCGATACAACTCTTTTCATTAAATATGAAAATGATGACATTCTTTTTATTCAGATTTATGTTGATGATATAATATTCGGTGCTACTAATGAAAATATGTGCCAAATTTTTGCTAAGACTATGCAAAAAGAATTTGAAATGAGCATAATGAGAGAAGTTACATTTTTTCTTGGATTGCAAATTAAGCAAGCAAAAAGTGAGACATTCATCAATCAATCAAAATATATTAAGGAATTACTGAAAAAGTTTGGGATGGAAGGTGCTAAGGAAATTGGAACACCAATGAGCCTATCAACTAAACTTGATAAAGATGAAACCGGTAAACTAGTTGACTCAAAAGTATATCGAGGTATGATTGGTAGCTTATTATATATAACAGCCAGTAGACCAAATATTTATGTTTAGTGTGTGCTTGTGTGCACGTTTTCAATCATCTCCAAAAGAATCACATTTAATTACAGTTAAGCGCATTCTTAGATATCTTAGTGGTACAATTAATTTAGGGTTATGGTACCCTAAGCACACATCTTTCAATCTAATCAGCTACACAGATGCAGATTATGCTGCCTATAAAATAGATCAAAAAAGCACTAGTGGAGCATGTCATTTCTTAGATCATGTACTAGTTTCCTGGTTTAGTAAAAAATAAAATTTTGTTGTACTATCTATTGCTGAGGTAGAATATGTTGCTGCGGGTAGTTGTGCTCAAGTTCTCTACATGAAGCAACAACTTGAAGATTTTAAACTTATATATAATCACATTCCAATCAAATGTGATAATACAAGTGCTATAAATCTTTCAAAGAACCCAATACAACATTCTAGAACTAATCATATTGAAATAAGATATCATTTTCTTCGAAATCATGTGCAGAATGGCGATATAGTACTAGAGTTCACAAACACACATGATCAGTTAGCAGATATTTTCACAAAACCTTTACCAGAAGATAGATTATGTATGATTAGAAGAGAAATAGGTATGATGCATGTTATGAATATCTCTTAAAAGATAGACCAGAGTCAATAAAAATAGAAAGATTTTTTAAATACTTTTACATAAATTTGAGATTCTTAACCTCATGTTTGAGAAGCTCATTCTCTTCATACAATATCATGTCATCCTTATCCATGGAATCTGGCAAGCGGAATGAAAAATCTAATAGAGATTTCAACTATTTATTCTTCTGCCGAATGATTCATTCCCTTATATGAGATTTTTGAACAATTCGCTGAAGTACAATAATTTATTCTTTAAGCTTTTCAACCTCATGGTTTCTGACTTGTAGCCACTGGAAAAAAAAAGCAACTATAAAGGAGGAGTAAGGAGTTTCAAGACTCACTGTAACAGCCCGCTAGAAATTCAATTGTGAAATTTTTATTAACTTTAGGAATCTCGTGAAAACCTCATAAGTTTTCACGAATCTATTAATCGTATAGGTTTTTGTCTAACTACATAGTTAGTGTTATTATTTATTATGGTATCAGAAGTGTATTTTTGATTATTGGAGATAGTTAGAAGTGTCAAAATGTATTATGATTTGTGCCATTAGACTCGGAGGGTTATTTAAAGTCTTATGGCGCAATAACATTTTTTCATATTTTCGGACAAAACGTCTGTTCAAAACTGTAGATATTATTGGATAAAAAGAAATATCTTGAAATAATTTTCGTGAATATTATTGGGTAAAAATATTTTGAGTTGATTTTTATAGATATTATTAGATAAAAATATCTTAAGTTGATTTTTGTAGATATTATTGGATAGAATATTATGAGATAATCTTTTATAGATATTTTGGGTAGGAGAAAACCACACTCAACTCTCAACTCCAGCCTTATCACCTCCCTTATCTCGTCCATAAATGTGTCCAGCCAGCACCCATGAACTTATCTTCAATTACACTTTCTAATAAAAGATTATCAAACACTCTCTCTCGGACAGATTTTAGGAGATCTTTTGCACTCCCATTTCGAAGCTGTTGTAAGTGTTTTATCATAAAGTCTCCTTCATATAAGTTGTTCCTTTTTTAGTCTAGTTTACATATATATATTATTTGCCCCATTTGAAGATCATTTGGTCAGTCAAATATTGTGTAAACTATAAAAAGGTCATTCTGGGAGATAAACTGGAGAATATGTTATAGTTTGGAGTTTTTGACCAAGCTAATGGATAGATATTGGTCCGAAATTTTTATGGAGTATTGTTAACATGTATATGTGACTATTGGTTGAGGATTTTTGCATGATTAAAGGTTTTGATGAAAGATTTTCTTAGATTTAGAAACTTAGAAACTGGAAGAAGAAAAACAGTTTCTGTTTTGAGAAAGTTTAACTCTTTGGTGGTCTAAACCTATTCTAATGAGTTTAATAATTTTATTGGAAGATCCTAAGTATCTTATATACATGTTATATTATTATTTTGAAGATATTTGATGTTAGTTTCAAAGATATGAAATTTTATGCAAAGAGATATTCAAATAAGCCAAAGTGTGGATATTCTTGGCTAAATTTATGTTTTGGTTCATTTCTAACCATGTGATCTTGAATTAGAAGCTTATATATGTTTTAGGACATCTTTTTAAATCATGTGATGGTTTGGTTTGAAGATCATATATTTATAAGTCATAGATCAAGAGATTTATCAAAACTAGTTGAGGAAAAAGTTTCTGTTTTTGGACTAAGTGTAAAACCAAAAACTCCAAATGTTATTTTGTGATTTTGGTGACTTTGGTTTGATGATTTAAAGCATGGTTGATGTTAGGATGATATTATGAATATGTTAGAAGTAAGATTTGATTTTTGAAACTCTTAGAGATGTTTTGATTTAAGGTCAAAACTTATGATTCAAGTGCTTGGATCTTTTTACAAAAAACGTTTGGTGTTGATTATTAGCTTTTTCTAAATGGATGTTTTAAGTATGGTTTTGAACTTAGGATTGGAAGATGTTTGTTGTAAAATTTTGGTTTAAGCATGAGTTTTGAAGTTGAAAAGAATTGCAACAAAAAAAAATAATAAAGGGAAATGGCCTATGGATGTTTCGGCCATAGTGTGTTTTCCATAGTTGTGTTTTGTTTTAAATTTTTCTGAGTTGATATTTAAGTTTAGGACAAAATTTACATGAGGAATGTAAATTTTGGAAACTTTTGGAGTTAGTATGCAAAATCCTTAAGTTATGGGTAAAACGGTCATTTTCCCACATGTAGAGAGTAAAATGAAAATTTTACTCTTTAAGTTAGTATTTTCCATATTTCAAATTATTAGTGATTTAGTTCTAACTTTTAGAATCACTAATTACAGTTCCTCGTGATCGCACTTGAAGTTTTATAAGAAACGCAGAGATCGAGGTAAGTTAGCTTTTAACTTACTAGCAGTCTACTGTGTATGTGTGCTAAGTAAAGGAACTATAGTGTATGTATGTATGTTATGATATATGTCATGCCATGCCAAGTTATCACGTAATTATCTATTATACAGAATTTATTCTGTCATCAATTTTTATCTGTTACATAATATATTCTGTCATGTATTACTGTACATTACAAGTATGTCATGTTAAATATGTTGTCTATTATATGTTATGCCATGTTACGAAATGTTTCTATCTCAAGTTGGTCATGTATTTCAACTTATGTTCAAATCACGTTATGTTACGTCAGGGCTCCAGTCCTTTAGTTTTCTAGTCACGTTTCATCTTGAGTACATTCAGTTTGTGTAGAATACATGGGGCCACAACAACTGTGGAGTATGTATTTAACAGCATTGTGATGTGTAGAATACATGGGGCCACAACAACTGTGGAGTATGTATTTACACGTAGAATACATGGGGCCACAACAACTGTGGAGTATGTATTTTTCATGTTAAGTCAAGTTTGCGTAGAATACATGGGGCCACAACAACTGTGGAGTATGTATCTACACGTAGAATACATGGGGCCACAACAACTGTGGAGTATGTATTTTTCATATTAATTCAAGTTTCAGAGTAAGTTCATACTAAGTCAAGTTTCAGATCAAGTTCATGTCAAGTTAAGTTCAGTTCATGTTTCAATTTAAGTTATGTCAATTATGCTATGTTGTACGCTAAGTTATGCTTTAATTATTTATGAATTTGATTATACATTTATGCTTTTACTGTCATCAATGCATCATTAGCATGTGTGGAAGCTTTTTGTTAACTTGCTGAGATTTGAAATCAAATCTCACTGTGGTAGTCCCAACTACCATTCCCCTCGAATGGTAGATCTTGTTACAGGACCTGAAGGAGGATCAGGAGCTGACCAACTAGACACAGTCGATTGAACGACGGTGCGTCGTTAATGTTAATATAGTAGTTAAATTACTACTTGTACGATGGAGTTGCATCTCCAGTACTTTTAGATCATAACTATTTTGGACTAGTGTTGTGATTTTAGTTGTTCAATAGGTTTTTATGTATGGAGTATGTTTTAAGCATTTGGGATATTTTCAATTTGGTGCATAGTATTGCTAAAGAAAAAAAAAATTATCCGCTGCGAATATTGCATATTGTTAGATGCATGTTAGGAACATTGCATCTTATATGTCATGAACGGGGGCAGGTAACCTTGTGTTGCATGTCTCGACGCTTCAAATTTCCGTTCGATCCCAAATGGAATTTGGGGGCGTCACAGGGTGGTATCAGAGCAATACGTCTCTGGGCAGTAAATCCACATGTCCTTAGGAAATGCACCAAATATTAGGTTTGAAATTTAGTTGTCATTAGGCTTGAATTTCTTAAAGGTATGAGATGTATTATATGATTGTAATATGTATACTCGTGTGTTACAGGAAGAGACAAATGACTCATGGTAGAATACCTCAAAACCCTGAAGGTGGTATCAATCAGGAGAATCATGATTCCCCGATGGATGGAGGATTAGCTGAAGCTGTGCGTATGCTGACTGACGTGCTTAGACATCAGCAACAGCAACAAGTGAACGCACCTAGACCCGAAGTTAGGGGTTGTCCATATGAGAAGTTTATGCTTTACCGTTACCCAAATTTTTTTGGTAATGAAGGACCACTGAGAGCCGAGAAATGGATTATAGATCTCGAGAGAACGTACGAGATTTGTGGATGTCTTGAGGACCAAAAGATTCTATATGCTGGATACCTATTCCAAGGAGAAGCTGGAATATGGTGGGATACACGTAGGCAACTTCTAGTTAGGGAACTAGGTAGTATGGCTGCATTGTCTTGGGAGAGGTTCAAGGAAGAGTTTGACAACAGATTCTTCCCAGACTCTGTCAAACAATTGAAAGCCCTGGAATTTGCGTCCTTAAAACAAGGTAGTTTGACTGTAGAGCAGTATGCCGCTAAATTCATGGCATTGGGAAGGTTTGCACCACACTTGATTTCAACTCAAAAGATGCAGGCACAAAAGTTTCAAGCAGGACTTCTGCCTAGAATCCGAAGTCAAGTAGCTTGCCTTAGAATAGAGAATTACCAAGAGTTGGTAAATGTAGCGACAATAGCAGAGGCTGAGCAGAAGGAATTGGCGATCCAGAACATGACCGATCGAAAGAGGGCCATGCCATTTACTACAAGCAGTAGTGTTGAGAAAAAGAGGCCTTTTTCTAGTCCGGAGAAAGGCAAGGGAATAATGATTGGAGGACAGAAGCCGTCCTTTTATTCACCATGCCCTAAGTGTGGTAAGCTTCATTCTGGAGAATGTTACAAAGGATATGGAGTCTGTTACCGATGTGGAAAACCAGGACATATGATTAGAGATTGTCCTAACGCCAAACAAGGTAGTGATGTTGGTGATCGCAAGCCAAGGCCCCACATCCCGGCACGAGTGTATGCAGTAACACCCGGTGATTTTGATGTTGACGCACCTGAAACTGATGAAGCTGGCGTCATGACTGGTATTTTTTTATTTTATATATTTTTTTCTTTCCTTTTAGTATTTATGATGTTACAGGTATTATGAATGTGTTAGAATTAGTATTAATATTGGTGTATATATTTTTTTTTAGGAAGGGTTAATTTGTTTAGGTTCTCGGCTTGTGCACTATTCGATTCAGGTGCGTCGCAGTCTTTTGTGTCTGCAGCGTTTGCACGAATTTGTAGTTTGCAGACTGAACTATTACCACGACGGGTTGTAGTATTAATTCTCGATGGGAATACAGTATCTTGTACCCGTTTAGTTAATGATTGTCCGTTAGAGCTAGAAGGAAGGACACTGAAGGCTAACTTGTTAGTATTCGGTCAGATGGAATTCAACCTGATTTTGGGGATGGACTGGCTTTTCAAGCACTACGCTAAGATAGACTGTCGGAAACGAGAGGTTGTGTTTGAACCTCCAACTGAAGACAGGATAAGTTACGCAGGAACATCAGTTAAGGCCACCCCACATTTAATCTCGGCGTTGCAAGCTAGGAAGTGTATCGATGATGGAGCCTCAACATTTCTATTGATAACTGTAGAGGAGACAACCAAAACTATAGGAATCCAAGGGATACCTGTGGTTGAAGACTTTCCTGAAGTTTTCGTTGATGAGTTACCTGGTTTACCACCAGATAGAGAAGTAGAATTCCAAATAGAGTTGGAGCCGGCAACAACTCCGACTCACAAGGCGCCATATCGTATGGCCCCTACCGAGTTGAAGGAGCTCAAGCTACAATTGGAAGAACTTTTGGAGAAGGGTTTTATCCGCCCTAGTTCTTCGCCATGGGGAGCACCTGTGTTATTTGTGAAGAAAAAAGATGGATCTATGAGGATGTGTATAGACTATAGAGAGTTGAATAAGGTGACGATTAAGAATAGATACCCATTACCCAGAATCGATGATTTGTTGGATCAATTGCAAGGAGCAGCAGTGTTTTCAAAGATTGACCTGAGATCCGGGTATCATCAGCTAAAAGTCAAGGATCAAGATGTGCTGAAAACTGCCTTTAGGACAAGGTATGGCCACTTCGAGTTTTTAGTGATGCCTTTTGGGTTAACCAATGCTCCAGCCGCATTCATGGACATGATGAACAAAATATTCAGATCTTATTTGGATAATTTTGTTGTCGTATTCATTGATGACATCTTAATCTACTCTAAGAACAAGGAGGAACACAGACATCATCTAAGCATGGCTTTAACTATACTTAAGGATCAGAAACTTTATGCCAAACTTAGTAAGTGTGAGTTCTGGCTGGAAGAAGTAAAATTTCTAGGTCATGTGATCTCTAGTAGAGGAGTAGCAGTAGACCCGAGCAAGATTGAAGCCGTAACGAACTGGCAGAGACCGACCAGTGTGCATGAGATCCGAAGTTTCTTAGGACTGGCTGGTTACTATAGGAGATTTGTGGAAGGATTCTCCCGTTTGTCTGGACCACTCACCACCCTGACTAAGAAAAATGTGAAATTTACTTGGAATGATAAGTGCGAAACAAGTTTTCTTGAGTTGAAGAAAAGATTTACCACCGCACCGGTACTTACACTGCCGGAACCTCTTAAATCTTTTGTGGTATATAGCGATGCATCTAAGGCAGGACTTGGATGTGTGCTAATGCAAGAAGGGAAAGTGGTTGCTTATGCTTCACGACAACTGAAGAATCACGAACAGAATTATCCTACTCATGATTTGGAATTAGCTGCAGTAGTTTTTGCTCTTAAGATTTGGAGACATTATTTGTATGGCGAGAAGTGTGAAGTCTTCACGGATCACAAAAGCCTAAAGTACCTGTTTGAGCAGAAGAATCTTAATATGAGGCAAAGAAGATGGCTGGAATTAATCAGCGACTATCAGTGCGACATCAAGTATCATCCTGGAAAGGCCAACGTGGTAGCTGATGCTTTAAGCCGCAAGAGCAGACAAGAAGCTTCATCAGTTCCTTCATCAGAAGTAAATTCCCTCTTATGTAGTATGAGAAAACTGTTGATTAGAAACCGTAGTCAGGAAACCATGTTGACTACAATCCAAGAATTCATTCCATTGGACTGGGAAGAACTGAAAGACCGTCAAAAGAAGGACAGTAAACTTGCGGAAGTTGTAAAAAAGATCGAAAAGTCAAAAGGACCAGTGGACTTTAGCCTCAGAGAGGATGAGACTCTGTATTACAAGGACCGAAGAGTCATTCCAGCAGATGAAGAGTTAAAGGAAAAAGTACTAAAGGAAGCTCATAACACACCTTACACTGCTCATCCTGGTAGTACAAAAATGTATCAGGATTTGAAACAGTCTTTTTGGTGGGAAGGAATGAAGAAGGACGTAGCAGAATTTGTGAACAAATGTTCTGTCTGTAGATTAGTAAAAGCAGAGGACCAAAAGCCAGCCGGTAAATTGCAGTCATTGCCAATCCCAGAATGGAAATGGGAGGATATTTCCATGGATTTTATAGTAGGCTTTCCAAGGACCTCAGCCGGAAATAATACTATCTGGGTAATAGTTGATCGTCTGACAAAAAGTGCTCACTTCATACCCATTAAGAATACAGATTCTCTAGAAAGATTGACGAGAATTTATATAGCAGAGATTGTCAGATTGCATGGAGTGCCTAAGACGATCGTATCAGATAGAGACTCTCGTTTTACGTCACGCTTCTGGAAAAGTTTACAAGAATCGATGGGCTCTAGTCTGAGGTTTAGTAGTGCATACCACCCACAAACAGATGGACAGACAGAAAGGACGATTCAAACTTTGGAAGATATACTAAGAGCTTGTGTTTTGGATTACGAAGGGAATTGAGAGAAACAATTACCTTTGGTAGAATTTGCTTATAACAATAGTTTCCAGGCCACTATTCAAATGGCACCATATGAAGCCTTATATGGTAGAAAGTGTAGATCACCTCTGTATTGGGATGAAGTAGGGGAAATGTGACGCCCCCAAATCCCCACGTCCGAACATGGGAAAATCGAGACGTCCGGATGGTGACAACCTGGGTCACCATCCCATCGACGGGTGCCAAGTGTGTGCAAAGGCAACAAATGTGCACGAAAGAACACGCAGCGGATAACGAAAGTCATAACTAAGTACCAGAATTTTTCTTAACGTAATACAAACTGTTAAAACGTACATAGATAAAATATTACAAAAAACACAAATACAGTTTTAAAAAAATATAAAGCATAGCATCAGCAACCCGGTGGAGCCGCATCCTCGGGCTCAGCCTCCTCCTCTTCGTCCTCCAACTCTGCACCAAAAGCTATGGAACCAAAAATGGTACCGCAGGTAAGTAAAACCCAAACACTACTAGATAAAAACACATATAGAACTCAAACAATATGCATGAAACATGCCCAATGCACAAAGCCCATAAAACATGATTTTCCACACACGCCAAAAAAACCATTTGGCCCAAAAACACACCCTTTCCGAAAAACACGCCAAAAGTCACATTTGGCCTTTAATCGTCTCAAACCATTATTCATTTTATCCGTATGCACCATGACCTCCCCTAGGGGTCATCCGCACACCTTGGCTCCAGTGCCACACCGCAGAGTACCACCACGCATGTGACACCTAACAAGCGATGCCCAGTTCCGTGCCCCGCACGTTCGTAGCCAAGCATCCTCTAGCCCTCACCAGCGAAGGGCCACGGAGTCGGTGCGTAGAGCGATGCCCGGTTCCGCGCCCGGCGCGTTCGTAGCCAAGCAACCCCTAGCCCCCGCTCCCGTCGTCTAGCGACAACTCATGGGACATCACTCAGTTTATTCCGCTCCCGAGTGACCAGAGGAGCTCCACCGGGATAATACCCCATCTCGGCTTGGGGTCGTGATACACACGCACCCGTAAGACCACTTACGCCAATACACAGGCTTTTCACACATAAACAAAATCACACGTGCATGCACCATGTAATGCCATATCAATGCATAATAAAATAATCCAACACCATAAAACAATAAAACAAGCAACTCCGTCCTCCATCCATCCGACCCCCAAACTCCTCGGACTCAGTCCGGAATCAACCAACCAGCAGAATTAATTAATTGAAAGAGCAATATATATTTAAATCTGAAAATAGGGTTTTGAAAATACTTACAGCGCTATATGGCAATTTTAGAAAACTCGCGGCGTTGCAAAAGGCGGCAAAAAAAGCAACGTCACAGTAAAAATTCACTGTGGCTGTGGGTTGTGAAAAACCCACTTTTGAACGGGGACAAGCTAGGGCTTGGGATTGATAGGGAATGGTCTAGGGATGGTTGTGAAGCTATTGGAAGTGGTGGTTGGCCGTGGGTGGCGGCGGAATCGCCGGAAAGAGGCCGGATTTCCCAAAAAGGAAAGTTAGCTCGTAGGAGCTGTTCCGGTGGTCGTTGGAGGCCAGAAATAGGTGGGTTAGGATGGCAAGGGACCGGTGATGAAGTGGTGAAGAAATGGTGGCCGGAGGTGGAGCGACGGCGGCGGATCGGGGCAAAATCCGTGCAGCCTTTGGAGAGCTTTTCCGGATGGGGGTGGAAATCGGTGGGGTGGTGCGCCGGAGGGAGACGAAGAGAATGGTGTCGGCGGTGAGCCACACGGTGGCCGGACGGCGGTACACCGGGGGTAAGAAGTTTCCAACGTGAGGGAGAGAGAAGAGAGAGAGAGAGACCGGGGGGGAGGGGGTCGACGCGGGGGAGAGGAGAAAAAAAAAAAAAGAAAGAAAAAAAAGAAAAGAAAGGAAAAAAGAAGGAATGAAAAAGAAAAAAAAAAAAGAAAAAGAAAAAAAGAAGAGAAAAAGGAAAAGAGATGTAGGGAAAAGATGAGGTCTAATCCTCATTCCGGGAAACGAAACTAAACCGCCAAAAAGAGATTAAAAACTATAAACAACCAAAAGAAATAAAACAAAACATTAATTAAATTAAAAGCAATTTTAAAACGCAAATAAATTAAAATAAATAACTAAAATATTAATTAAAATAAAAACAACTATTTCAGCGAAAATACACTCAAAAGCGGGTCATCACATCCTCCCTTCCTTAAAAACAAATTTCGTCCTCGAAATTTGCAGATCAACCACCAACTTAAAGCAAGCCACAAGAAAGCCCATAAACCAACTGTGATGACCCATACCTTCTCTATTCGAACAAATACGGGTACTGCTCCCTCATGTCCGCTACTCGCTCCCAAGAGAAGTCTTGAGCTAACGGATCTCCCCAAGCCACTTTAACCAAAGGTATCGTCTTGGACCTCAACTGTTGCTCCTTCCAATCCAAAATCTGCGACGGAACAACTTCATAAGTGAGATCTGGTTGCAACCGAATACCCGCTGGGTCGACGAAGCGTGGTTCTTGCTGTCCAAAGCTCTTCTTCAGGGATGATACGTGGAAGACATCATGAACATCCCCAAAATAATCTGGCAAAGCAACTCTATAGGCGACGGACCCTACTTTCTCCAGAATCTGAAAAGGGCCGACGTACCTCGGATCTAGCTTCCTTTTCTTACCAAAACGCTTAACACCTCTCATGGGAGAGACTTTAAAGTAAACCCAATCACCAACTTCAAACGACAACTCTCTCCTCCTGGTATCAGCGTAACTCTTCTGGCGACTCTAAGCTGCCGCCATTTTATCTCTGATGATCCGGACTTGGCTTTGCATCTCTTGAATTATTTCGGGTCCAATTATCCTACTCTCTCCAACTTCATCCCAACACAAGGGTGACCTGCACTTTCTCCCATAAAGAGCTTCATAGGGAGCCATCTGAATGGTCGCATGGAAGCTGTTATTGTATGCAAACTCGATGAGCGGCAAATGGTTTTCCCAACTTCCTTGGAATTCCATGACACATGCCCGCAACATGTCTTCCAGGGTCTGAATGGTGCGCTCTGACTGGCCGTCTGTCTGCGGGTGATAAGCAGTACTGAACTTCAACTTAGTACCCAAAGCTGCCTGCAAACTCTTCCAGAACTATGACGTAAACCTCGGGTCTCGATCCGACACTATACTCTTTGGTACGCCGTGTAGCCGCACTATCTCTCTGACATACAAACGGGTCAACTTACCCAAAGAGTCGGTGTTATTAACAGGCAGAAAATGAGCACTCTTCGTTAACCGATCCACAATCACCCAAACAGAATTCTTCCCACTAGGCGTTCTTGGCAAACCCACTACGAAGTTCATCGTGATGTCATCACACTTCCACTCAGGAATAGGGAGGGGTTGGAGCATGCCTGCAGGTCTCTGATGCTCGGCCTTCACCTGACGGCATGTGTGGCATTTCTCCACATATAAGGCAACGTCCTTCTTCATTCCATCCCACCAGTAATTTTTCTTCAAGTCTAGATACATCTTTGTACTGCAGGGATGAACTGAATACGGGGCCGCATGAGCTTCCGCCATGATCCGTTCTTTGAAATCTGAGTCCTTTGGGACCACTCTGCCATCTCGGAACCGAAGTATCCCATCATTATCCATGCTATAATGCAACGGCCCTCGAGATTTTCGGACTCTTTTCCTGATGTTCAGCAGCTTCGGATCCTTTCTTTGGAGAGTTTTCAATTCTTCAAAATCAGTTACCCGAATATCAAGAACTGAAGACAAAATCTCTACTTGCTGCGAACTCTCTATAAGGAGCCTTCTCATCCCACAAAGCAACGACTCCAATTCTGACGGCTCGGCTTCATCTTCCAAATGTGACTTCCGGCTCAAAGCATCAGCAACTATATTAGCCTTCCCCGGATGGTACTTGATCTCACACTGATAGTCACTGATTAGCTCCAGCCATCGCCTCTGCCTCATATTCAGATTTTTCTAGGAAAACAAATGCTTCAAACTCTTGTGATCGGTAAAAACCTCGCAAGCTTCCCCATACAAGAAGTGCCGCCAGATTTTGAGGGCAAAAACAATCGCAGCCAATTCTAGATCGTGCGTCGGATAATTCTTCTCATGGTCCTTTAGCTGACGAGATGCATAAGCTACAACCCGTCCTTCCTGCATAAGGACACAACCCAAACCAAACTTAGACACATCACTGAAGACTACGAATGGCTTATGCGGTTCTGGGAGCGCTAACACTGGTGCCGTCGTCAACCTGTTCTTTAATTCTTGGAAGCTTCTCTCACATTTCTCTGACCAAACAAATTTTGTATTCTTCCGAGTCAAAGCTGTGAGAGGTTCGGATAGGCGAGCAAAACCCTCTACAAATCTTCGATAGTAACCGGCGAGCCCCAAGAAACTCCTGACCTCGCGCACTGTTGTCGGGCGCTGCCATGACAAAATGGCTTCTACCTTACTAGGGTCAACAGCCACTCCGCCCCGGGAAATTACGTGCCCAAGAAATTTAACTTCTTCCAACCAGAATTCACACTTGCTGAGCTTGGCGTATAGCTGGTGTTCTCTCAATCTCTCAAGTACCAGACTAAGATGATACACATGCTCTTCAACATCTCGGGAATAAATCAGTATATCATCAATGAACACTACCACAAAGGAATCCAGATAAGGTTGAAACACTCGATTCATCAAATCCATGAAAGCTGCAGGGGCATTAGCTAACCCAAACGGCATCACCTTAAATTCATAATGCCCATACCTCGACCTGAAAGCAGTTTTAGGCACATCCTGGTCTCTGATTCTCAGCTGGTAGTATCCCGACCTCAGATCAATTTTTGAGAACACGGCTGCTCCTTGAAGCTGGTCAAATAAATCATCAATCTGCGGGAGAGGATATTTATTTTTGATGATCACCTTGTTCAATTCCCGATAATCAATGCACATACGGAGGGTTCCATCTTTCTTTTTAACAAATAAAACTGGTGCACTCCACGGCGACGTACTAGGCTGAATAAATCCCTTCTCTACCAGTTCTTGCAACTGAGTCTTCAACTCTTTCAATTCAGCCGGTGCCATGCGATAAGGAACTTTATGCACAGGAGCCGCTCCAGGTTCCAAGTTTATAACAAACTCCATCTCCCGAACAGGGGGTAGTCCGGGCAAGTCATCCACAAACATATCGGGGAACTCTTCCGCAACTGGAATGTCTGCTAAAGATTTCTTCTCAGACGGCGTGGACACCATCTGCACCAAGAATGCATCCGCTCCCCATGCAATCTCTCGTCTTGCCTGAATCGCCGATATAATTATCGGTTTTTCTTTTGATCTACTCCCCACAAATTCCAGACAATCACCATCTGGAAGCTGAAAACTAATTATCCGACTTCTGCAATTAATACTCGCGGAATATCGGTATAGCCAATCCATCCCGAGGATGATATCAAAGCCCAACAGCTTGAACACCACCAAATCAGCATCCAAGAACCTTCCCTCAAAATTTAACGGACATCCCAAAGCAACCTTGGAACACCACACCATCTCACCATCGGGTAGAGCCACTACCATAGACTTCAGTAATGGTTCCGTGACCAAATTACACACCCGAGCAAACGTGGAAGATACAAACGACCGTGAAGCACCGGAATCAAACAAAGTGCAAGCATAAAACTCATACAAACGGACTCTTCCTGAACCAATCACATCAACCCATGAAATCCAAAAAGCAAAGAATAAACCACATACACCAAGAATTAAATCCAACTTAAAATTAAATTAAACCATACCTGTAATTACTCCAGCATCATGGGTCGCTGGTGCCTCATCATCCACCTCTCCGGGTGTGACAGCATAAACCCGGGCTTGCACTGCTTGTCTCGGGTTGGTTCTTCCATCGTGTCTACCTCCACGGCTTCCTTGAACTCTGACGGAGCAATCCCGAGCGATATGTCCCACTTGGCCGCACCGGTAACACTGGGGTCCGCTACTCATCCGACACTCACCCTCATGAGCTCTATTACAAGCTCCACAAATATGCACCCGTCCTCCCATACGAACACCTGAGGACGTTGGAGGTCGAGTTCCGGTCTGCTGAACAAACTTCTGGGGCGAACCCGAGTTGCTTCCTTCACCAGAAAAACTCCGCCTCTTATGCCCTGGAGGGCAGCCCACACTCAGATTATTTTCCCGCTCCACGAGGGTGGCCACATCCACTAATTCCTGAAAAGTGGATATCCGATGGCTGACCACCATACGGCGTATGTCATGACGTAGCCCCTCCTGGAAACGATCTGCTCGCATCTCCTCAGTGGCGACAAGATGAGGAGCAAATCGCTCAAGTTCTATGAACCTCCGGGCGTACTGTTCCACTGTCGCGCCCCCTTGGACCAGATTGGAGAACTCTCTTGCCTTTTGCTTCCTTACCGATGCGGGAAAGAAGCGGTCATTGAACTCCTTCTTGAAACGCTGCCAGGTCACCGCAGCGAAAGATCCCAGTTCAGATTCCAACAGCACCCTCTTGGTATCCCACCAATCAGAAGCGGTACCTTGCAAGAGATAGTTGGCGTAGAGTACTTGCTGTGCCTCAGTGCATCCACACACCTCAAAAGTTTTCTCCAGATCTTTGATCCATTTTCTAGCCTGAAGTGGATCCTCATTTCCAGTGAAGTGTGGAGTCCTATGCGCCAGGAAGCGCTCATAGGTGCATCCGGCTTGCACCAAGCTACTGGACCCTCCTGGATACATCCAAGGCCCTCCCTGATATGGCCAAGGACCTCCTAGTTGTGGCCAAAACCCTCCTTGTTGCGGACAAGGCTCTCCTGACGGTGGATAAGGCCCTCCTGATGGTGGCCAAGGACCACCTGTGACCCCCCCAAATCCCCACGCCCGAACACGGGGAAATCGAGACGTCCGGATGGTGACAGGAAAGCAAAATAGTTGGACCAGAAGTCTTACAAGAGATTAAGGACCAAGTACACTTGATTAAAGAAATGATGAAAACAGCACAGAGTCGACAGAAGAGCTACGCTGATAATCGAAGGAGGAGCATAGATTTTAAAGTTGGAGATTGGGTCTATGTGAAGGTATCTCCTATGAGAGGAGTAAGTCATTTCGGAGTGAAAAACAAGTTAAGTCCGAGATATGTGGGATCCTATGAGATAGTGGAGAAAGTGGGAGTAGTTACATATCGTTTGGAATTGCCAACTGAGTTCCATGGAATTCATAATGTTTTCCACGTGTCTTCTTTAAAAAAGAGTTTTGGGAATCAGACACCAATGATAGTGGATCCCGATAGCATACCTTTACAACCCAACTTGACCTATGAAGAGAAGCCAATGCAAATTCTTGACTGGAAAGATAAAGAGTTGCGGAACCATAAGATCCCATTGGTCAAAGTACTTTGGCAAAATCATAATATTCAAGAGGCGACTTGGGAGAAGGAAGTTGATATGCGAGCCAAGTACCCCCAGTTGTTTGACATCTAAATTCAGTCTTGCAGAGTTGTTTTGGGCTTTTGCTTAATTGATACTTTGTGGTTCACTTGTACAGGACTGACAATATCAGACGTTGTACTTCGTTATTCGAATATCAATAAAGTATATGTGTTTCCTTAACTTTTGAATTGTTATTTCTTACTTACTTCAATTTTGAGGACGAAATCTTTTTTTTAGGAGGGGAGATTGTAACAGCCCGCTAGAAATTCAATTGTGAAATTTCTATTAACTTTAGGAATCTCGTGAAAACCCCATAAGTTTTCACGAATCCATTAATCGTATAGATTTTTGTCTAACTACATAGTTAGTGTTATTATTTACTATGGTATCATAAGTGTATTTTTGATTATTGGAGATAGTTAGAAGTGTCAAAATGTATTATAATTTGTGCCATTAGACTCGGAGGGTTATTTAAAGTCTTATGGCGCAATAACATTTTTTCATATTTTCGGACAAAACGTCTGTTCAAAATTGTAGATATTATTGGATAAAAAGAAATATCTTGAGGTAATTTTCGTGAATATTATTGGGTAAAAATATTTTGAGTTGATTTTTATAGATATTATTAGATAAAAATATCTTAAGTTGATTTTTGTAGATATTATTGAATAGAATATTATGAGATAATCTTTTATAGATATTTTGGGTAGGAGAAAACCACACTCAACTCTCAACTCCAGCCTTATCACCTCCCTTATCTCGTTCATAAATGTGTCCAGCCAGCACCCATGAACTTATCTTCAATTACATTTTCTAATAAAAGATTATCAAACACTCTCTCTCGGATAGATTTTAGGAGATCTTTTGCACGCCCATTTCGAAGCCGTTGTAAATATTTTATCATAAAGTCTCCTTCATATAAGTTGTTCCTTTTTTAGTCTAGTTTACATGAATATCTTATTTGCCCCATTTGAAAATCATTTGGTCAGTCAAATATTGTGTAAACTATAGAAAGGTCATTCTGGGAGATAAACTGGAGAATATGTTATAGTTTGGAGTTTTTGACCAAGCTAATGGATAGATATTGGTCCGAAATTTTTATGGAGTATTGTTAACATGTATATGTGACTATTGGTTGAGGATTTTTGCATGATTAAAGGTTTTGATGAAAGATTTTCTTAGATTTAGAAACTTAGAAACTGGAAGAAGAAAAACAGTTTCTGTTTTGAGAAAGTTTAACTCTTTGGTGGTCTAAACCTATTCTAATGACTTTAATAATTTTATTGGAAGATCCTAAGTATCTTATATACATGTTATATTATTATTTTGAAGATATTTGATGTTAGTTTCAAAGATATGAAATTTTATGCAAAGAGATATTCAAATAAGCCAAAGTGTGGATATTCTTGGCTAAATTTATGTTTTGGTTAATTTCTAACCATGTGATCTTGAATTAGAAGCTTATATATGTTTTAGGACATCTTTTTAAATCATGTGATGTTTTGGTTTGAAGATCATATATTTATAAGTCATAGATCAAGAGATTTATCAAAACTAGTTGAGGAAAAAGTTTCTGTTTTTGGACTAAGTGTAAAACCAAAAACTCCAAATGTTATTTTGTGATTTTGGTGACTTTGGTTTGATGATTTAAAGCATGGTTGATGTTAGGATGATATTATGAATATGTTAGAAGTAAGATTTGATTTTTGAAACTCTTGGAGATGTTTTGATTTAAGGTCAAAACTTATGATTCAAGTACTTGGATCTTTTTACAAAAAAAGTTTGGTGTTGATTATTAACTTTTTCTAAATGGATGTTTTAAGTATGGTTTTGAACTTAGGATTGGAAGATGTTTGTTGTAAAATTTTGGTTTAAGCATGAGTTTTGAAGTTGAAAAGAATTGCAACAAAAAAAATAAATAAATAAAGGGAAATGGCCTATGGATGTTTCGGCCATAGTGTGTTTTCCATAGTTGTGTTTTGTTTTAAATTTTTCTGAGTTGATATTTAAGTTTAGGACAAAATTTACATGAGGAATGTAAATTTTGGAAACTTTTGGAGTTAGTATGCAAAATCCTTAAGTTATGGGTAAAACGGTCATTTTCTCACATGTAGAGAGTAAAATGAAAATTTTACTCTTTAAGTTAGTATTTTCCATATTTCAAATTATTGGTGATTTAGTTCTAACTTTTAGAATCACTAATTACAGTTCATCGTGATCGCACTTGAAGTTTTATAAGAAACGCGGAGATCGAGGTAAGTTAGCTTTTAACTTACTAGCAGTCTACTGTGTATGTGTGCTAAGTAAAGGAACTATAGTGTATGTATGTATGTTATCATATATGTCATGCCATGCCAAGTTATCACGTAATTATCTATTATACAGAACTTATTCTGTCATCAATTTTTATCTGTTACATAATATATTCTGTCATGTATTACTGTACATTACAAGTATGTCATGTTAAATATGTTGTCTATTATATGTTATGCCATGTTACGAAATGTTTCTATCTCAAGTTGGTTATGTATTTCAACTCATGTTCAAATCACGTTATGTTACGTCAGGGCTCCAGTCCTTTAGTTTTCTAGTCACGTTTCATCTGGAGTACATTCAGTTTGTGTAGAATACATGGGGCCACAACAACTGTGGAGTATGTATTTAACAGCATTGTGATGTGTAGAATACATGGGGCCACAACAACTGTGGAGTATGTATTTACACGTAGAATACATGGGGCCACAACAACTGTGGAGTATGTATTTTTCATGTTAATTCAAGTTTCAGAGTAAGTTCATACTAAGTCAAGTTTCAGATCAAGTTCATGTCAAGTCAAGTTTAGTTCATGTTTCAATTTAAGTTATGTCAATTATGCTATGTTGTACGCTAAGTTATGCTTTAATTATTTATGAATTTGATTATACATTTATGCTTTTACTGCCATCCATGCATCATTAGCATGTGTGGAAGCTTTTTGTTAACTTGCTGAGATTTGAAATCAAATCTCACTGTGGTAGTCCCAACTACCATTCCCCTTGAATGGTAGATCTTGTTACAGGACCTGAAGGAGGATCAGGAGCTGACCAACTAGACACAGTCGATTGAACGACGGTGCGTCGTTAATGTTAATATAGTAGTTAAATTACTACTTGTACGATGGAGTTGCATCTCCAGTACTTTTAGATCATAACTATTTTGGACTAGTGTTGTGATTTTAGTTGTTCAATAGGTTTTTATGTATGGAGTATGTTTTAAACATTTGGGATATTTTCAATTTGGTGCATAGTATTGCTAAAGAAAAAAAAAATTATCCGCTGCGAATATTGCATATTGTTAGATGCATGTTAGGAACATTGCATCTCATATGTCATGAACGGGAGCAGGTAACCTTGTGTTGCATGTCTCGACGATTCAAATTTCCGTTCGATCCCAAATGGAATTTGAGGGCGTCACACTCACCAAGTCGTAGATAGTATTAGAATTTGACTTATTAGCCAAATTATTATTTTCTTGCTGCAACATGGCACCAATGGCAGCTACAGAAAGGGCAGGAGGTTGAGGTGCAGAATACCTCGTGGATAAATTTAAAGAAATGTTAGAAGAATGAGCCATTGAGAAAAAAATTGATGGATTAAAGCAAGGATGTTGAAGGAATGCAGATGAATTATAGAGATGAGAAGAAAATTTGATACGGATTAGATGAACTTTAAGACTGATTTTATAGAGATAGGATAAAGAATAAGACGAGCTATCATCCAAGTCAAAGAGCAATGTGATTTTTTTTTACCGATTGGTGAAAATGACATTTTTTTAGAAACTCGGAGCTCTTAATCTCGTTTGTCAACAATATCAAGCGATTTTTTCAAATCTCCAGCCACATTTGTCGGGTCACGGATGAATCTATTTTTTCAACTATTTACAGTTTCTACTAACGCACCGTTTTCTTCAATCCATTTACTTGTTGCGGATCCTTTTTAATGATGCCAAAAGGAGGATAAGTGTTAGTCTAGAACATTAATATTGTTTAAATTGCGAAACTTGTTATATATGCTTGGAATTATATTTATACTTTTACTTGAAAAACTAATGCACATTCTCAGTGGGAGCTTGAGTATTAATACAAGTTTCAGGTTCTATCAAGTATTTGTCGTCATCAAAAAGGGGGAGATTATTGAACTCAAGGTTTCAAACTTTGTGTAATTATATATCTACACATAGATTTTGATGATAACAAATGAATTCAAAGAATAAAGGAGTTTCAAGCTCAAGTTGTTTACACAATAGAGTCAAGCATATTAAGGAAACAAGCATGAGCAAGAAAGGAACAAGTTCACATTAAAATCATAGAGTAATATTGTAAATCTCTTAAAAATTTAAAATTAGGATTAAGACTCAAAATTAATATTTTATCATAAAGCATTAAAATACATTTTCCACATGTGCATGAATATTTTGAAAATTAAAATTGAAAATTTTGAAAGATGATTGATTGTCATATTTCACATGCATTACATGATTAAAGGTTTGAACTTTAAAAATATTAAAGATGATTGATTGTCATCTTTCACGTGTGTATGTTTTATTTGAATATTTTCAAAAGTAATTGATGTTTTTTTTTACTTATGCAAAAGGTAGATGTTTTTATTTGAAATATTTAAAAAGTAAAGTGTGTTCCTTTTATCATATGCAAAAAGTAAAAATATTATGTTTGAAAATTTTGAAAAGTAAAGTGTGCTCTTTTTATCATATGCCAAAAGTAAAAGATTAGGTTTGAAGTTTTTAAAAAATGAATGATGTTGTCTTTGATAATTGAAAAAGAAGAACCTTTTATTTGAATTTTTTTGAAAAAATGAATAATGTTATCTTTGACATGTGAATCTTTTTAAATCTGAATATGAATTCTCATATGCTTATAAATATATCATTTGAGAGCTTCACATTTACAACATCCAGAGCATACAACATTCATTCAAAACTTTCATTCTCTCTTCTATAAGCATTGAGGCTTAATCCTTATTCATTTTAAAAGAGATATAGTTTACGCTGTATTGTTCTTATTTCACTCATTGAGAAGTGTTTTCTGATAACCTATCCACTATCAGCTCTTGTATCAGTAAAAGGGTGTGTATAACCCTTGTGCTTGTAAAAAGTGTTCTAAACAGGAAATAGTTGAATCACCACGTATAAGGTGATTGCAAGTGTAGAGGGGGTTCTGCACAGATCCTTTGTAGCGGTGTTGTTCAAAGGTATAATAGGTTTCTATCTCCACCTGAAAGATGTTGAATAATGAATTTGAAAATTTTCAAGGGGTAGCTTGAGGCAAGAATGTAGGCAGTGGGGCTGAACCTCATTAACATACTGAGTTTGCTTCTCTCTTACCCTTACTCTTTATATTTATTGTTATTTCGTATTTTGTTTATATTTTATATTGTATATTTGATTTATAATTGTTATTTTTTTAATACAACTCAATTCACCCCCCCTCTTGTGTTAGTCATCTGGGCAACACATGCACTATCCCTATTGAGATAAATTCTCTTATTTCTAAGTTCGAACAACATTTCCCTCTTAGTGGATGCTTGGAGAATAATATGAGATGAGAATTTTGTGAATAGTAGTAAGGTGGTTTATGAATAGTAGAAATAGTTTAAGTTAAGTATTTTTTAGATTTTGAAAAATGAAAGAAAAAAAATTGAATAAAAAATATTGTAAATGTTAGAAATCAATCAGAAAAACAAAGATTTGTAAGGATAAAACTTTAATTAACAACTTGTTTGATTTATTATTAATGTTCTACCCTTTATACTTACAAGGTTACAGGTTTATATAGACACCTTGTAAATAACATAGCACTAATAAAAAGCAATTGCCAAGATAGGCCAATTAACAGCATAGTGTACATTTAACAAACTAGACAATTAATAGAGTTTATTGGAAAACTGCATCAGCTCCAATATGCATCAACTTCAATACTCATCCTTGATGTATTTATCTGAAACTCCAAACATCATTCTTAGGAACTGAAACTTGTCTTTAGGAAAATTTTTTGTGAAAATGTATGCAACTTGTTCTTCAGAGTTGTAGAATTTTAGTTCGACTTCTTCTCTTGCTTCAACTTCTCTCTCTTAAGAAATGGTACTTGATTGCAATGTGTTTAATTCAACTATGATAAACTGGATTCTTAGCCATAGTAATGGTAGATTTATTATCACAATAGATCTCCACTGGACCTTGTTGTTTTTCTCCCATATCTTCAAGAATTCTATTCAACCAAATAGCTTGATTCACAGCTCCAGCAGCTACAACGTACTCCGCTCTTGCAATTGACTGAGCAACAGTAGCTTACTTCTTTGATCTCTAGGAAAACACTCCTGATCCCAGATTAAAACAAAATCCTGAAGTGCTTCTCATGTTATGAACTGAGCCAGCCTAATGAATGTCAATAAAGCTAGTTAATTTTGAGTGGGAACATGACTTGAACCATATGCCAAAATCCATAGTATCTTGCACATATCTAAGAACTCTTTTAACAAAACCAAAATGAATTTGGCTTGGACTTTGCATAAACCTGGACAACAAATTAGTAACATACATAATGTTAGGTCGAGTGGCAGTTAAGTATAGCAAACTGCCAACCAAACTCATGTAAGCTGAAGCATCTACTTTCTTAACCCCATCTTCCTTTTTCAGCTTTTCATTTGCAACCAAAGGTGTTGCCACTGTTTTGCATCCTAACATTTTGAGTTTCTTCAACAAGTCTTCTGCATATTTTCTCTGTGATATGAAGATGTCCTCTGGACAAACTTCCATTTCAAGAAAGTAATGTATTAGCCGCAAGTCACTCATTTCGAAGGTTCTTATAATATCTTGCTTGAACTCTTCTATCACTTCTAAGTTATTTCCAGTGAAAATCAAATCATCAACATACTATGAAACTATAAGCAAAGCTTTATCCTTGATTTTCACATAGTGTAGGCTCACTCGTGCTTCTACAAAAGCCTTAATCACTGAAATAACTGTTTATTTTTCCATACCATGCTCTAGGTGCTTGTTTAAGCCCGTATAAAGCCTTCTTCAATCGAAGACTTTTCCTTCTTCTCTTATGAAGCCTTCTGGTTGATCAACATAGACTTATTCTTCTAAAATTCCATTGAGAAAAGCTGACTTGACATCAAGTTGAAAAATCTTCCAACTTTTTTTAGCTGCAAGTGCACAAAGAGTTCGAATTGTATCTAACCTTACAACTGGTGCAAAAGTCTCATTATACTCAATTCCTGACTGTTGTGAATAGTCTTTAGCAACAAGGCTTGCTTTGCATTTTTTTAAGGATCCATCAGAGTTAAGTTTTCTTTTGAAAATCCACTTAACCCTCATAACTTCTTTGTTGTCAAGACATGAGACCAGCTCTCATGTATCATTTTTTTTATCATTCTGATCTCCTCCTCCATTGCATTTGCTCAAATTTTTTCTTTTCCAACTGTTGCAAAATTCTCAGGTTCTACAGAGGAGTAATTGCAAGATTCTTAAACCTCACTTAAGGACCTTAAACTTCTAGGTGGAGATTCTGGTGAAGAATTTTCTGTTGGAAAAGTTTCATCGAGTCTATCTTCTAATCCATGTGATGAAGTTGGATTCATTGGCAGATCTTCATACCCTTCATTTTGAATTTTAGAATAGGAAACTAAGATTCTCTTATTTATGGTATATTGACAGATTGATTTGACATCTTTTCTTCATCCCAATTCCAAGTGGCTTGTTCATTAAACTCGACATCTCTACTTATGACAAGTTGTTTTGACTCTAAGTTATAGAGTCTATACCCCTTTAATTGAGTGCTATATCCAAGAGAAACTCATTTATTAGATTTTCCTTCAAACTTGTGTCTTTTCTGTGAAGGTTGATGAATATAGCAAATGCAGCCAAAAATCTTCAAATGACTTGCAGTAGGTTTTTGACCACTCCAAGCCTCTGTAGGAGTTTGATTAGGAATTGCTCTTGTTGGACTTCTATTAAGCAAATAAATTGCTGTGTTAATATCCTCTACCCAGAACCTTTTTGTAAGTCATTTCTCTAGCATCATTGATCTGGCCATCTCAATTACAGTCTTATTTTTTCTTTCAGAAACTCTATTTTGTTGTGGAGTGTAAGCTACGGTCAATTGATGCTCTAACCCTTCTTCTTCACAAAAATCATCAAATTTCTTTGAGTTAAATTCAGTACCTCTGTCACTTATCAAAGTCTTAATCTTACAACCACTTTAATCCTCAACTAACAGCTTATACTTTTTAAAAATCCAAAAAACTTCAGAGTGAACAAACTCAAGAGGTTTTGTGGCTCTCCATGCACCGTCAGAGGGAAAAGATTGTCTATGTTGTTTGCCTAGCATACATCCTTCACAAACAACATTATTAGCTTCTGCTAGAGGTAAGTCACTAATCATACCTTTCTGATTAAGAAGCCTCAAGGCACTATAGTGGTAATACTCAAATCTTTGGTGCTAAAGTATTGAATCATCAACCGTAGCTGCCATAGCTTTAGGATAGTGCCAAACAATGGAAAAAATTCTACTTCCTCTCATGTTTGCCTCGGCAATCTCCACATCATGTTTCTCATCAAAGATTCCACACAAATTTCCCTCAAAGTGCAAAAAATACTCATGTTGCATCATCTAACCAACACTTAATAGTTTTTGCTCTAAATAAGGAACTAGAAGAACATCTTTAATGAATCTAGTACCTTCCTTTGTTTGAACAACTACTATGCCTTTGCCTTTGGACTTCACCAGGTCACCATTCCCTAACTTGACCTTAGTTTTGACATAAAGATCTAGGTCAATGAAGATGCTCTCCTTAACTTCCATATGATTGCGACAACCACTATCAATGAACCAAGTATTATCATTGACTTCTTCTACTACAACTTGGCAAATAAAGAACAAATGCGGTAAAGAACAAATGCTCATGATCTTCTTCAAAATAGTTAGCCTGATGCTCTTTTTCCTTATATCAGCAATCTTTTTCTCTATGACCAAACTTCTTACAGTTTGTACATTGGGGCTTCACTTTGTGAAAACAATCTTTCTCCAAATGATTGGTCTTTTGCAGGTACCGTAAGGTGGATATTCATCATTTTTAGCCTTCTATTTATCTTTCTTCTGAGAAGTTTCACACTTGAACTTACTTTTATTCTTCTTTTTGTAGTCGCCTGATTTTGGATTCTTCAGATTGACTTTGGATTGGAAGACATTCTCTAGAGACTCTCCACTCCTTCGGCTTAATCTCTGCTAATGTGCCTGCAAACATCCCATAAGTTCTGTAATGGTTAAAGTAGACAAATCATTGGATTCTTCAATAGCTACCACTACGTGATCATATTTTTCAGTGAGGCTAATTAAGAATTTCTAAATAATCCTTTGCTTAGTAATATCTTCTCCATATACTCTCATATGATTCACAAGCTCGATCACTCTGGTGCTATACTCTGTAGCATTCTCAAAGTCCTTCATCTTGAGATTCTCCATTTCTCTTTTCAAGTTTTGAAGTTTGATGGTCTTGATCTTTGAATTTCCTTAGAATTCCTACTGTAAAATCTCCTAGGCCTGCTTTTAAGTTGTTGCTCTCATTAGTCTTATAAAGATTGCTTCACTAATAGTCTGTTGTAGAGTAAACAAAGCTTTAGCATCTCTTTGCTTGTCAATCTTGTTTTGGGTTGACTCTGAAGTTCCTTCTACTGGAGCAGAGACTCCACTTTCAACAACATCCCAAAGATCAAGGTCTTCATCTCAATACTCCAATAATCATAGTTCTCACCATCAAATAACTGGATTAGTGGTAGATGAACCAAGAGCTGCCATAATGCCCTTTTCAGATCGAATAGGCTCTGATACCAATTGTTAGAAATCAATTAGAAAAACAAAGAATTGTAAGGAGAAAACTTCAATCAACGATATGTTTGATTGATTCTTAATGTTCTACCCTTTACACTTCCAAGGTTCCAGGTATATATAGACACCATGTAAATAACATAGCATTAATAAAAAAATAACTTCCAAGATAGGTCAATTAACAGCATAGTCTAAATGTAACAAACTCGACTATTAATAGAGTTTATTGAAAAACTACATCAGCTCCAATACGCATCGACTTTAATAAAAAAAATTAAAATATTATTTGAATATAATTTTTAATATCATTTTTGTTTAGGAATTTGAAAAAGTTAAATTATTTTTTATTTAAAAATTTGATAAAGTTGTAATGATTAGTTTGAAAAAATTGTATTGATTAGTTTAAAAATGTTCGTATTTTAGTGATATTTGGAAAGAAAATAAGATGAGATGAGATGGGATGAGATGTGATAAAAATGATTTTCAAACATTCCCTTAAAGATCTCGGCCTCTTGAACTATGTCCATGGCATTCAAGCCACACACATTACTGCAGGTCTTCGTTTGTGTTAGTCCAAGTATATCCAAGATTTGTTGCGTCGCACTCGCATGGTTGAAGCCAAACCAACCCAATCTCCTTGCCCCTCATGTCCGAAAATGTCCTGCAATGATGGTGACCCCTAGCTGATCCTATTGAGTAGCGGAAAGTGGTTGGCTCCCTCCAATACACTAGGCCTGATGTTGCCTTCTCTGTGAACCAACTATGGCAACACATGCTCTCTCTCTCTCTCTACTGCCCTCAAAAGAGTCATTCGCTTCGTCAAGCACACTGTTGACCATGGGTTGTTCTACTCCAAAGGAGGTATTATTTTGCAAGACTTTTGTGACTCCGATTGGCTGACAACCCGCATGATAGGCACTCTACTTCAGGGGTTTGGTGTTTTTCTTAGCAATTGTTTGGTCTCTTGGAGTGCAAATAAGCAAGCAGTGGTGTCTCAGTCTAGCACTGAAGTTGAGTACCGAGCTCCGACATCTAGATCTACTAGAAGGATTTTGGAGAAAGGAGCATATTTTAAATTCTTGAGGCTTTTGTATCAAGACAAGGGTAGCAACGGGACCAAATTCTTTTTGAATTTTTAGCTTTTATGCATTTTTTATGGTTTTTGTATCCATAGTAATACTTTTCTAATTTAATATGCAACAAAGTCATGCTTGAACTCTTATAATTCTCAATGATCTGGATTTGTCCCTAATTTTTGCCCCGTCTCGGACGTCTGTGGTTCTTAAATTTAGATTTCGTGGCTAATGGATTCCAAGTAAATGCTGTCTGATTCTACAGCTTCCCCACAAACAAGTCGTTTTATCTACCAAAAGAAAGATTTGTAACTGGCAGTTGCATATGAGCAATTGAAGTATCACAGGAAAATAATTTAGTGGCTGTTGTGTACGTGGGATTAAGACTACCACGGCATGTCACATCCCTCTGATAGTCTGATGGGGGAAAAATGGAAAAAGAAAGTAGATACAAACGAAAACCAAAATTGTAAGGAGAAGGAAAGGGGCAATATTCTTTCAACTCTGTTGTTGCCCATAACTCAGACTTTACCAGAACTGTCTTATCACTTTGTTTTCACTAAAACATTTCTTCAGGAAATAGTTCATCCTTGAGTGATGGAGCTATCCATTGTATCTGAATATAGGTAATCTCCCAGAGATCCTCACCTTCCTTCCGCGCTAAAATCTCCTTTTCCTTCATCTGTGTGATCATCTTTCTCAAAAGGTCGGGAATTAGCTCTTGAACTGTTGATTTACCAAACTCTCCTAAATCAGCTTTCACACACGTATCCATTCGTCTTAACACCCCTAACCAGAATGTCCGAAACCCAGGACTCGCTGATATCTGTTTCAAGAACTGCAAGTACACATCTGTCAAGAGCTCCATTGAAATCTTTAGGGTCCCTTCCATACTTCTCATCTCCCTCTCTGAGTTCTCCCTTCTTGAGTATTCCAACATCTTTTCATGTAAATCATCAACCATGGCAAATAGGACAAGGTTAAAACAGTTAATACAGTTGGTTGATGTGAGATCCAATTCCTCAGCCAGTGTGAAGCTTCTTTTAAGAGATAGGATTGCATGGTTTCTCATCTCTTCTCGCCGGGCTAAGCTGGTCTTTCTAAGTGCTTCCCCAAGTTTAAGAAATAAATTCATGGCAAAGTTTAAAGAGCCAATACCTTTTGAATTGTCCTCCATAGAGGAGTTACTTGTATTGCTCGCAACACTAAAACTGTTCCCTGATTCTGAGAATTGATTCCTATACCATTGGATCAACAAATTCACAGAATCCGCCATTAGGTCCAGAATCTTCAAATTCTTATCCAATGGACTGTTCTTGAGTGCAATAAAACCAAACGCACAATCTATACAGTAAGCATAGTTTGTCCGGGAAACATGGGTCCCGTCTGACAACAACATGATCAATGTCTCGACTCCCTGATCATAGGTTTCTGGGTGCCGCCCAGTGATTGATAGCAAATGAAGCACTGATTTCCATCCCAATTGGGTTTGCAAATTTGCAGGATACTCTGTAAGAATCTTGCTAGCTGATTGTGTTATCAACTCACAACATGAGTCCAGGATTTCTTTGTCCAGCTTCCACATTAAATTGATGGACTTGAAAATGAGCTCCTCTGGGAACTTCTCATGTCGGTACGTACTAAGGAGCCTAAGACATACCTTGAAAAGGCCTATAATGGCCTTCTCTGCGAATGGAATGGGGGAGAACATAGGAAACTGAGCAACTGCTAGCATATAATCATGAAAATTAGGCCAAAATTCCTGGAACCTTTGAATATTGGCCAAAGCAATGGCAATCACCAAATCCCAACAGAATCCAACTGTTTCTTCTTCTTCAATGGGGGTGCTGAACTTTTGTCCTTTTCCAGCAGCTGCAAATATTAGAGAGCGACCAAGGTTGAACAAAGCTTCATCCGGTAAGTTTGAACTATTGCTGAAGATATTCCCGATATGGCACTGTTTAATGATCTTCAAATTCTGTTCAAATTCACTAATGTTTAGGGACACAGAGTCTTCCGTACTGTCTAGAGATAGAAAATGTGAAAATCGACTAATTGTGCTAGAAGTCTGGCGGCTACCAAATTTAGGATTGCGAGCAGGGAAGATTATGGCTGATTCAGATTCTTTTGGGATGTCAGATGAAGAGGGGGAAGCAGTATCAAATTCAATGACAGATTGGGGAAGTAGTTTTAGCCTTTTAAGTTTCAATAAGCAGTCCACAATATTTCCCCATCCCCCACGAATTGATTCCCCGAAGTTATTGGCAATGGTGAAAACAGCTAGTGTGGCCATTTTTGGCTTTATATCATTGCTGAATACAAATAAGGTTTCTTCCGCAGAGGCATAAGGATTTAGCAGTGTAGTGTATTTGCAGAATGAGGCGAGGAGCTCATCTAGAGTGTCTTCCAATCCATACTGTGCTATCCTGGCAATTGAGAACAGCACTTCAACGCATTCATGTAGGAATTCTTCTTCATCAGTATGTTCAAAGAATGCAGAGAGAGAAGCAACCGATGGCCCAGCAATGCAAGCAAACATGTCTCTTCCCAGTCGACGATCAAAATTACTTTGTACCAAGGGTTGTGTATAGTTGGATCGATTCATCAGCTCAATCCATCTGCTTGGATTCATATCTACTTGTACGCCAGGCTGACCGAAAAGGGTGATAGCATTGTTTGAAATAGAACAAAAAAGCTCAGAAAGGTACTCCCGAGGAAGATCCTGCCCTCCATTGATTGCTCTATTGTTCCTGATGAACTCCTCTTCTGTCATCTTCTTCCTTACCTGCGGATTGTGTTGATCAGTGTTGAGCATAATAAGGGAGTAGCAAAGAATGAAGACTGCATCCTTGGTTGCAAAAGTATCTGAGGGTTGTTGATCATAAAATTTCTCTGAGAATGATTCTAGAATCCGCTGTATCTTTTGGGACTCTCCTGGCAATCGGAAAGTCTCTAGAAAAGTTCGTAGAGCAGTGTCAAGAATCATGCCTGAAAAATTGAAGGTATCCGTGAATTCCTTAAGAACGAGAACGTGAAACTGATCGGGGTCGCCAAGATAATCCCCAATCATGTTCTTGTCTAGTCCAGGAGCATAGCGGAAGAAGAAAGCATGGGCTTTTGGATCTGGGGGATCAGAAACCAACTTGGATAGTTTAAGGTAATCCAATCCCTTCTTTTCATCTCTGTTGAAATGGTTTGCTGCAATCAATATTTTCTTTTTCTGTGCTTTCCTTACCCTTACAAATTCCACCCAAGACTCGAGTTCATCTTGGGATTTCTCCTCCCAAAAGGGTCTATACTCTGTGATCTCAACTGGGTACGGATCAAAAGGGCTCAAATCATCTTCTCTATCAATATTATCCGCAATGTTGTGAATCATGGTTGCTAATCCTTCGAAGGCTTGTACCTGTGAAGCAGTCACAGGGCTAGCCACCGGAAACGTGTTCTTGCAAAGTAGCTTCCCGGTGTCCTCAAATATGCTTCGACAAAGTGGATCACAATCATAGTTCACAAAGGCTTCAATTATGAACGTTGGTTGCCTGCAGAAATTTATAATTCCTTCAAGTGCAACTTCTTGGAGTGGCAATGGGCTTCCAAGAGCGGCAACTCTAAGCAATACATACACAAAAAAGGCTTCGAGTTGGAGACGGATAAACCTGCGAAGAAAAAAAAAACCATTTACGGGTTCTCTTAAAAGATCTTGGTTTCAAATCTAAGAAAATTAAGTTTTGAGCTATCGGATTTTTAACCTGCGAAGAAAGTGGTAGATGTTCAAAACAGTGCTGCAAATCATGGACAAAACAAGAGGGCTTGATCGCATTCCGTAATGGATTAAATGGTGAAATAGATCATCCCTGATCATCCTCAAAAGCTTCGGGTGCCTCCCGATTTCATCTCCGCTCCATTCTATTGCGGAGTTGATCAAAACCAAAGCAAAAAGCTGCACATCTTCGTCCGCAGCTTGAAAACTAGAACTCTCCGTCTCCACCACTTGAACTACATTTAGCAGAGAGCACAAGAAGTGAAAGATATCGACTGCACATCGAACGCCATACCCGGAATCCAAATTGCCACCAACGTCAACATCGTGGCTATCCGACTCAGACTCTGAATCCTCCCCTTCCTTAACCTCAATCTCGGGCAGTCGGGAGAATATAATCTGGATTAGTTCATGCATTGTGTACCGCGCACTGCGCTGAAGCAAATCCCCTCTGCTCGCTGATTGCTGCACCACCTGAAAGCAGGTGTTGACAACAGTGCAGACAGCGTGATCGGTGAGCAAAACCGAGGTGCGGTGCTTCATAACACCGGTTAGGACCTGTAAGATTTTCAGCATAACTGCATCCTCAGAAGCAGAATCGATCTTCTCTAACCGACAGGTCGTGATCCCAATAACAATGGAATTGATACCTTCTTTCACTCCCGGGGTCTTCTCGTCGAAGATTTCGAGCGTAAGCACTTTCAAAATGGCGGAAAGAGCGATACCTGTGGCGGCGGCTGGGATGTCATCGCCTTGAATCACTTGGAGGAATGGGTTGAGATAGATAGAGGGATCGACCGTACGCCATTCTTGTTGGGTATTGAAGAGGAGGGCTCGAAGCGATTTCAAGGATTGCAGGATCGTGGGATCGACATTCTCCTCAGGAACGAAGAATTGGGAAGTTGGGTCGAGAGGAGGACGACGGATCACTGCCATAATAGCGCCCAATTCGGTGTTGAGCATGCACGAGATTCCGAGATCTTTCCTTCTGGATCTGGCCGCCGGGTCTTTCTTTGTTTCTCGGCTCGGCGTGGAGTCGTTTTCGTCTGTGTCTTGATATTGATCTCTTGCCATGTCCATAGAGTAGAGGAAGAAAGTGGAAAAGCCAAGAGAAGAAAAAACATTTGCAGAAGTTCAAAAAACGGTTAGGAACGGACAGCGGATGTTTTGGAGGGAGAGACTTTCGGAATCTTTGTGGTTATGAAATGAGCCTTTTAGGGGTTTGTTTACCAACGCGGACACGGAGAAAAGTTGTCGGTTTAATTATTATTATTTTATTTAATCGCCTTTTATTTTTAACTCATTTGTTTGGTTCCAAATTGAACGTTTGAAGATTTCTACCGTTAATAACTCCTAATTTTTTTCATTCCGGTTACTGTTAGTGATCTTAGTGGAAATTGGAAATTCGACACACGTCAAAGATGCTTTGGCTGCCATTTCCCTTTCCTCAAATTACAAATTCAGGTTTAAAAACTTATCAGATGTTGATACTTACAGACTCGACACATAAATTCCATGCGATCCATATGAGCTCTTTAGCTCATGCCACAAGCAAAACAGCGTATCAAAAGCATCGCTGTCGTCAAAATTACAATCTCCGGTTTGAGAGACACCCATCAGCATCTTCAACCACTCTTCATGTAGGGTCGAGAACTCTGATCTCCGTTCACATGACCTGAAACTTTCGCCAACTGATTTTCTCATCACTTGGCCAGCCTTTGATGCAGCTTCAACCACCTGTTCCGGGATTCCAGCCATTGTTGCCACTTGCAATCCATAGCTCTCTGGGCATGCTCCAGAGGTTAGCCGGTACAGAAAAACCAACTCCTGGTCACCTTTAGAATTGCAGTCTGATTTTGACTTGAAAGTGCAGGCCATGTGTTGCAGGGTGACATGAGGATGAGAAGCAAATTCCTTTGTAAGTGGGTGGTAATGTGTAGCAAATAGCAGTCGGCAGTTAACCTTTTCGATCAAATTGCGAAATACCTGGACGATATTCAAGGTTGGTTTCATTTTCATCGAAATGGACAACACATGTTAAAAATAAAACATAGTGAACCATGGCACATACAATACGTCTGAACAAAAAGGTTAATAACTTAATAGTATGTAATTACCCTAAATTATAAGTGGCCTAGATCATTCTTTTGTTTTTTTTTTTCCAGAACATTCTCAACACTGCCTTCGAAAGTACCATATTCCTTATGTCAATAATGCAAAATTTTTGTACCTAAAAATTGTTTTTCTTTCAAAGTAGGTCATATTTATGTTTCCTTTTTTTTTTCAGAGTTGCCACCACTAGTTTAGAATAAACCAGTACAGAGATTTTTACATTTCAATATGTTTAATGCGTTAGACCACATGGATCAGGAAGTACACAATCAAAGTGTGACAGAGTACATGTGGCGTGAGCAGATATATATATCAGGTCAAC